>NC_045957.1:63966884-64276884 GCF_010909765.2 Amblyraja radiata | reverse complement strand
CCGCGCCGATCCTTGATGTTAGGCCATGGGGGAGGCGACCTGGAAAAAGTCGCCTCTCCATGGAGGAGGCGACCAAAGCGGCTTCCCCCTCACCCCCCCACACCACCCCCCACACAAAACACACCGAGAAACACAAAATACATACTTTAAACATACTAAAAAATAAAAAAAAGTTGAAAAAACTGACGCGCTGCTGACATGGCTGCACACAGAGGAGCGCCCCCTACATTAGTTTTACCTGCGGATGCACACGATCTTACACGATTCAATGTGGAAATTGCATTATTCTGGTCTGATTAACCCTCCTAGTGCCAATCAATGATCCACGCACATTAACACTATCCTTCACACAGGAGTGACAAATTACAATTTTACCAAGCCAATTAACGTATAAACCTGTTTAACTTTGGAGTGTGGTAGGAAACATTCCAAAGGGAAAATCTGGGCGAATGTACAAACTCCGTACAGACAGCACCCATAGTCAGGATTGTACCCAGGTCGGTGTGTGTGCACAAATGTGTCTACGTGCACTTTTGCACGCACAACTCTACCGCTGTGCGACCCTAAAATAGTGGAAATACTTGCAGGTGGAGTAGCAAATGTGAAGAGAAAACAGATTCTGGTTATTGACCTCTTAGAACTGGGAAATCTGAGAAGTGAAACAAGTTTGTAACGTTGCAGAACAATATCTGGCCTGAAAGAGTGCAGTACAGTGAATAACAAATGGTGTGTCAGGATAGAAAGTATCCAATGTACCACATAATTACCTTCCCTACCTCTCTCTTATCGATAGGGATCTGTGGATAGGTGTTGAAACTTATGTATCTCCAATTGTTGCATTTGTTGTGAATTCCCTTTTGCCGAATGGCCTCCTCCTGCTCCTATTGTCTATTGTCTATTCCCTTTTGCCACAATGCTCATCTGAAATGCATTGTCCCCATATGGTTCTGGCTTAAATTTATTTTGGGTATTTTTCTATTCACCCAACTGACTTAAGTGCATGTTTCGTGCATGTAGTTCAAATGCTGCTCTTCTACATTTTCCCCTTTTGTCTGAGTAAACTAATAGGCCAACAGATATTCCAATAACCGATTTGGTTGCCTGTAACTTGTAACAGTGCTTTCCGCAATTCGCAATAATGCTATGCTTGTGTGAGTATTGAGACAATTTTCCATTCTCTAATAGAGAAAATGCAGCCTCCAGCCAAATAACTCGGGTTAGCTATGCAACAGGTCAGCTTGATGCTTGTAGAAAAACGTATTTGTCCTCTTGGCATATAGCTCAATTAACCCGATCATGGGAACATGCAATTTTCTAATGCTAAATTCCGTTTTCCAATATGATTTGCTTTTAGGTCTGTAATCATTGTCCAAGTATTGTCATACTATAATGTGAGATTGGCTGGGACTTGAGTAGAGTCCAACACTAAAACAGTGAGACTATCAGGGGCGTGGAAGCTAATTTTGAGAATTGAACATTACCTGGTGGTAGAGAAGACTTGATATGATGTATCTAAGGAAAATTGAACATATATTATGATCACTTGACAGCCCTACAATTAACTGGCCCTGCCGCAAGCTCGATCATTTGCTCCGTGTGCCTCACCCCCTCTCTATCAGACACTTTCTTTAAAAAAACATATTTTTGACAATAGGTTAGACTGCCACTTTAGTTGCAGTCTGTTACTGAGGAAAGTTGTGAATGCTTGCATGCAAGCTCTGTAAACGGCTTGAGTTAGCATCATGTCTGGGTTAGTGGAAAGATGCTGCCAGGCAGTAAATGGGTGTAATTGACACCAGGGAATTTTCCACACTCATTCTTGGAGAAAAAGTACGCAAAAGCTTTCTGAGTTACACCGCCCCAGTCGGCATTTCCAAGGCTGACCTTTGTTTTACACATCCACACCCTGTAGTCTTTAGTCTTACTTAATCTTAATTATTTGATATCTCTATCTGATCCTCCAGTTTTTGAGAAAGCCATGGGTGTAGCCCTTCCTGACTCTTGATCTTGCAGGCAAAATTATTTTGTATACTGGCCATGTTACATTACAGCTGTTTTTTTTTGTCACTTATTGAAATGTTATTTACTTCCATACTTTACCCATCTGGAACGTGGTGTGTTTGTTGCTTTTCATTGCTCCAGTTTAATATAGGAGGCAAATAAGCCTTTGGAAGACCATGAAAGAAACTATTGTTAACCAACTTGCTTGCTGGTACTTCCTATTTATTTTCTATTAATTTATTTTTGATGAAAGAGCAGTTGAATGAATCATCTTGGTGAGGGATGTAGTCACCTACAGATGGGGAAGAGAACAGCAACAGATTTCTCAGCTACATATGCTTTAACACAGTTCCTACTGCAGTCAAATTTCCAACTGTCATATGGAATTCATCTTTTGATCTCTATTATTATTATTTTTCCAAGGAAAGAAAATGAAGGGTGCACAGCATCTTGACAAGTGAAATAGAATGTGATCAACTAGGTCAATGAATGCTGCTAGGCAGAGGGGTCTAATGCAAGTGGTAAATCATTAATCTGTATTATTGTATCTCTAAGAAGAGGAATTGAAAGGTTCTTGGAGTTAAATGAACAAGAGCTCTGCTATTTTCTTTTGTCAAACCTTTTTTGTAATTTCTAACCATTCACTCAAAAGACACAAACTAATCAAGCAACATGATTCACAAATGAGTGTAGCAATATACATTGTGAACTATGACTCCATCTACACGTTACGCTGCCTCCGAAAGCAACCAATACAACCAAAGGCCTGTAAAAACAAGGAGTGAGTGCAGATGCAAATTTTCCAAAAAGAGCAAAAAATACTGGAATAACTCAGTAGGTCAGGCAGCATCCCTGGAGAACATGAATAGGTGAATTTCTGGGCAGGGACCATTCTTGTACCAGCACTTCTCCTCCTCCCACCTTTAACCTTGAACCTATGTCCTCTGGTTCTCGATTCCCCTACTCTGGACAAGAGATTCTGTGCATCTACTCGATCTATTCCTCTCATGATTTTATACACCTCTATAAGATCACCCCTCATCCTCCTGTTCTCCAAGGAAGAAAGTCCCAGCCTACTCAACCTCTCCCTATAGCTCAGTCCCTCTAGTCCTGGCAATATCCTCATAAATCCTCTCGGAACCCTTTCAAGCTTGACAATATCTTTCCTATACCATGATGCCCAGAACTGAACACAATACTCTAAATGTGGTCTCACTAATGTCTTATACAACTGCAACATGACCTCCCAACTATACTCAATATTCTGACTGATGAAGGCCAATGTGCCAAAAGCCTTTTTGGCCATCTTATCTACCTGCAACTTGACCTTCAAGGAAACATGCACCTGTTCTCCAAGATCCCTCAGCTCTACAATACTCCCCAGAGGCCTACCATTCGGTGTGTAGGTCCTGTCCTTGTTAGACGTCACAAAATGCCACACCTCACATTTCTCCATATGAAATTTCATCAACCATTCCTCAGCGCACCTGGCCAATCGATTAAGATCCTGCTGCAATCTTTCACAATGTTTCTTCACGTTCATGTTAGAAAATATTTTAGGAAACAGTTTTTTTATAATTCATGAATCCACTTACGATGTTTTGGGATTGAGGCATTCAGTGAGTGTAAAATGCCTGAAAGTGAGTTCCTTAGTTGGGAATTATCTTAAGTTCATTAATACTTTGCTATACTCCTGCAACTTGCTCCATACTTGAGATTGTTGTATCATCCGCTTAGCACGATGTGCCTTGAAATATAATTTCATATTTTTAGCACAGCTGTATTTAAAGGACAATTGTGATAAAATGGACTTGGCAAATGCTTTTTTGATGCTCGGCTTGTAAATACCCACGGAGCTGGGTGTGTGAATTATGTGAATATTGTATTACATCAAACGCATTGTCTTTAAGAACAATGAACCATAAATTAAGATTGTTTAAAATTATAGAGGGCCAAATACAGAATTAGAATACATTGTTTAAGGAGCAAAGGATGTTCTTGTATGATTTAATGGGTAGCTGACTTTGTTTTAGGATCAATTTTATTCAACTGAATGTTGTACTGTTCTATGGATGTGTTAACTCAGATATGCAAATCCTTTTTTATCAATGTGGTAAGTTATAATTACCTGACAGCTGAGAAAGCTGAGCCTTTACCAAGAAGCAAAGTGCTGAAGGAACTTGGCAGGCCAGACCACACTGTGGTGGAAGATAGATAGGTGATGTTTCTGGTCAAGATCCTGAAGAATTTGCTCAAGATTCCAGTATCTACCGTCTTGTATGTTTGGGCATGTGGTGATTTGTTAAACAAAAACTGAAATTGCTGGAAACACTCAGCAGGTCAGACCGCATCGGAAGGAAGAGAAATGGTCAACATTACAGATCGGAAATGCTTGTGCTGTTTTTATGTGAGTTGTTGTTGTACCTGTGAAAATTTGAGTGTAGTGGTAAGTATAACATGATCTTCACTTGTCAGATGAAGATTTTTTACAAATGAGAGTTCAAGGTGAACCTGTCTAATGAAGGGTTCCTGTGCTGTATTTTGCTGAGATGGTATATTCGGATTTTTTCATGCCATTAGATGACCTTGCTAAAACCATGATATTGTTCATGTTAGGGTTGGGAGGCTAATAGGATCATTCGTCCCTCCAATAATTATGAAGTAGTCAAGTTTGGAGTGCAGGTACGATCTAGGATTGCAGGTATATAGTTCCTTTAAAGTGGCATTGCAAGTAGAAAGGGTGGTCAGGAATTCTTTCGGCACGGTGGCCTTCATCAGTTAGAGCATTGAGCACAGACATTGGGAGGTCATGTTACAGTTATATACGACATGAGTCATCGAGTGATAAAGTGTGGAAACATGCCCTTCGGCCCAACTTGCCCATACCGGCCAACATGTCCCAGCTACACTAGTCCCACCTGCCTGCGTTTTATTCCATATCCCTCCAAACCTGTCCAAAGCATGTAGCTGTCTAACTGTTTCTTAAATGTTGGGATATACCTGCGTCAAATACCTCCTCTGGCAGCTTGTTCCGTACCCACCCACCACCCTTTGTGTGAGAAAGTTCCCCCTCGGATTTCTATTAAATCTTTTCCCCTTCACCTTAAACCTATGTCCACCACTCCTTGATTCACCTACTCTGGGCAAGAGACTCTGTGCATTTACCCGATCTATTTGTCTCATGATTTTATACATGAGTTTATATACAAACGTGGTGAGGCCACATTTAGAGTATTGTATTCGGTTTTGGTCATTATGTTATCGGAGTGATGTTGTCAAGCTGGAAAGGATGCAGAGAAGTTTTACAAGGATGTTGCCAGGACTCGAGGGCCTGAGCTTCGGGAGAGGTTGAGCAGGCTGGGACTTTATTCGGAGTGCAGGAAGATGAGGGGTGATCTTATGAAGGTGTACTGTATAATGGGAGGAATAGATTGGGAAAATACAGTCTTTTGACCAGAATAAGGAAATCAAGAACCAGAAGACACAGGTTTCAAGTGAGGGGGAGAAGATTTAATAGGAACCCGAGGGGTATCTTTTTTAAGCAAAGGGTGGTGGGGAGGGGGTATATGGAATGAGATGCCAGAGGAGGGAGTTGAGGCAGGTACTGTCATAACGTTTAAGAGACATTTGGACAGGTACGTGGATAGGATAGGTTTAGAGGGATAAGGGCCACTTGCAAGCAGGTGGGACTGGTGTGGATGGGACATCACTTGTTTGTTGGTCTATTTAATGTATGATTAGTATAAATGGGTGTTTCATGATTGATATCATGAACCTGTTTTCAAGCTGTATAGGTGTTTGACGTTTAATCTTTCCAGTCAATAAACCAATATACTACTTTTCAGTTGCGAGTTGGTCCTGACCCAAAACCTCGGTCTGAAGAAGAACCCCAATCTGTATCATCATCTATCCATGTTCTCCAGAGATGCTGCCTGACTTGCTGAGTTACTCCAGCACTGTGTCTTTTTGTGCGAACCATTATCGGAATCCTTTGTAGCTACTTTTCAGTTACTCTTGGGCTGGATTAACTGTCCATTTCCAATTGGAGATTTAATAGTGTCTTTTTCTTCAGCTGCAACAGACCATGTTCCATCTATAATGAAAGCCATTTTGAAATACTAAATATATTAAACAATAATAATTCTGATAAATTGAGCATACATCCAAAAATGTGCTCACCTGCCTGGTGAAATGGAGATTTACTGAATGGTTTTATTTTCAAATGATATGCTTGCATTGTTTTTTTTTGTCAAATGTGGAATAATAAAGGTTCAACAGGAATCTTCTGCTTTTATTAAAACTACCAATGAGAATTGGATTCAAAGACATCAATGATTTTTGATTATTATTGTTGCTCTTTGAGCAACTTTTCTGATTTGTTAGGTGCCCGCCTCCCTTCCAATAGCTCATCCTATCATTATATCTGCTTCTATATTGCAGGTTTGACAGCTCCAATGTCATCTATTATTAACAATATATTTTATGCAGCCCATCTCATCAGATGTATAACTTAATGTCGAGTACAGTCAACTGAGGAAAGTGTAGCCGGCATGTGGCTGTACTGTTGAGGTGGTTAGATATTGAAATCAGCAAGAAGATTTCATAAGGCAGACAGGAAGAAAGCCTCTTGTCTGATACAAGTCAGATAACTGACCTAGCACACTGATCACGAGTAACTTCACTTTAGAGAAATTGTTTTAACTATTTACAGTAATTCTCATAGTGGGCATTAAACGGGTAGTCACAGTGGCGCAGCGGTAGAGTTGCTGCCTTACAGCGAATGCAGCGCTGGAGACCCGGGTTCGATCCCGACTACAAGTACTGTCTGTACGGAGTTTGTACCCTCTCCCCGTGACCTGCGTGGGTTTTCTCCGAGATCTTTGGTTTCCTCCCACACTCCAAAGACGTACAGGGTTGTAGGTTAATTGGCTTGGTAAATGTAAAAATTGTCCCTAGTGGGATAGTGTTAATGTGCGGAAATCGCTGGAAATTCGGTGGGCTATGACCTGTTTCTGCACTTTATCTCTAAACGAAACTAAACTAAAACTGAAAGTGACTTATTTGTAGATGTCTGCCAGATTTCCTGATCTGGGCTAGACTGGCTTCAGCATATTTGTGTTGTATAAATGTAGTATCTGCTGCTGCAAAGATTTATTTCCATTGCCGTTGCTTTTTTAACTAATCTAAAGCTGTTTTAAATATTTCCATTTTATAGCCTGATCTCTCAGTTTTGAAATTGCAAATCACAAGATGTATTCTGATAAAGAAGCTCATTCAAACCTCTTTGCTCTTCTATGTTCTGAATGTTGTCACCCTCTACCAGTAGAAGGCCCTTTCAAGGATTATTAATATGCATTCAGAGCAAAGTATTTTTTATTTTATTTTTGCATTTACTTCTGTATATTTGGCTTCTATTTGGGATTTATTTGATGATTAATTTATATAAAAACCTTAAATGCATGAAAAAAGTAGTAATCGTCTCAAAGCATGTATGACATTCAAAGCCATGCCATATTGATTTATTAATTTATTTCAACAAAGCAGTATTTCAATATTATTTTGTTGGTGGTGGTTCTTGGTGTATTAGTCAGAGGCTGTGCTTAACTTCAGCACCCAAGCAATATCACTGTGATATTTTATTTTAAGAGAAATGTCATTTTTTGCCAGTCAAATGTGGTAGGAATTACCATTCTATTGCAGAACACTACCTATAGAATAGATTAATTTCCAATCTTGTTCACTGTGCATTACTTGCCTCCTGTTTGAGCTCTGTAAGTTAAACGTTCCGATGCAACATCAAATTAATCAGCCAGAGACAATTCTCGAAGGCTACAAGTTTCTTTTGTCACAAATGTCAATGTGTTATTTTCATTGGAGCTGTGGCGGCAGCTATAACCCCTGTTCAATAGTCTCCAGGATTGTGATTGATTTGTTTGCGATTATTCTAGTGAGATGCATCGGATAGGAAAAAAAAAGTTTTGTTTAAAGGTAGAATGGGGATGTATGTAAGCAGCCATGGTGGTTATGTACTGATTTTACATCAGAAAAAATCAAAAGGATTAATAAAAAAGATTTCCTAGAAAATTGATGTAAAAGTGACCAGTCTGCAAGGAGCTAATCCCATTATTAGTCTAAAGTAAAGTGTAATATCAAAAGTACTATTCAAAACCTGACATGGCGACTGAGCACTGTCGGTCTTAAATAAGCTGTACTACAGATCTGGGTTTGTGCTTCGTAAATCTGTAATCATTTTATTATGAACACCAAATAACTGTGGCTCCTTTTGATTCCAAATGACAGAATTCACCACAATAGATTGTTTCTCAACTTTATTTTAAATAATTATGTAATTGTTATATTTGCCATACTGCACCAGCCAAAAAGAATCACTGATACTTACACGTTGACACTCTATGTCTGCATATTCAAACATCTGCGCTAAAAGTATCATGATTTACAGCAGATCTCAATGTATTGGTAGCACTCAGCTCTTCAACTTATGCGTTCTTAATAATGAAACTGTTTTCAAGAGATACTATTCTATATCTGTTCCTCCTCATAACCTGCTCCATTTTGGCATTCTTCTGAAATTTAGTCCACAAAAAAGACAGGACCTGTGGTGCCCAAATGACTCATCTTTCAGCTTTTGTTCGTTTTTCTAAGTGGGGAAACTTGCGATTCAACAAATTTGTGTTTCAAACCTGATATTAATTTTGAGATTGGTGAGATTTAACATGATTCAAACCTGCCAAGGTGGTTTTGGGTGGTTCCTCAAGATCAAGGATGCCTTGCTTTCACTTCAGTTCTGTGGTAACTGATGAGGGCAGTTAGGGACCTGCTGATTTTGCCACATGGGTTCAGGAGAAGCTTGGCAGTTCTAGTAGAGGGTGATTTATGAGGTACTCTTCTGCCATTTCCATTGGGCTTCTGTGCACGGATTTGAAAATACCTTGAAATATTTTTTCCCCCCATCCAAATAGTAATCTCGATCTGCAACCGAGCTTTGAATAGATAGTCACAGTCATACAGCACCGAAACAGACACTTCTATCCAGCAGACAAAAGTGGTGGAGAAACTCAGCAGGTGCAGCAGCGTTCAGACTTAAGAAGGGTTTCAGCCCGAAACGTTGCCTATTTCCTTCGCTCCATAGATGCTGCTGCACCCGCTGAGTTTCTCCAGCACTTTTGTCTACCTTCGATTTTCCAGCATCTGCAGTTCCTTCTTAAAACCTTCTATCCAACAGATCCCTACTAATCTTATGTATTTGCTTGTACTGTTTTCGTAGCCTGTTCCTTGTACTGTTTTTATAGCCTGTTCACAGACATGATGACGTGACCTGCTCACCATAGCTTGTGAATGTAATTAGAGCCATGGTGCTTGGGATATTGGCCTGGGAAAGGATGATTACTTAGTTTAGTTGATTATTGCTACGTGGAGTGAAAAGGTTTTGTCTGCATGCTATCCAAAGAAAGGACTCTACATGATTCCAATCAAGCCATCCACAATGCACAGATAAAGGTTACAACATTTAGTGCAATATAATGTCTTGTTAAAGATAGTCTGGTCTCCAGTGAGGTAGATAGGAGGTCAGGACTTCACTCCAGCTGATGAGAGGAATGTTCAATTGCCTGATAACAGCCAGGAAGAAACTGTCCCTGAATCTGGGATGCATTTTCAACTTCTGTACCTCCTGCCTGAAGTGAGATGGGAGGAGAGGTAAAGCGGAGTGAGACTGGTCCTTGATTATACTGGGGGCCATGCCAAGGCAGCATGAAGTATACATTGAGTCCATGGCAGGGAGGATAGTTTGTGTGATGGTCTGGGTTACATCCACAACTCTACAATTTCTTCGGTCTTGGATGGAGCTGTTCCCAAACTAGGTTGTGATGCATCCCGATAAAATGCTTTCTATGCTGCATCTGTAGAAGTTGTTGAGGGTTAGACAATAGACAATAGGTGCAGGAGTATGCCATTTGGCCCTTCGAGCCAGCACCACCATTCAACGTGATCATGGCTGATCATCCCCAATCAGTACCCCGTTCCTGCCTTCTCCCCATATCCCCTGACTCTGCTATTTTTAAGAGCCCTATCTAGCTCTCTCTTGAAAGCATCCAGAGAACCTGCCTCCACCGCCCTCTGAGGCAGAGAATTCCACAGACTTGGGGACTTGCCGAATTTCTTCAGCCTTCTAAGGAATTAGAGACATTGGCGTGATTTCTTGGCCATAGCTCTCATGTGGCTAGTCCAGGACAAATTGCTGATAATATTTATTCCTATGAACTTGAAGCTTTCAACCATTTCTACTTCGGTACCAACAATGTATACTGGGGTGTGTACTGCTTTACTTCCTGAAATCAATCACAGTCTCCTTTGTCTTGCTGACATTGAGAGAGAGGTTGTATCTTGGCACCAAGTTACAAGGTTTTCAATCTCCTTTTTGTACTCCATCGTGTCATTATTTGATATCCGGCACACTTTATCATTGTACCGTTGCTGGCAAATTGATTTCACTTGCACTTTATGTGCAATTTGACGAATAAAACCATATTGTATTGTATTGTACTATGTTGCTGTTGTCTGTGAACTAGTACATTGAGTTGGATTGGTATTTGGCTGCATAGTCATGAGTGTAGAAAGGGGCTGAAAACATATCCTTGTGGGGTACCAGTATTGAGAATTATCATAGAGGATGATTTGTCCCCTTTCCTCACTGATTGAGGTCTTTTGTTCAGGAAGTCAAGGATGTAGTTGCAGAGGGGAGTGCTGACTCTAAGTTCCATGAGTTTGCAGATGAGTTTGTTTAGGATAATGGCATTGAACGCAGAACTATAGTCGATCAATAGGAGTCTGACGTAGGTGTCCTTCATATTCGGGTTTTCCAGGGATCAGTGTAGTCCCTGGGAAATGGCATCAGCTGTGGACCTGATGTGGCGGTAGGTGAACTGCAGTGGATCAAGGCTGCTTGGTAGGGTGGAATTAGTGTGTGCCATAACCACTCTCATGGTGGAAAGCAACATTATGCTGCGCCATTGTGTGAAATAAGATGGCTCCACATTGTTGTATAAAACCAGGGTGTTGGAAATATTCATCAGACCAGCGGGTGTCCCTAGAGAGAGCACAGGAGTTGATGTAATAGGTTGATGACCTTTACTCAGAGCTTGGAGTTTCTCTCTATGGATGCTGCCTCACCTGCTGTGTATTTCTGCCATTTTTGCTTTTACTCTATCTGACGCAAGAGATGTATTTGATTAGCAGAACACATTTGTACAACTTGTAACTTTTTAACTGAAAAGTCTCTAATCTGTAATATTAGTTCTGTCAGTTTCTCCACAAACTGTTGACTACTCATCTAAATATTCTCAGCAGATTTTGCTCCTCTTGTATAAATCTTAAGCATCAAATGTTTTAATTTTTATTTTCTCTTTGTGCCTCTCCTTCTGTTTTCATTGATTGGTTTCTATGTTAGTGCTGAGTGATGCTCTACCATATAACCATATAACCATATAACAATTACAGCACGGAAACAGGCCATCTCGACCCTTCTAGTCCGAGCCGAACACGTATTCTCCCCTAGTCCCATATACCTGCGCTTAGACCATAACCTTCCATTCCTTTCCCGTCCATATAACTATCCAATTTATTTTTAAATGATAAAAACGAACCTGCCTCCACCACCTTCACTGGAAGCTCATTCCACACAGCCACCACTCTCTGAGTAAAGAAGTTCCCCCTCATGTTACCCCTAAACTTCTGTCCCTTAATTCTCAAGTCATGTCCCCTTGTTTGAATCTTCCCTACTCTCAGTGGGAAAAGCTTATCCACGTCAACTCTGTCTAGCCCTCTCATCATTTTAAAGACCTCTATCAAGTCCCCCCTTAACCTTCTGCACTCCAAAGAATAAAGCCCTAACTTGTTCAACCTTTCTCTGTAACTTAGTTGCTGAAACCCAGGCAACATTCTAGTAAATCTCCTCTGTACTCTCTCTATTTTGTTGACATCCTTCCTATAATTAGGCGACCAAAATTGTACACCATACTCCAGAATTGGCCTCACCAATGCCTTGTACAATTTTAACATTACATCCCAACTTCTATACTCAATGCTCTGATTTATAAAGGCCAGCACACCAAAAGCTTTCTTTACCACCCTATCTACATGAGATTCCACTTTCAGGGAACTGTGCACAGTTATTCCCAGATGCCTCTGTTCACCTGCATTCTTCAATTCCCTACCATTTACCTCTACCTTGAGCTTTTCAGCGTACTACATCCAGATCCAGATCCAGCAAGCTTTCACCACCCTCTTTCAACCAGCCCTACCATCCCTTGTGTCATTCAGTCTCTCATGGTCTCCATTCCATCAGAGAAATTCTCATTATTTTCTCCACCATCCCCACCTTACCAACTTAATGCATGTTTGATTTTTAAATATTCGGAGTCCTGGTGTAATATTGGCTCAGTTTCTTTGGACCTGCCTTTGATGCTGCTGGACCTGCTATTTTTCTCCCAGTATTTCCTGATTTTATTTTGGATCTCCTGAACTAAACACTGAATGTTGGCGTGGCATTGAGTACCCTTTATGAGGAAAAACCTTTTCACCCAGACAGTTGTGAATCTGTGGAATTCTCTGCCGCAGAAGGCAGCGGAGGCCAATTCACAAGATGCTTTCAAGAGAGAGTTAGATTTAGCTCTTAGCGCTAAGGGAATCAAGGGATATGGGGGAAAAGCCGTAACGGGGTACTGATTTTAGATGATCAGCCATGATCATATTGAATGGCGGTGCTGGCTCGAAGGGCTGAATGGCCTACTCCTGCACCTATTGTCTATGTTTCTATGCCATCCATTGTTCATTGGTGGCCACTCACCTCTGAGCCAAATGATTATAGTTTCAAGTCCTATTTCCGGGATTTGACATCAAAATTGCTGGATAATCAGGTACACATGTGAGAAAGCGCAGCATTGTCAGAGCCACACAGAGCATGAAACATTAAACCAAGGTCCCATTGTTTCTCTCGGAGGTATGTGAAAACCCCTTGATGCTCTTCCAAAAACGATGAAGAATTCTCCCTGGATTGTGGCAATTATTTAGCTGTCAACCAGCAATGCTAAAAAAGAAATCTGATTATTGTTGTCAGTGAGACTTGCTGTGTGTAAATGTCTTCTCTATTTCATGTATTGTAACAATTATGACTTTTAAGGACACTTGATTGTTTATGATGTGTTCTTCTAGTTATGAACGAAGGTTCAAATAATCTTTTTTGTTATTAAATATGATAACAACAAAATTTTCTGTCCTCAAGTGTGATTTGAAGCAGTATCTCCAGCTGATTTTAATCTCGCAACCTTTCCTTTCCTGAAAAATGTTAATTATGGCATAATCAAAAGTTTTGAAATGTGTATGGCTAAAATAACTCCTCCATGCTAAGGATTTTATCAATTTGCATTGTCCAATAATATAGAAAGACATTTGCAAAGTTTGACTTTTGCCACTGATATTTCTGGTCTGCTGGTTTGTACCTGCATGTGATCTCAGCGGAATTATTCTGTTCACACTCCCCTCTGCTTTACTGTAAGCATATGCAAGCAAATTGCTAGTTTTTGTTTGATGAAGCATTTTCCAGTTGATTACATGAATCACTGAAAGTAAAAATACCCTTTTACATGTCTTGATCTACACTTTAACAGTTTTACTCATCCCCTTTACATATTCAGTTTGGTGCTTATCAGTGATCTTTAATTATAAAAGGGGACTAACTTGAATATGGGGATTACCCAGAACAATTGCTCTGCAATCTCAGAGCAAATAACACCTGCACAGCAACTTTCTTTGCCTTTCACATTTCTGCAATTTTCATTGGGGAAGAGGAGTAAGCAGAGAGATATGCATGTTTATTTTCATACGTTTTGTACCTCCCTGTTAATTAGAGGCGTAAGGCCTTTGTCAAAGTCCCGCATAGCAGGCTCTTCTGGATGGTTAGGCAGGATACATGAAATCAAGATGTGATAGCTGATTGGATTCAAAATTGGCTTGGAGGAATGAGTCATTGGATAATTGTAGAGAGTAGACAAAAATGCTGGAGAAACTCAGCGGGTGAGGCAGCATCTATGGAGCGAAGGAAATAGGCAACGTTTCGGGCCTATACCCTTTTTCAGACTGATGTTGGGGGTTGGTGGTGGGGGTGGGGGGGCGAGGTCGGAAAGAAGAAAGGAAGGGGGGGGGGGGCGGGAAGAAGAAAGGAAGAGGTGGAGCCAGTGGGCTGAGGGAGAGCTGAGAAAGGGACAACCTAAAATTAGAGAAGTCAATGTTCATACCGCTGGGGTGCAAACTGCCCAAGCGAAATATGAGGTGCTGCTTCTCCAATTGTAGAAGGTTGTTTATCTATTTCACCAGTGCGGGGTCCACTGTTGGTTGTCATCTACATTAACAATTTGAATGACAATGTAGTTAACATTATTAATAAACTTGCCAGATTACACTAACATATGCAAGGATAGTGGCTGAACCAAGAAGTAAGGATGAGGCAGAAGCCAGATTATGGAATGGCCGTGCAAAATTCCTAACGCAAATGTTATAATGCTAGGCGAACATGGGTCCAGCAGAACAAAAATCTTTATTTCATATCCTGTCTTCCATTGATATAGCATTTTCAGTTTTCCTGTTAAACTATATATTCAAAAGCTGTGGTTTGAACTTTAGGACTCAGTAAAAGCAAGGGTACTTAATATTACGTACTTTGCTGTAAGGGTAATGGTAAATTATCAATACTCAACATTTATTGAGGTTGAAATAATACAGCGGTTTTCAGAGTTTGCACACAGGGACAAATAAATCTGGAAGTCAGGACCATGCACCGGAGCTGCACGTTTATATGTGACCAATGTCAGATGGTATAATGATCATGAGGTTGAGGTACAACCAGCAATTGCTCATAAATCATGCCAAGAAATTATGACCATTGTCCATTCAAGTCCATGTGAAGTTCTGAATTTTTAATTTTAATTTGTATCAAACAACTATTAAGCACTGAAAATTTATTGTACAAATATGGAACCTATCTTTCAGATTTTAAATATTGTTGTAGATTTTATTAAAATTTAAAAAGCTTCTACTTTAGTTACGAGATATCATGTGAAAACAGGTCCCTTCGGCCCACTGAGTCTACGCTGACCAGCGATCACCCGTACACTAGTTCTATCTGTATATATACACCTTTGGAATGTGGGAGGAAACTGGAGCACCCGTTGAAAACTCACACGGTCACAGGGTGAACATACAAACTCCATGGACACAGCCCCTGCAGTCAGAATCGAATCTGTAAGGAAACAACTCTACCACTATGCCACGGTGTCTCATTCTTTTCCTCATTCCCTTATATAATTTCTGTCCATAATTTTTTATTTTTTTTGCTCCTAATTTTTACATTGAAATAAATATTCTACCTAGCTGCTCTTGACCTAGACTTCCCTAACTGGGATTCTTATATATTTGAAAAGAAACATAGTTGCATGCTTTTTTGCACCGAATTGTGGGATGTACCACACCACACTAATGTACACAGGAGGTTTGTGGGGAAACTGGTGTGAGTATAATGCATGGCAAGTGCCATCCCTTTGTTGCTGACTACAATATTCAGGACAATTTATTATGCTTGCTGCCACAGCATCTTTTTAAACTTCACCTTTTCTACAAAGGACAGTGCGTCACTGATTTGAATTATCACTGTTCACATTTTATGTGCGCTATTAATATTGCGCACTCTGGCAGCAAGATTGTGAGATTTGTGTATCTGGAAACTTTATTTGTTCTACAATCTATAAAGGAAGACTGTGGTTGCCAGGATAAGGTCAAGGGTTGCTGGTGTGCAAGGATTTGGGTTGTTTCTCTTCCTGCTGTTTGCCATGAGCTTAAGGACACTTTCCCAGAGTAAAACCTGTCATGATACTGAATTACTCAGTCGGCATAGACAATAGACAATAGGTGCAGCAGTAGGCCATTAGGCCCCTTGAACCATTCAATGTGATCATGGCTGATCATCCCCAATCGGTACCCCATACCTGCCTTCTCCCCATATCCCCTGACTCCACTATTTTTAAGAGCCCTATCTAGCTCTCTCTTGAAAGCATCCAGAGAACCGGCCTCCACCGCCCTCTGAGGCAGAGAATTCCACAGACTCGCCACTCTCTGTGAGAAAAAGTGTTTCCTCGTCTCCGTTCTAAATGGCTTACTCCTTATTCTTAAACTGTGGCCCCTGGTTCTGGACTCCCCCAACATCGGGAACATGTTTCCTGCCTCTATCTAACATGTCCAAACCCTTAACAATCTTGTGAGGGAAGGAACTACAGATGCTGGTTTAAATCAAAGATAGAATATAATGTGTCACAAAACACATTAAACAGAACGTGGGATGACATTTCCATCACTAGCCTATGATCCATTTCCTAGGGATGACTGTAATTACATTTATTCAAAATTGATAGTCAAGAGTGTCAAGAGAGTTTATTGTCATGTGTCCCAGATAGGACAATGAAATTCTTGCTTTGCTTCAGCACAACAGAATATAGTAGGCATGAATACAGAACATATCAGTGTGTCCATATACCATTATATAAATATATACACACATCAATAAATAAGCAGATAAAGTGCAAATAAACAGATAATGGTCTATTATTGTTCAGAGATTTGTTTCAGTTGAGGCTGTGGGGAAGTAGCTATTCCTGAAACTGGACGTTGCAGTCTTCAGGCTCCTGTACCTTCTACCTGAAGGTAGCGGGGAGATGAGTGTGTGGCCAGGATGGTGTGGGTCCTTGATGATGCTGCCAGCCTTTTTAAGGCAGCGACTGCGATAAATCCCCTCGATGGTAGGGAGGTCAGAGCCGATGATGGACTGGGCAGTGTTTACTACTATTTGTAGTCTTTTCCGCTCCTGGGCACTCAAATTGCCGAACCAAGCCACGATGCAACCGGTCAACATGCTCTCTACTGTGCACCTGTAGAAGTTAGAGAGAGTCCTCCTTGACATACCGACTCTCCGTAATCTTCTCAGGAAGTAGAGTCGCTGATGAGCTTTCTTAATAATTGCATCAGTGTTCTCGGACCAGGAGAGATCTTCAGAAATATGCACACCCAGGAATTTGAAGCCCTTGACCCTCTCCATCATCGACCCGTTGATATAAACGGGACTGTGGGTCCCCATCCTACCCCTTCCAAAGTCCACAATCAGTTCTATGGTTTTGCTGGTGTTGAGGGCCAGGTTATTGTGCTGGCACCATTTTGTCAGTCGGTCGATCTCACTGCTATACTCTGACTCGTCCCCATCAGTGATACGTCCCACAACAATGGTGTTGTTGGCGAACTTGATGATCGAGTTCGCACTGTGACTGGTTACGCAGTCATGAGTATAGAGTGAGTACAGCAGGGGGCTGAGCACACAGCCTTGAGGTGCTCCCGTGTTGATTGTTATCGAGGCTGACACATTTCCACCAATACGAACAGTCTGTGGTCTGTGAATGAGGAAGTCGAGGATCCAATTGCAGAGGGATTCACAGCGACCCAGATCTGAGAGCTTGGTAACCAGCTTGGAGGGGATGATTGTGTTAAATGCCGAGCTGTAATCAATGAATAACAGCCTGACATATGAGTTTTTGTTGTCCAAGTGGTCCAGAGCGGAGTGGAGAGCCAGCGAGATCGTATCCACCGTTGATCTGTTGTGGCGGTAGGCAAACTGCAGTGGGCCCAGGTTTTGTCGAGGTAGAAGTTGATTTGCGCCATGATCAACCTCTCAAAGCACTTCATCACCACCGACGTTAGTGCCACTGGTAGATAGTCATTGAGGCATGACACCTTGCTCTTCTTGGGCACCGGTATAATTGATGCCCTTTTAAAACAGATGGGAACCTCAGACCTCAGAAGTGATAGCATGCACTTTTAGTGATGAAACAGGTGCTTGGGCTTTCTTCGACTGGAAACTCGATCTTTTGAGGGAGGGGAATGTTGCATGCAGCTGCATGAAAACTTCCAGCCGTTTTGCACCAATTGATGAAGTGGAATCCTCGAGGTTGATGAAGATTGTGGGATGATCTGGGGATGCCTTAATTGTCATGTACAGTTGACAATGACCCTATGACAAGTTTGTCAAAGCCACGGACCCCATCATTGTCTATTGATTCTCCGTAGTGTGGTCTTGGAAAATGATGATATGATTGGATGCCCTGCTTGAGCAAAAGATACTTCAACCACTTGTGCGTTTGATGACGGAAAGGCTCTACAATGCTTCTTGCGGATTCTTTGGAAACATCCTGTGGCAAACAAATTGAGGGCAGCTATGACTTTTGTAGCCATTGCTGAAGTGCTGCTTCCATGTCCACTGAGCAGTAGATGCAGTCCCAGCAGCCTGTAAGTGCCAAATTCAAATACCAGTGTCTCAGGACCTAGAGGGACCCTTTTCATCAGCCGACACGATTATGCAGCAGGCAAGCCTTCCTGTAAACTGCCTCCCTCTCTCCCTGTGAAGCTGAAGCTTGGTGTGAAGGTTGTTGCTGTTCCTGCAGCTCCTCCTCCTCCTCTTGATGCTCCAACTGCTGCTGGTCAGCTTTGCCTTCAGTTGGATCTCTAAGCAAGATATTAGAATTGGTTTCCATGATAAGGTGACAGGTCAAAGCTCCAGATGGCAAGTCAATGTCATAAGCTATTACCACACAAAAGGTTCTTGAGTTCTTGCAGATCTTTTAAGCGAGCTGCTCTGAGGTTGCAGTATTTAGTAAAAGATTTGTCTTTCAATTCTTTAATAGTCCCCAACATCTTGCCTTCACGGCAGTTCCTCGATATTCATTGACACTCTGAAAAATGTACTTTGCCAGCAATTCCCACATCCCATGGAAGTACTAGTGAGGGATTGCTTACTCTCTTGTTTACGTGGGTTAAATGTCAAAGTTGGAATTTGATTGCATTTTCTCTGTGTTTACCCTCCCCCAAGTTTGTAATCTTGCACGTTAAAATTTATCTACATAACCTGAATTGGGAAAAATTGAAGAAGGAATTCAAAATGGATTTAATTCATAAAGTCAGAGCTCTGCAGCAATTCAGCCCACATGGCCCATGCCAACCAAGTTGGCATACTGGGCTTGCCCCATTTGGCAGCATTTGATTCCTAGCCCTCTAAAGCCTTCGAATCCATATATCTGTCCAAATGCCTTTTAAAAGTCATAATTGAATCTGTTTCTATAGCTTCCTTTGACAGCTCATTCCAGGTGCGGACTATATTCCAATGCCCCTGAGGTACCTCTTAAATCCCTCCTGTGTCACCTTAATCCTACACTCTCTAAACCTCAACCCTGGGAAAAAGATTGTGAGTGTTCATTTCATCCATGTCTCTCGTGATCTTGTACACCTCAATAAAGTCATTTGTCAGCTTCCTAATGATAGAAGTCCCAGCCTATCCATCCCCAAGCCCACATGCCCAGATGACATTCTGGTGAATCACTTCAGCACTCTTACCACCAATGACACCTTTCATATAGCTGGGCCACCTGAATTGCACACAGTTCTGATTATATAGAATGGGTCAAATAAAGGTTGGGAATGCACACTGATGTTAAAGGAAGGAAAGGAAAAAATAAATAAATAGGGAAAAGAAATAAAAGTAAAAGCTATAGCATCAAATTTTCTTGAAGATTGAAACCCTATAATTCTAAAGTTTTTAAATACAGTCAGTCTCATCCTCTCCAGTCACATAGTTTAGTTACCTTTGTGGGTTCCCTGTTATGCAAACAGATGCCACAGCCAATTTGTTCACAAGAAACCATAAATTAGTTAGTTTTGATGGAATAAAGCCAAGTTTTGGAAGCATTGTTGTTGAAAAAGCAATGTTGTTGAAGAAAGACTGGATGAAACTTAAGTGGAGTATTAAGGTCGGTATGGACTGGCTCTCCTATGTTGTGCCTCCATGTTCTAAGATTTCATTAAGCAAATGGACAAGCTGACATTCTAGATTAGATTGAGCTCTGGTGAGTTGATTCAGGAAAGAATATATTCATTCTCCATGGACTTTATTATGATGCCGTAAACTTGTGGACAATTACACCTGTTATTAAGGAAATCCAGAAACCCATTATCACAGCAATGTTGTTTCAGTCTAGAGTTTTGTGCATTAACCTTGAACCCATGACTTTCTGGTTTGGGTAAGTGTGCTATCATGTTTAGGGTTCATGCATCAGTGGTGTGAATACCTTGCATTTTGACATGATCCAATGTTGCATCATTAATATGCAGCGTTAGTCGGCAGTTGTGATCTGAGCTGGATATTTAGTTTTTAAACCTATGTTTTCAATCTTTTTAATGGTAGTATGAGAATACACTAGGTCAGATATAGTCAGAGGCAAATTCCTGGCATTTTACTTCAAAAAAGATAAATATACAGAACAATGTTTGTGAAATCACATTTTTAATCAGTAACCTTCCTCAAACAGTTATGCTTTCTTAGATCAATCAATGAACCCAATTGTATGTCAGTAACAAAATAATTCCTGACCAATTTACTTTGTTTACCATTTGCTTGGGAACATTAAGGGTTTTCTTGTCTTCTTTAGTTTGCTGGGACCAGCCTGGAAGAAAAATTGATTAACATTTTAATAATCTAGTGCCTTTTTTACTTGTTTATCTATCCACTGTTTTCAATAAAGTCGTTCTCCATCACAACAAGGTTGGGTGGTAATCTGATGGACTGGATTGAAATAAATCCACTCATGCAAATTGTTAGCAAGGCAGTGACGAAACAATCTTCATTTCTTCATATCTTCAAAATGTATGTTATTAAATTTAGGAAAAGACAAGAATGTTCTGTTGGGGGGGGGGGGGGGGGGCGATTGAAGAACTCTCATTTTATTTATCTAGTTTTGATCAAAACTTTATTCTGCTATGCCTTTCAAAACTGTTTCATATAATTTACTGGGCCCATGTGAATAACAATCAGGGTGAGGCATTCTTTCTAAGCTTTTTAGCAGAGGAGATATTAGGACTTCAAATTAAGATGGAGATTAGTCTGGAATTATTTTGTTTGGACATATGGTTGACTCATTGATTGACATGGGGAACAATAATGTGTAATTATTTTATGGACCAGAGCCAACATCCTCTCGCCCCCACCTGTCGACATGTTTGCAAATATACTCTCTATTCCACATGGCAATTCTACGAGTAACATCAAGGCTCTATATGGCAGGAGGGTTTTGTGTGACATTTTGAAGCACTACTTTCAAGATTACTGAATGATCTTTAACACCAGCTTAGACCACTTTTCCAACTCTGCCTTTCACACAGCAAACTGCCTGAATATCACACCAGAAAATTGACTAAATTTCATGGAGCTTTCAGAAGGTAACCTGACAATTTCAAGTAATAGTAAATGCATCTATTTGTGCTTAAAAATACTATAGAAAAAAATGTTGCTGCTTTTCTTCATCTAAAAAAGTTGTAAACACCAGTTTCCTCCTGATGTCTTTTTTATTTGTTTCCTTTTTATAACTGTCAACCATATTGTGAGACAACATCCTGTCGTCTTATTAGTCGGGTCAATGTGGCCTAAAAAAAAGTTACTTTGGGGAAGTAGACTTCCCCCAGAGTTTTCTTTATCTTGAAATCACTATTTATATTCTCAAGTATGTTGTTTTGATCTGAAAGGGGATGCACATATTATATGTAGTTAATACTAAACAAATAATATGTAAGTAAATGCATTAATTACATTACTGAATGTGGCTTTAAATATTAATATTCCGAATAAAATATTTTATATATGTCGGTAACTTCTCAATGCAAAGAATATTTCAGCAGTAAAAATTAGAGAATTTTCAAACTGCAACCTAATTAATAAATTCCACAAAAAAATGATGTTGGAATGCTTTCAATTTGTGATCAGTTGTGTAGAATGGGCAATATTGGATTAGCTAGTTGGGTAGAATGGGTGATGTATTGAATTACAGTGCCCTCCATAAGACCCATAATTTATTTATTTGCCTCTGTACTCCACAATTTGAGATTTGGAATAGAAAAAATCACATGTGGTTAAAGTACACATTGTCAGATTTTAATAAAGGCCATTTTTATACATTTTGGTTTCACCATGTAGAAATTACAGTAGTGTTTATACATAGTCCCCCCAGAGAGACGTCGGTCAACAGGCAATGGGGCGGGACATGATGATTCAGTGCGATGATTGGAGGAGGGAGGAGTGGGTGGGGGGGGGGGGTGGGACTGAGGATAGAGTGCGGTGATTGGAGGAGGGAGACGTGGCACAGACCTGTGTCTCATCTGCAGCCAGGATCGATCCCGGCCGGGTCTCCAGCGTTGTCCCGAGTGCCCCCCCCCCCTCCCCCATGGGTGGCCAGAGAGATCGGGAGTCAGACGCGAGCTGTGCCCCCAGGCCCACAGCCAGCGCAGAGAAGCAGCGCTAAACCCAGCTTAACTCTGCCTGTCCCGCCAGGTTAACCTGCCTGGGCTTGCGGGAAATATGGCCAGCGTGGAGAAGTAGCGCTGGTGTCCCGTCAGTCCAGTCAGGGCTTGTAGGTTAACCTGGCGAGACAGGCAGAGTTGAGTTGCATTTAGCGCTGGATTGAGCCTCCGAAGCCTTGCGCATGTGTGTGTGTGTGTGTGTGAGTGTGCGCATGCGCGCGGCTGCCAATAAATTGTATCCCCCCCTGTCCCCTCCATATTTTGATAGCGAGTTCCGTGCCTGCCTGTTGGGCAGAAGATATAAAACATTGAAAGCATGTACTACCAGAATTAGGAATAGCTGCTTCCCTTCTGTTATGAAGTTACTAAACAGTCTTCCTATAAACTGGGGCATAGTCCCAATTTTCTAATCTACCTCATTGCAGACATTGTACTTTTTCTCTGGAACTGTAATACTTCAATGCTGTAAAGTATATTCTGCACTCTGGTCTTTTTCCCTTTGCACTACTTGCTTTGCTTGTGCAAGTCTTGTGTGTATTTGTGTATAGTATGATCTGATTTAATTGGATAGCATGCAAGTAAAAGCTTTTCACTGTACCTCTGGTATTGATACATTATTGTCACATGTACAAAGTTATTTATTTGATCTGACACAAAGTAGAAGAAATGGGCAAGTTGGAGACTACTACACAATTGATCCCTCAGTTTGGAATTGTCTCCTATTGAAATGGAAGAACGTTCACACCCTAATCTAATGCGTAACTTTAGATAGTTTGAGAATGAAGTTAATGGAGTGTGCTTTTCATATTCCTATGGAAAATGATGGGGCTGGGGTTAATATTCATGTGTTACACATAAGTAAATAAGAAGCCAGTTTAAAACATCATTTTGCTGTAATGATGTTTTAAACTGGCTTCTTATTTACTTATGTGTAACACATGAATATTAACCATTTTGCTGCCAATAGTAGATCTTGGGGTTAGGCCTAATATTCATGGGCACTATCATTTAATTTCAAAACGGTACTCTTAGATTGTGTGTGATAACAAAAGTGAAAGCTATGATAATATTTATGTTGCTTAAAGAACTGACACATGTCATTGAGCTCACTATCACATGCGCACTCATACTGACTTCACTGCTGTTAGTTATCATCCAATAATATACATATTGAAGCAAAAATATTTCTGCCTATTTTAGATCGCATAAAGCGTTAGCTTTGATAATTGTTGAGCTGCAATTTACTGAAATTTAGGTGAGATGCAAACTTTTACAGATGGTTTTGAACTTTTGAAAGATGTAGGCCAGGTTATGTGGTATGTTAGGTCTCTTTAAATATGTATATATATTGGGTGCAGTGGTAGATTGTGGTTTTCTTGTGTCGTTGGTTTTATCAGGAATTTGCTGAGAAGCGTATGCTTTTTTTTTTCTAAGAATACCCATTTCCTAGTAAATTAAAGCCTGGTGGCTATATCTCTATCGGTTCATCAAGTTACAAATTCAGACTGTTGAGTTTAACCAACTTGTTTCTTCGGAGTTGTGACCCATTTTATAAGTCGCGTACTACCAATGAGAAAGTGATTTGCTTGATATAACTGTCAAAGACAGGCCAATAATAGTGAGTGGTATAAGCTAGTGAGGTGCCTTTTCAAGATAGTTTTATAAAGAAAAGCAAGTGAAGCAAATTTATTTTTCCAGTTTATTATTAATGACTGAAAAATTGAAGTTGGGGATTGGCAATGTAATAATTTCTCATTGGCTCAACATCCAATGGAAAATGATTAAGCTATGATCAGCAGGGAAAAATCTCATCAGTCACTTGAGATTTGACAGCCTCACAATGGTGTTGCTTGTCTTGTGATTGTATTTACTGCTGAGGAATTGGACATGGGGTTTTGTTCTATAGTTCTACAGTTGTTCTGCACCAGTTAACTGCCTCATGATTCATTGAGCTCACTGTGATTGCAGTACTTTGCAATAACTTTTTCACATAGTGATTTTCTAATACTGATACTCTTGTTCAGGAGGTACAAAATATTATTTGGGATAAATTCTATTTGCTATGCTGTTTAACTGTTAGTTGTTGTCCGCTTTGTGGTTATAAAAAGGAAGATGACATATTTAGCTAGTTCTGTAAACAGTCAAGTCTTTGACTGAGCGAAGGGATCTCAGTGGTTCAAGTTCAGAGGTTGACGGGTCTTCCCATTGCATGCAGCAACAGTAACATAATTGAAGAACATAAATATAATAAATAAAAGAGTATGCCATTCAGCCACTTGTTTCTGATTTGCCATTTAATGAGATTACAGCAGTTATTTTAGTACAGAGCCATTTTCCTGCACCATCCCCACATCCCGATACCTACAACTTCCTTGCTTATCCTCTCCTTTCCTGTTCCTTACCTCTGCTGTACATATATTCCCCACAGTCCACCCTTTTCTCATTTTCTGGTGGCACATGTGCAGCATTTCTTATGATCCTTGTGTCGTGTTTTATTTAAACTGGACAGAACATGAAGGCTAAGTGACACATACCTCTTCTATGGACAGAACCAATGACACTGAATCTGAAAATATCTGCGTAAAAACCCTGCCCATTATGATACATCAATGTAATGACCTGTTTTGCAGTCATGGAGGTGAATTTTGGCCACAATGATGTTCTGTAAGGGCTTCAGGGTATGAGTCAAACATCAGAAATAACGGTACTGCAACTAAAGAACAATTAGCTGGAAATGATGACAACATCAATCCGGCAGTCATCTATTGCATTCAGATTTGAATAATATGTGGAAACTATATGAGAGAGCTGTATATCTTGTGTTTTCATCAGACTGCCACTTAATTAATTTGGAAAGGGGGGATTTACAGTTTAATACAATATTTTAGTCTGCTGTTGGAGGTATTGCCAACTCCAAAGGCAAACACCATAATTAAATTCATTCTTTCAGTGGTGCAAGAAGTCTTGGCTAACATCCTGAACTGCTAATTGCTGGATTGCAGCAGTTTCTGATGCCCACTCGGCTGAACTATTACTCTCCATGGGGACCCTGGGTAGATAACCTTGAGAACCATGCTGATGAGATGCTCTAAAGAATGATGCAAGGGGACAAGGCGGCTCATTGGCAAGGGGTTAACAGTGACTTAAGTTGAATGTTTTTGTTCTTGCCTGTGTCATGTTCCAAGTCACTTTTATTTTCCTACCTATCTTTTACACTCCTCGTGTAGATTTGGCTGAATACGAGAGAAGGGCTGTTAACGTCATAAGTGTGCTGTATCTATGCACACTTGAAGCTAAGGAGAAAACAGAGACGCTAACATAGAAACATAGAAAATAGGTGCAGGAGGAGGCCATTCGGCCCTTCGAGCCAGCACCGCCATTCATTGTGATCATGGCTGATCGTCCCCTATCAATAACCCGTGCCTGCCTTCTCCCCATATCCCTTGACTCCACTAGCCCCTAGAGCTCTATCTAACTAGAGCTCTATCTAGCTAGTTTAAAAAAAAAAATCTAAAATGTTTTTTAAAATGCACAAAATGGGGGGTGATATCTCGGGAACGATAGATCAACTGTTGCTGAATCTCAATTAAAATCATAAAACTGTCGATGCTAAAATTCCAAAGTTAAAACAAAAATTGCTGGCCTGGTATCATCTCTGAAAAGGGAAACAAATTTAACAACTCATCAGAATTGTGAAGAGTCTCGACCCGAAACGTCACCGATCCATGTTCTCCAGAAATGCTGCCTGACCCGCTGAGTTACTCTGGCACTCAGTGTCCTTTTTGGATTGAGAGATAATGAGTTAGTTTCAAGGTGAGGTAGAGCTGGTTATTTTGAATGGAATATCTTTGACAAGGTGAAGACGGGTTGGAGATGAACTACTAGTTGGACCTCAATTTGAGGACATAGATTCTATTTACACCTACAACCCACACTGGGAAAGTCTGTGAACCCTGTTGAGTAGAAGCCCAGCAGTGCCCTTCATTAGCACACTGAACTAATTTCATGAAAAACCTCTTCACTCACTTTCTTCAAATCAAATTGTAATTTGGGAGTTTAGATTGACCTAATCCATGCCTGGCTTTGTTTGTAATACATGGAACAGTATTTGTTTCGGTCCAATATGTGGCTCCAAATAGACTTTTTGTTCAGTACATCAACAACTGTGGTGTTGCTTCTTACAAACATACATAGCTCAAACATTTGATTACTTTTGATGCCAATTTCCCTGGTCCATCATTGACTTTTCCCTTCGAATTCTGAATCTTTCCATCTCCATGTCTGGGGAATGGAGAGTAACCAGGGCTCTCACTTAACTTTTTTTCTCTGTTGCCAGCCGGGCAACCTTGGCAGCTTTTTAGGTTGCCAAATGACAGTACAGGTGGCCATTTAAGACGGCTTGCATGACGCGTGCGATAATGTGCTCGGACGAAGTGCGTAGTTACCAATCGGAATTGTGCTCAATGAAGCATCCACATATTATTTCTGCTTCAAAGTCACAAACTAAACATATTCACCAATCAAGACATGATATATACCACAATGACATACAGCAAAATTATAATACAGTATCTCAACTCTTTTTACGTTGCAATGAATGTAATTTCTATGATTTCGTTCACTTCCAAACAAAAATGTGGTTGGATTATTCAGCGTGTGATCAACCTGTGTCAATAAATCCTGGACCATGGTAACATATATGCTTAACCATGCACACTACAGATTGTTGCAAGCATGTTTTCTGTGAAGGAAATAAATTTATAATGACATGGCCATAGCATGGGTCGTTGGTACATAAACACTCTCGTTTCCCACATAATTTATCCACAACAAAATATGCAAGTTGCAAGGAAATTTCTAAAGGCATTTTATGATAATAGCTATTAAAAACGACTATACCCATCTGACATGTTAAACAAGAGACAGGTTAAACAACTGACAAGAGATAGCCAAAGGACATAACTGCAGCAAATGTTCTTTTGGCAATATGTTTAAAGGTGTCAAAACGACACATTACCGGAGATTCAGATTAGATGTAGGTGCTGTGAACAGCAATGAAGATACCCAGTTTGTACGCACCACATTTAAATTTTTTTATTGATAAACGCTGTTTCCATCATTCCCACTTCAGAATTAATTAAAAAATTTCAACTGAAATATCTCCTGACCAAATTCGTGATGTATGTAGAAGTAAAACTTGGATAAATCCAACATATAGTTGTGAATGATTCAGTCTGAAGAAGGGTTTCGGCCCGAAACGGATCTGTCTGAAGAAGGGTTTCGGCCCGAAACGTCGCCTATTTCCTTCGCTCCATAGATGCTGCTGCACCCGCTGAGTTTCTCCAGCATTTTTGTGTACCTTCGATCTTCCAGCATCTGCAGTTCCTTCTTGAACACATATAGTTGTGAATGTTGCTCATTAAATAGCTACAGTACTGATACTCCATATTAAGAACACTGATTTGCCGTTAAAATGAATTCTGTAATAATGTGTCAACGGTAGCAGTGACAATCGAACACTGCGGTTTTAATGTTTCACAATTTAATTAATCCATCTTTTAAAACAAATAATAACATTGGGAATTAAAACACATTTGGTTGCATTCCGTTATCCAACAGTCAATGTTCGCTCTGAAGACATTTCCAGCGCAGTAGGGTCGGGGGGTGAATCAGATCAGTGTGGGATGGATAGATTGGTGGGGGGGGGGGGGGGTTGAGAAGGCAATCGGTGAGGGATGGATGGATTGAGGCAGGGGAATTAGTGTGTGTTGGTTGGAGTAGGTAAAATTGTGAGGGGAGAGTGTGGGGGATGTCAGTGGGGGTTGAATGGGGGGGATCAATACGGAATGGATGGGGGGGATCAGTACAGGATGAATGGAGGGATCGCTACAGGATGGATGAGGGGATCGGTGAAGGATGAATGGAGGGGGGGTCAGTACAGGATGAATGGGGGGCAGTGCAGGATGGATGGGAAGGGGGGTCAGTACAGGATGAATTGGGATGATGTACGATGGATGGGGGGTGCAGGAGAATCAATGCGAGGTGGGTAGGGTGAACAGTGCAGGATGAATAAATCGGGGGGGGGGGGGGTAGATGGGGAGGGGAGCACAGGGGATGTCAGTGAGGACTGAATAGAGGCGGGAATGGGGATCAGTGCGGAATGGAGAGGAGGGGTCCCAGGATAAGGGGGGGGGGACGTATAAAAGAGGGAGAGAGGGGAAGGGGCAGAGGAGGTGGGGAGGAAGAAAGATCAGCGCTCCTCGGACAACACTGGCATCATCCTTGGCCTTGGCCGTCCCTGTCCACCGCCAAGTGCCGCTGCCAAAAGGGGAGGCAGTTGGGATCTCCTCCCCACCGCCTCCCCTCCTCCGCCAGCCAACAGGAAGGTGCTTCAGACGGCGGAAGGGGGACTCCCCCGCCCTTCTTCCCTCCCTCCTCGGCATGCGGGAGGCTTTGTTTTGAAAGTGGTTATCGCTGTTGGCGGAGTGGCACGCAGCGGCCGCTATGAGGGCGGGTGGAGTGCGGGAGGAGGTGGAGACGCTATCGTCGTCGCCGCTGCTGTGCGGGGCCCATCGTTCGCTCCGACCCTCCATCACCCCGCACTACAGCCGTCGCCGCTGCCGACCAGTAAAGTCCCTTATTCCTTTTCTCCAGAGATGCTGCCTGACCCACTGAGTTACACACGTTTTTTTGTGTCTATCTTCGGTATAAACCAGCTATTTAGGTGGCTATTGGCAACCAAGCAACTATTAATTTCGAGCCCTGGTAACAAACATCCATTACAAAACCACAGGCTCCAAAGTTACTTTGACTGAAACTTCCTCTGCCCTATCTCCTTTAAGTAATTTATTCTATCCTCTCAGTGCTTTCATTTCCATTGCATCTGCTCTGATGAGAAGACTATCCAAACTCTGGGAGGCCTTCCTGAAACATGGCTTCTCCTCTAGCACAATTGACAGTCCTTTTGGCCGCAACGTGTGTTTCCTTGTACCTTGAAATTACTTTGCCCACATTTTTAGTTTCATATTTATTTAAAATTCAAGGTGTAGTTTGAGGACAACATGAGTGATAAATTGTGCTTTTTGTTGCTATTGAGGGAAATCAGTGATGCATTGATTGAAATAGTCTTCTCCATCTCTTACACATATATGATGAAGTAGTACTTGAAAACCAATTGCAAACTGTATGAGTGCATTAGCGTGGTTCAGTGGAAAACATAGTGAACATCCATCCTCATTTGGTTTTTGCCATTCCTTAGTTATGGTTGGGTCCTTTAAACCCAAAAGAATCAAGCTGAATTTTTCTGCCATTATTGCCAAAAAAAAATTTTCGTGACTAAAACAGGGACCATAAAACAAGTATTTAACTCCTAGTTGCCATATTTAAGGGTTGCCACTGTGGGCTACTAAATAACCATTTTTGTAAAATGCCAAAGATAGTAGTTCTCTAAACATCTTAGCTCAATTCTCAGTTAACCTTCTCTCTGGATTGTAAAAATGAGCTTAAATTTGTGCACCTTTATACTATTCTTGAATAATGGAATGACAATTTGTTCCTTTTTCACCAAATTATTTCAAAGTAGATTGTGAAATGTTTTGAATAAGATATTTATTGTGTTTAAAATATTTGCAGGGTTATCAACTTTTGATTCCATCAAGTCCTGTATCTGGTAAATGTTAAATGCCTCTGAGCCCTTTTATTTTCTCTAGCATTACAAAACAGTTATTGTCAACATAGGAAACAAAACCTGAATACTTTGTAAATACACAGTGGCTGTGGGATGAGTGAAAGAACAGGTTATTCTTATGCCGACCCATTGTAACTTGCAAATTACCAAAACCTTAGTGGGGGAACATAGAGTGGGAGACTATTGTGCAACATTTCAAATGTTGACGAGATATTCGCTGATGAGGTTCTGTTGAGTTTTAGTTTAACTGCTGAAGTTTGATTGATAATTTGCCATTTTGTTAAATACGTAAAATTGAACAGTAACATTTAGAGAATATTTGTAAAATTTGTGTTGAATTAGTTAATTCATCTAATAGTGATGGCAAGAATAACACGATTTATTTTGAGTGATCAAATCAAAAACAAGGGCATAGAACAAAATAGCAGATACTACACAGAATGAAACATGAACGGTAATAGCACATCTGCGAAAGAACATTTTAAAATTGGCGATGGTACCTGAACCCATCACATACCTTCAAGGTCAGCAGAGGACCGGCAGGTGAAGGAGTGAGTGCGGGGATTGGCTGAGAAGGTAATCTCTTGTGGAGTTTTTCAGCAGCGGGTGATTTAAAAACTGGTCGGGTCCAGCCTGCAACACATACCATCAAGGTCGGCAGAGGAGCGGCAGATGAAGGAGTGAGTGTGGTGATTGGCTGAGAAATTTAATTAGCAAATCGGTAAGTTTGCGAATAAGTCAATTTATCAGCTAATATAAGCAAGGTTTACTCTAGGGGAGTGGCCTGCCGGGGAGCGGCCTTGTCGAGGGAAGTGCCTTGTGAGAAAAGTGCGAGTCTTTGGCTGGAGAGTCTTTGGCGAGGAGGCTGAGGGAGGAGACTACGCCAAAAATTGGAGAGGGTGAGACGCCGTGAAGAAATGGCAAGAAAGCTGATTCAGTGTGATGCTTGCAGTATGTGGGAGGTCAGGGACACTGATGGTGCCTCTAGCTGCTACAACTGTGGAAAGTGTGTCCCGGTTCAGATCCTGAAGGACCGTGTTGGGACATTGGAGCGGCAACTGGATGACCTCAGGATCATCTGGGAAAAGCGAGAGTTTCCTGGACAGGACATACAGCGAGATCGCTAAATACCGAAGATACTGGAAAAGATCAAGTGGGTGATGATGAGGAAGGGAAGGAAGCTTGGAGTACAGGAGGCCCCGGGGGATGTACCTCTTAAACAGCTGTTGGAAGCTGTCGGGACAGAAGACACTGCCATTTTGAGCCGCGAACAGATCTGCGAGTCAAAACATGGCGCTGAAGCAAAGTTGAAGACACAGCCGTGGTAGTCGGGGACTCCATCGTGAGAGGTACAGACAGGAGTTTCTGCGGCAACAGGCGGGATTCAAGGATGGTGTGTTGCCTCCCTGGTGCCAGGATCCAGGATGTCAAGGATCCATTGCTGGGCATCCTCAAGGGTGAAGGTGAGCAGCTGGGAGTGGTAATGCATGTCGGCACAAATGACTTTGGGAAGAAGAGTAAAGAGATTCTACAGCATGACTTTAGAGAGCTCGGAAGAAGGCTGAAAAGCAGGACATCCAGGGTGGTTCTCTCTGGTTTGCTTCCAGTTCCTCGTGCTGGCGAGGGCAAGAACAGGGAAATAGGGGATCTGAATGAGTGGCCGAGGAGCTGGTACAGGGAATGAGATTCTTAATCTGGGATCCGTTTTGGGGCAAGGGTGAATTGTACAAAAGGGACGGGTTTCACCTTAAGAGGCGGGGGACCAGCATTCTGGCAGGCAGGTCTGCCACTGCTACACAGATGGTTTTAAACTAAAACCTAAACTAAAACTTAAACTGGTTTCACACAGAGAGTGGTGAATCTCTGGAACTCTCTGCCACAGAGGGTAGTTGAGGCCAGTTCATTGGCTATATTTAAGAGGGAGTTAGATGTGGCCCTGGTGGCTAAGGGGATCAGAGGGTATGGAGAGAAGGCAGGTACGTGATACGGAGTTGGATGATCAGCCATGATCATATTGAATGGCGGTGCAGGCTCGAAGGGCCGAATGGCCTACTCCTGCACCTAATTTCTATGTTTCTATGTTTCTAAATTGTGGGAGGGAGGAGGCAAATTGGGAATACAAGGATGGAGTTAAAGGGAAAGAGAGTACAGGAAAAGTTAAGAAAGACACACCAGAATTAGTGGGGCAGAAAGCTCACAAAGGGATAGGAGAGTATGGCCAAGTTAAATAGGAATCGATGTGAAAGGTGAGGTGAATAATGGATTAAAAGTATATATGAATGCGCAAAATATAAGAAGTAAAGTGGATGAGCTTGAGGCTCAGTTAGAGATTGGTAGATATGACATTGTGGGGATTACAGAGACATGGCTGCAGGAGGATCGGGACTGGGAACTAAATATTCATGGTTATTCGTCCTATAGAAAGGTCAGGCAAGTGGGCAAAGGAGGTGGGGTAGCTCTGTTGGTGAGGGATGGAATTCAGTCCCTTGCGAAGGGTGCCATAGGGACTGACGATGTAGAGTCGCTGTGGATATTGAGGAATTGTAAAGGTAAGAAGACACTAATGGGAGTTATCTACAGGCCCCCAAACAGTAGCCTGGATATAGGGGGCAAGTTGCAGCAGGAGTTAAAATTGGCGTAACAAAGGTAATGCCACTGTGGTTATGGGAGATTTCAATATGCAGGTTGACTGGGAAAATCAGGTTGGTTCTGGACTCCAAGAAAGGGAGTTTGTAGAGTGCCTCCAAGATGGATTCTTAGAGCAACTTGTAATGGAGCCTACCAGAGAAAAGGCAATTCTGGATTTAGTGCTGTCTAATGAACCAGATTTAATAACGTAAATCAAGGTAAAAGAACCGCTCGGAGGTAGTGACCATAATATGTTTTAATCTGCAATTTAAGAGGGAGAAGGTTAAATCGGAAGTGTCAGTGTTGCATTTGAACAAAGGGGACTATGAAGGCATGAGAGAGGAGCTGGCCATGGTCGACTGGAAAAGGATCTGAGCAGGAATGACGGTGCAACAGCAATGGCAGGAATTTCTGGGCATAATCCAGAAGATGCAGGGTCATTTCATTCCAAAGAGGAAGAAAGATTCTAAGGGGAGGAAGAGGCAATCGTGGCTGACAAGAGAAGTTAAAGATGGAATAAAACCAAAAGAAAAGGTGTATGACATAGCAAAGAGTAGCGGGAAGCCAGAGGATTGGGAAACTTTCAAAGGACAAATGTGGGTCCCTTGAAGGCAGAAACAGGTGAAATTATTATGGGGTACAAAGAAATGGCAGAAGAGTTGAACAGGTACTTTGGTTCTGTCTTCATTAAGGAAGCCACAAACAATGTCCCAGATGTACTAGAGTACAGAGGATCTCGGGAGACAGAGGAACTGAAAGAAATTTACATTAGGCAAGAAATAGTATTGGGTAGACTGATGGGACTGAAGGCTGATAAATCCCAAAGACCTGATGGTCTGCATCCCAGGGAATTGTAGGCGCATTGGTGATCATTTTCCAGTGTTCTATAGATTCAGGATCAGTTCCTGTGGATTGGAGGGTAGCTAATGTTATCCCACTTTTCAAGAAAGGAGCGAGAGAGAAATCGGGGAATGATAGACCAGTTAGCCTGACATCGGTGGTGGGGAAGATGCTGGAGTCAATTATTAAAGATGTAATAACGGCGTATTTGGATAGCAGTAAAAGGATTGGTCCAAGTCAGCATGGATTTATGAAAGGGAAATCATGCTTGACTACTCTTCTGGAATTTTTTGAAGATGTGACAAGTAAAATGTATGAAGGTGAGCCAGTGGGTGTAGTGCATCTGGACTTTCAGAAAGCATTTGATAAGGTCCCACACAGGAGATTAGTGGGCAAGATTAGAGCACATGGTATTGGGGATAGGGTATTGACATTGATAGAGAATTGGTTGGCAGACAAGAAACAAAGAGTCGGAATAAACGGGTCTCTGTCAGAATGGCAGGCAGTGGCGAGTGGAGTGCCGCAAGGCTCGGTGTTAGGGCCGCAACTTTTTACAATATATATTGATGATTTAGATGATGGGATTAAAAGTAACTCGAGCAAATTTGCAGATGACACAAAGCTGAGTGGCAGTGTGAATTGCGAAGAGGTTGCAGGGTGACTTATCCACTTTGGCGGCAAGAACAAGGAGGCAGATTATGATCTCAATGGTGTCAGATTAGGAAAAAGGGAAGTGCAACGAGACTTGGGTGTCCTTGTACATCAGTCACTGAAAGTAAACATGCAGGTACAGCAGGCAGTGAAGAAAGCTAATGGCATGTTGGCCTTCATAACGAGAGGATTTGAGTATAGGAGTAAAGAGGTCCTTCTGCAGTTGTACAGGGTCCTGGTGAGACCACATCTGGAGTATTGTCTACAGTTTCCGTCTCCTAATTTGAGGAATGACATCCTTATTATTGAGACAGTGCAACGTAGGTTCATGAGGTTAACCCCTGGGATGGCGGGACTGTCACATGAGGAAAGATAAGAAAAACTGGTCTCATATTCACTGGAATTAAGAAGGATGAAATGGGATCTTATAGAAATGTATAAATGGACTGGACAAGCTGGATGCAGGAAAAATGTTCCCAATGTTGGGGGAGTCCAGAACCAGGGGCCACAGTCTAAGAATAAAGGGGAGGCCATTTAAAACTGAGATGAGAAAAAAACATTTTCACCCAGAGTGTTATGAATTTGTGGAATTCTCTGCCACAGAAGGCGGTAGAGGCCAATTCACTGGATGAATTTAAAAGAGAGTTAGATAGAGCTCTTGGGGCTAGTGGAATCAAGAAATATGGGGAGAAGGCAGGCACGGGTTACTGATTGTGGATGATCAGCCACGATCCAAATGAATGGCGGTGTTGTCTCAAAGGGCCAAATGGCCTCCTGCACCTATTTTCTTTGTTTCCATGTAACCCACCAAGCATCCCAAACAAGCTGAACATTCAGCGATAAATAGATTTAACCCAAAAGCTGTTACAGAGACTTGGTTGCATGGTTACCATGGTTAAGAATTAAATATTCCTCTCAAAGGTAAGTCAGTACAGAAAAGGAGGTGAAGTATCTCTGATAAAAGATGATAAATAAGGAATGATCTAGACCCAGAAAAACAGTTTAAAAAAAAAAAGGTGGTGGGAAATAAAAAGACACGTTGGAGTGGTTTACCAGCATCACAATTAGAGAGAATCAATTAATAGGTTAAGCAGTGGCAAATATAATACAAAGATCAAAGGGGGAACATTAATTATCAAATGGACTGGGCTGGTCAGATTCCCAAAAGGAGATTGGGAGATGCATACATTGAATGCAATCAGGATAGTTTTCTGCAACAAAATATCTTTAACCTTGTGTCAAGAAATAGAATAATTGTTAATCTTATTATGGAGTAGCCTTTTAGCAGAATATGTTCACTAATCAGTCGTGTTTTTGTGCATTTGCAGATTGAAAGATCAGTTTGAAACCTGGTTCTTGGAAAAATAAAGCCAATTTCTGTACAGATAAGTAGAGTACAAAATTAGATTTGAAAGGTTTGAGTAGATAATAGCATTTAACAAAATATTTAATGCAAAGGTGGTTGAGAAATAAAAACTCCACTAGAGTGGTGTTCTGTCCTGAAATAAACTCATCATATTAGATTAAAAGAAGATTTTAAGGTTGTTGATAGCAGCAGTAAGTCTGAAGATTGGCAGATTTTCAGGAAGCAAAAATTCATAAGGAAAAGATAAATTATAAGAATAAGCAAGAAAAATAACAAGGAGGATTGTAAGTTCTATAACTGTCAAATGTATGAAAGCAGCAAAATATATATATCTACGAGAAATTATAATAGGAACTAAGAAATGGTTTAGGCAATAGATGGATAACTTTGTGATGGGCATGAAATAATGTTATGCCTGTGACTTTCCTAAGCATTTTTTATGGAGAGGAAATACTGAGGAAGGTCACGGGCATAATATTAATACTTCAGAAAAGAGGAGCCAGCAGGTACATAGTTTCTTGAAGGTGGCATAGATAGGTAGGTTGGTCTAAAAGGCCTTTGGCACATTGGCCATCATCAGGCGGAATAATGAGTTTAGAAGTTGGGAGATCATGTTGCAGTTGTATAAGACTTTGGTGAGACTGCATTTAGAGTATTGTGTTCATTTCTGGGCACCTTGTTAAAGATATTGTCAAGCTTGAAAGGGTTCAGAGAAGATTTACGAGGATGTTGCCAGGACTAGAGGGTGTCAGCTATAGGGAGAGGTTGTGTAGGCTGGGTCTCTATTCCATGGAGCACAGGAGGATGAGGAGTGATCTTATAGAGATGTATAAAATCATGAGAGGAATAGAGCGATAGATGCACAGAGTCTCTTGCTCAGAGTAGGGGAATCGGGAACCAGATTAAGTTTAAGGTGAAGTGGGAAAGATTTAATAGGAATCTTGAGGGGTAACGTTTTCACACACGGTGGGTGTATGGAATGAGCTGCCAGAGGAGGTAGTTAAGGCAGGAACTATTTCAACGCTTAAGGAACAATTAGTCAGGTATGTGGCTAGGACAGGTTTGGAGGGATGTGGGCCAAAATGCAGGCAGGTGGGACTAGTGTAGATGTGGGCAAGCTGGGCCGAAGGGCCTGTTTCCATGATCTATGACTGAGTTGCAGATGCAGATGGAGATGGCAAAACCAAGGCTCGGTGCAGTCTCACCAAGGTCCTATGGAATTGTCATTTGACTTCCTTACTCCCATTTGCATGTACATGTCATGTTCTTGCTAATCATCAGCTGTGATTATAGCCTTGGTGCAATGATGAAGGGGAGGTAAAGAATAAGTGCACACTGACACTATTGTTAAGCAAAAGAAATTGCAGTTGGATGCTTCCTCTGTGTTAGCTCAGGCTGCTGCAAATGTGTTTCAGGATGTCAGCAATAATGATCTTATCTCTAACATTTGCCATCTGTCAGCTCCTCTCCCTTATTACCATCACTTGAACTGGAAAGGCTTGAACTATATCAGCACTACCTCCCTTTTGCACAACCACGCCACCTTTATCCTAAAATTATCAGTTTTTGTGAACATAGTTTTTCACCAATTGTAGATTGGGAAGACAGAAGCATGACTCCCTGTGTAGGAAGGAACTGTAGATGCTGGTTTACACCAAAGATATAGAGATACACCTTATCCATACCATTACTAAAATTGCACATTATTGGAATTGATGGTGCTTTCTGCTCCCTCTTTTTTAGTGGAGAAATTGAGAAAAATGGATATCAGGATTTCTTAAATCCCTGGTAATTGATTCAGTTTAGCATTGTGTCTGTTTCAGTTTTTGGCAGGGTTGCTGCCAACCTCAAGTGATGTGCAAGAGCTTGGATTGCAATGCAAAATGGGAAGTTGGCTCATTTGTGTACTGTATACATCTACTGAAGAGTATTCCTTTACATAGCGATGATATCAGGAAGCTGAGAAGAGCCACCATGTGCAAATCGAAAAATAATTGAACATTTCTGCTGAAGCTTATTATTTATGGTGTACAAGTTTGTTTCTACTCTTATGATTTTAAACGTTAAAATTATCTGCATTTTGAGATTAAAAATTCTGAAATGGTATTAAAGGGGAATGAATCAAAATGCATTGTTCTGTGTTGATGTCCTGTGCCCCTAATGTTCAGGGTTATGATGCAGGCGGAATGTATTGATGAGCAACCACATGTTATGACGCAAAGTCTGGGGTAACTCAGCGGGTCAGGTAACATCACTGGAGAACATGGATAGGTGATGTTTTGGGTCGGGACCCTTCAGATTAATTTAGGTGTGGTGGGGGTAGAAACCTGGAAGAGAGAAGGGGCAAGACAAATTCTGGTGAGTGTTTGGTGGATACATGCAAGGGGGATTGTTGATAGGCAGATTGTTGGGCAAAGACCAGAGATGAAAAGACAAATGGTGTTAGACAAGGATAGAAGATGTTCTGCCACCTTCAAAATGATTCTACCACCAGTCGAACCTTTCCCATCCCGACCCCTGTCTGCCTTCTGCAGAGACTGCTCCCTTCCCAATTCCTTGAATCACTCATCTCTTCCCAGCCAAACCACCCATTCCCAGGTGCTTTCCCCTACACCCACCTCTTCACTCGCCTCCATCCAAGACCCCAGCAGTCCATCCAGGTAAGACAGAAGGCTATGTTTACCTCCTCTAACCTCATCTATTGCATTGGGTGTTTCTGATGTCGTCTCCTTTACATCGGCGAGACCAAGCGTGGTGCCGGAGATCGTTTCACCAAATACTTGCGCTCCGTCACTAAGGCCTGCTGAATCTCCTGGTTGATAAGCATTTTAACCTATGAAATTTGAATTCTCCAGGACTGTTTCGCTATGCTGCCTGACCCTTTGAGTAACTCGGCACTTTTAGAAACATAGAAAATAGGTGCAGGTGTAGGCCATTCGGCCCATCGAGGCAGCACCGCCATTCAATATCATCATGGCTGATCATCAAAAATCACTACCCTGATCCTGCTTTCTCCCCATATCCCTTGATTCCTTTAGCCCTAAGAGCTAAATCCAGCTCTCTTTTGAAAACATCCAGTGAATTGGCCTCCACTGTCTTCTGTGGCAGAGAATCCCAGACACAACTCTCTGGGTGAAGAAGTTTTTCCTCTTCTCAGTCCTCTCATCTAGCCTGTCCAATCCTTTAAGAATTTTTTATGTTTCTATAAGGTCCCGTCTCATACTTCTAAATTCCAGTGAATACAACGAGTTGCGTTGGGGGAATGGGTGAGTGGTGGAAACGGGCTGTGTTGGCGAAACGTGTGTGGTGGAATATTGCATTGGGGAAACGGGGCCCAACGGGTCGGGGGGTAGGGAGGGGAGAGGGGTTATGGAGGGTGGGAGGGAGTGACTGAGGGTGGGGAGTGACTGAGGGTAGGGGAAAGGGGAGGGAGAGGTGAAGGAGGGAGCGGAGGAGGTGAGATGAGAGAAGAGGGAGGGTGAAGAGGAGGGGGAGGGAGTGTTGTTGGATGAAGGAAAATTAGCCATGCCTGCGCAGTTGGGGCTTATGGGTTGGTGGTGGAATATTGCGTTGGGTGAACGGGTTACGTTGGGGGAATGGGCGATTGGCTCCGGGGGGTGCCTGTCTCCGGGGTGAGCGCCGACACCGCGTTCGGGGACCAGCCCTCCCGTGTGACGTCATCCCCCCCACCCCCTGCATTGGGGGACGGGGCCCAACGGGTCCCACTTGGTCTAGTTCTGTATTAAAAACAGAAGATGCCAGAAACACTCAGCAAGTCAGATATATCAATGGAGATAAAAACAGGTAATATTTTTTTTAAACATGATTTTAAACATGTTTATTTTCTCACAATTCCAGATATGAAGATACCTTAATGGGCATGATCTTAGCAGGAATGGGTGAGGCGAATGATGGGAATGTGTGAGATAGGACAGAGACCAAGTATGTTCTTTGACAGAAGATAGACACAAAAAGCTGGAGTAATGCAACAAGCCAACCAGCATCTCTGGAGAAAAGGAATAGGTGACGTTTCGGGTCGGGACCCTTCTTCAGACTGAGATTCAAGGGAAAGGGAAACAAGATATATAATGACCGTGATATAGAAGAAATGAATGAAAAAAATGCATAAAAGTAACGATGATAAATGAAACGGGCCGTTGTTAGCTTTCCAGGAAAAAAATGAATTCAAATGCTAGCAATCATTATTTTCTTGCGAAGAGATAATGAGCCTCTGGAAATGTAATTTAAATATGTTGGCCCGAAACTTAAACTGAAATAGGTAAAGAGTTGAAGCTGTTTCTGGTCTCATGTTGGCTGTTATCCTATCATGTGGTAATTACCTGCATCCTGGCATTATTTGAAATAAGCTCTCAAGTTGTCCCTGGACAAGACACGATCTTTCATTTAGTGAGTACATTTTCAAAGGAACTTTTATACTCAATGAGGACAAAACATTGTTTGTATAATTCAATAAACATTATATCTGTTGAATTATTATTTTTTGCATTTGCTTTTTGAATTTGTTTTCAGTTCTTTCTCCAACCACTTTTGTCTGTATCTTAAGACTGGATTATGGTAAATGAATGGTCTAAAATAAACCAAAAGCAGTGTTTCTAGAACAATATTTTCAATCAAGGGTACAATTGCTGATAAACATTAGCACTACGTCTATAATGTTATGCGCAAACTAGACATGAATGCATGAGCTGGGGCTTATACTTTGAGCCTATTTGTAGATTCTCATTATGAATGCTTGTTTTTGACATGCATCAAGTTGTCTCAGTTAAAAATCAATCTGAAACTGTAACTGGGTTAGGAAGAATTATTTAAAGGCAAGGGACTTTTTACAAACGCTGATTTTAAAACTCTTCTAATTGGCTGACTTGTCCCACAGAAGTTGTAATTGAAGGCAAGGGTCACCCTCTTTTGCTGCAGCTGAGATTTTTATGTTAAACTGTGAATTCTGCTAATTACACCATTTAAATCCAGGTTATGAAAATAGTTGTAGACGAGGTGAGCTTGAACTTTAGGTTTTCATTGGCTATAATTAGATGAAAAGTTAAGTTGCATTACTTGAACTCTAAGAACACCGGTAGTGGTAGCTATCTTCATTCTAAGAAATTGGGTGGTTTTGATGCTATACAATTAATTATCACATCTTGGAACTTTTTGTAGAGCTCATGTGAATTTGTTGCACTTTAAATGTTTTTATCTGGGTTGTAAACAGCACAAGACAGGAGACGCTGTTTAAGTTTGTGAGAAACTTCACCGTTGTGAATAATTTTCTATGAATATCCTCCTTCCAGTTTGTCAAGCAATTTTAAACTTTACTCATTCACTGATCAGAATTCAACATTGCTTCAATGAGTGTTCAATAATGAATGTGATCCTTTGGGCTTAACTTTGTATTTTCCAAAATGGAATACAGGTGCACAACCTTTTATCCGAAATTCCAAATAACGAAAAGCTCCGAATAGCGGACATTTTTTCGGTCCTTGAAGAAAGGTCCTTGAAGACGTTCACCGAGGGCGGCCCGCAGAGGTGACAGCGGAACCTCCGGTCGGTCCTCGAAGAAAGGGGAACTAAATCCCCATTCATAAAAGAGAAGGTGAGGGTATATTGCGCGGGAGGGTTAATAATTGACAATCTGCTGCTGCCTGCCCGCTGAGTTAAAAAGTTCCCACGGTAGACTCACGATACACAGTGTATCGTGAGTCTTGCGTGGGAACGTTTTAACTCAGCGGGCAGGCAGCAGCAGATTGTCGCTCCCTTCAGTTTCACCCCACCTACACCCCTCTGCTTCCCGGCCATGTGTGTGACCCCTTCCCTCCCCTCTCCAGCTCCCCGCCCATTGCACCGGCGCGGGGGCTTTGCACTGTCTTCACGTCGACGATGCCAGCAGGTCAGTGCCAGTCACCGGAGACGTCAGGACCAACGGGACACCGACCCCCAGGCCCACTGCAAGCACGGAGATCCCAGAGACCCACAGCCAGCAGCAGCCCAGATTCCAACGTTCCAACTCCAGAGGAAAACTGCAAACTGGCCGGAGACGTCAGGACCACCAGAAGCCGCTCCCCGATGGGCCGCTATGGCGACAAGTGGCAGTTCGCCCACAGCCCGAGCTGCGCCCCCTCATCGGGACACCGACCCCCAGGCCCACTGCAAGCACGGAGATCCCAGATCAGCAACTCCAGCCCAGCCCCGCTCCAACTCCAGAGGAACACGCTCCCCGTAGGGGCAGAAGCTGATGGTGTGCAAGGTACGTCTTGTTCTTGGGGTGGAGCAGCTCGGGCTGTGGGCGAACTGCCACTTGTCTCCGTAGCGGCCCATCGGGGAGCAGATTCCTCTGGAGTTGGAGGGGGAGGGGGGGTATTGTGCTGTTTGATCGCCCCCTGGTATCCCAGGGACAGGGAGACACAGCGGCTTTTGAGAATGGTGGGCAATCACTTCCAAAGTTCTGCCCACACAGTCAGTACACCTCTCCTACACTTGTCTCCCGCACTAAGATCATCTCGCAGAGAATGATCCCAGCCTAACCCTCCCTATTCTCTCCTATTCTGCAAGAAAAAACTACATTGAAGACTCAAACTCGCGATCGAGTAACTGCCGGGATCGAGGCGCAAACTCGCGACCTTGCGGATATGAGCCGAGCACTCTACCACTGAGCCAGCCGTTAAAATCTACGCTAAAAATCTTCCATTCCGAAGGCTGAAAAATTCCGAATTACGAAACGTGTCTGGTCCCAAGGCTTTCGGATAAAAGGTTGTGCACCTGTACTTCCAAAATGGCATACAAACATTTCTAAAATAGTTAAGCTGCATTTATTTGGTCATATTGCTTTGTCAAATAATAAATGCTTGAGTTATTGTTCAGTTTCATGCACAATTATTTGAAGCACTTTCTAAACATTTTTGCAGTGTGACCTCTCTCCTTGTTTTTTGTTAATAAGTTGCACCCCACCTGTTCAATGGAGCTGTCTATCCATACAGGTTACCTGTATGGGAAATTTTCTGCATTTGTGTTCAGGTGTTGTGATTTTTTTTTTTAAACTTCTAATATACTGACCAGCACTCTATTACTCGAGAAGATTAATCAAAGAATATTAATTGAAAATTAATTCTGGTACTAGGACGAGAAACAAATTTGGTTTCAAATCCAATGGAACAGTGTGGCCCAGGAATGGAGCCCTGCCAACTGAGCTAGCAGTGTGATAGCTGTGTGACCTCAAGGCCTTTGTTGGTGTGGATTTGCTTCGACTTGAAAGTCAAATTCTGAAGAGTCAACGGCCCTCTCATGTTATTGCTTAAACATATCACCAATTTGAAAATCAACCCTATTTGACTGATTCATAAAGTAATCTGTTCCTACAGAAAAATAACTGTGCATGATCAATTGAGAGTAACTCATTTGTGAGAGCATATTAGATGGTCATAGTAAATGAGCGTATTCCCCTTGTTATTGTTCAAGATGTTAATATTTATCTATTTTCAAGGTAAATGGGTTCATTAATTAAATTGTCCAATTAATATATTACAAAAGGTTTTCTGTTTTTTAATGGGGAGGAAAAAATTGATAACATTGAGTTTAGTATAGGTGGAGAGCGCAAATTTATTATGCTGCGTTGAAGATCAGTGTCATTGATTCAGGTGTACTGCCCACCACTGGAAATATTGAAATTATAGGTCCACACCCTGATTTTTGAGTTGCACATGCTGAGTAGTGTTTAGAGTGATAATTACCCTCGGTGATGGAAATTAACAGCATTCAGAAGTCACAGTGGTTAACTGTGTTTGTTTATTTTCTTTGCCCATCTTGTGCGGTGGTTGATCTAATTCACCACATTCTAGTTTCTGAAGTGACTGAAGCTATTTATACCAGGTAAAGTATACTACAGGGACCTCTTTGGAGCTTGTAGATGACCTGAAGTAATCCTGGTATTGCACTGAAGAGAAGGACATGATACGATGAGCTGCTTCTGCAGATAAGCAAAATGATGGCAGCTCACCTGGTTAATTTGAACAGGAATAAAATAAGAAAATGTTGGAACTGGGGAAAATTATGATAAGCTATTTGTTCAGGTTATGAACCAGTTGTCAGCATTTTTCTACTTTATTCCAGATTTCTGGCGTTTGGGGTATTTGACCTCATTTTTCAAACATTTTTTTGTCAACTATCAGAATGCTTTTATTATTACTATAATAAATTGCTCTCGGGGGCTAGTAGGCAAGAACAGCTCTTCAATTAATTTTCAGAAAGCTTACTGGTTCAGTCAGATGGCTTACTTTCCCAAATGCCAATTTGGACCATTTTGGTTAGCCCATTTACCATTTGTATGGAAACTGAATAGGACAAAGTGAAGGAAAAAATTGTTATTTTCCACATGGCATGTACTCTGGACTTTTAATGACAAGAAATCAATCGGCATTTGTTAGCAATACACTGTAAAATTGGCAGTAACTTTAGACTTTTGTGCTTGTATACCTTGATGTGGAAATCTCGAAGTTGCCAGTGATTCAGCACTTCTCCATGGTCAGTGCTGTTTCACTACCTTGTCTGCTTGGGGAAATTAGTTAAATTGACATGCATTTTGCAACTGGCTGTAATATAATCTGACAGAAAAATGTAAAATGTATCATGCATAGTACTAAGATATTATTAAATAGCAAGAGTAATTAATCTTATACAAGTGGACTGTTATCCATTGGAGAAAATAATTTTTGCATATGTGCATTGCAATTCACAGATATAGTGTAATATACTACTTTTTAAAGTTATTATTTTAGTTGTTATTTATGTACTAAATATCTATATTACTAAATCTCTGTTCTTGACCGCTTTTGGCCTTCTGTGCTGCGATTTCCGAGAGAACGCCGCCACCTACGGCCGTCATTTTTGGCCACCTCGCTCAGAGCCCCCTTCCGCCGCATGTGTGCCGAGGATTTGTCCCGTCGATGAAATATGACAGAGATATTAATGTTTTTACAAAATTCCCCATTCTCTCTGCTGCCCCTGCTGGAGGGAGGGGGAGGGACTATAAAACTAGGAAGTGGTGTGCCTCAATCAGTCTCTGCAAGTGGTGTGCCTCAATCAGTCTCTGCAAGTGGTGTGCCTCAATCAGTCTCTGCAAGTGGTGTGCCTCAATCAGAGCTCTGAATAACACTGAACAAATGTCTCCACAGCTGTGAGTACCCATAATGTGGTTTGAAATGAAAATATGGTTAGTTTGAGGAAAAAAGCACTGCCTGCAAATGGATGTTTGGGTTGAAGTAAAAAGGCACCCTCTCTCTCTCTCCCCTCCTCTCTCCCCACCTCTCTCTCTCCCTATCCCTCTCTCTTTCTCTCTCTCTCTCCCCCCCTGTCTCTCTCCCTCTCTCTCTCTCTCTCCCCCCCTCTCCTCCCCCCTCCTCTCTCTCTCCCCTCCCTCCTCTCCCCCTCCCTCCTCTCTCTCCCCCCTCCTCTCTCTCCCCCCTCCTCTCTCTCCCCCCCTCCTCTCTCTCCCCCCCTCCTCTCTCTCCCCCCCTCCTCTCTCTCCCCCCCCTCCTCTCCCCCCCCTCCTCTCTCCCCCCTCCTCTCCCCCCCCTCCTCTCTCCCCCCTCCTCTCTCCCCCCCCTCTCTCCCCCCTCTCTCTCTCTCTTCCCTCTTTTTCTCCCTCTCCTCCCCTCCATTCCCTCCCCCACCGTCCCTCCCCTAAACCCCCCTCCTCTCCACACACCCCTACCCCCTTCCCTCCACCCTCCCTCCCCCTCCCTGCTCCCCACCTCTCCCCCTGCCCTCACCTCACCCCCCTCTCAGCACACCCTCTCTCTCCCCCCTCCTCCCCCTCTCTGCTCCCCCTCTCTGCTCCCCGTCTCTCCTCCCCCACTCTCCCCTTCCCTAAACCCCCTCCCCTCCACACCCCCCACCCTCTTCCCTCCTCCCTCCCCCTCCCTGCTCCCCACCTCACCCCCCTCTCAGCACCCCCTCACTCTCACCTTCTCTCTCTCCTCCCCTCCTCCCCCACCTTTCCCCCCTCACCCACCCTCCCTCTTATCCTCCTCTCCACCCCCCATCCCTCTTGCCCCTCTCTGTGTCTCTGTCTCTCTCTCTCTCTGCCCCTTCTCTCTCTGCCCTCACTCTCTAACCCCGCCCCCCTCTCTAGATGTGACTGCAAGTTGGGGGCTATGCGTCAGTAGATAGGGTGGTTATGGGGTAAAAGGAGCAAATTAATAATATTAATATAATATCAAGGGGGGTAATTAGCGTAAGTGCGGGGGGGGGGGAGGGGGGGGGGATAGTTAGTGTGTGTGACGCTGCATGCAGCCTCCCCCCCCACAACCGCACGTTGGGGGAACAGACCCAATGGGTCTGCACTTGGTCTAGTATTTCTATATAAACCTCTGTCTTGAATTACTGTCTAGATTTCCATAAAATCTTAATAATGTTAGCATTAATTTCTGATTGCTCTCAATCCTGACCTCTGCTACTGTCTGCTGATGGGAATGCAGAGAGCATAAAATGAGATTATTATAGGATTTGTGTAGATGTGTACTTGATAGCTGGACAAACTCTTTGGGCTGAAGGGCATGTTTACATGCTAGATGAATGCATTGCTGCTCAACCAGCTATGATGGCTACTGGACATCCCTTCGAACTAATGCCTGACATGGGATACAAGAAGGTAAGAAACTCAAGCACAAATAGATCTGTGTGCGCTCTATCATTCAGTAAGTTGATGGCTAATCTTTTACCTCGGCACCTCCTTCCAGTATTAAGCCCGTACCTCAAACTACCCTTAATATCCAAAAATATCATCACAAGCACAGTCAGCAGGTGATCTTTCCCCCTTGGATAGGGAAGTTCAAAGATCAGCTATGCTCTAGATCAAGAGAGCTATTCAGTTTGAAGATGTGACTGCTGGTTGTAGACACCCCATTCAGAGGAAACATCTGCTTCACATCTACCATGTAAAAACCTGTGTAAATATTGTATGTTTTTATGACATCACCTCATTCTTCTGAACACAAATTTTTTTCTAAGTGGGGAGATAATCCAGAAATCGGAGGTGCAAAGGGATTTAGGAATGCTGGTGCAGGATTCCCAAAAAATTAATCTGTAAGTCGAATCGGTAGTAAAGAAAGCAAATGCTATGCAAGCATTTATTTCGAGAGGGCTTGTATGCAAAAACAGGGATATAATGCTGGTCAGGCCGCAATTGGAATATTGTGAGCAGTTTTGGGCACCATATCTGAGGAAGGATGTGCTGGCTCTGGGGAGGGTCCAGAGGAGGTTTACAAGAATGATTGCAGGAATGAGTAGGTTAACATATGATGAGTGTTTGACGGCACTGGGCCTGTTCTTGCTGGAATTTGGAAGTATGAGAGGAAATATTGAAACATACAGAATAGTGAAAGGCTTGGATTGAATGGATGTGGAGAGGATCTTTCCACTAGTGGGAGAATCTTGGACTAGAGGTCCAGAGAATCTTGGACTAGAGAAATAATGCAAGTTGACTAAAAATGTGCTATATAAATAAAGACATTTTAATTTTAATTTATAGCCTCAGAATTAAAGGACATTCTTTTAGGAAGGAGATGAGAAATTTCTTTAGTAGGAGGGCGGTGAATCTGTGGAATTATTTTCCACAGAAGGCTGTGCAGGCCAAGTCAGTGGATATATTTAAGGCAGAGATAGATAGATTCTTGATTAGTACGGGTGTCCGAGGTTATGCAGGGCTCTCGCTTAACTTTTTTTCTCTGTTGCCAGCCGGGCAACCTAGGCAGCTTTTTAGGTTGACAAATGACAGTTTAGGTGGTCATTTAAGACTGCTTGCATGACGCGTGCGATAATGTGTTCGGACGAAGTGCGTAGTTACCAGTCAGAATTATGCTCAATGAAGCATTCACATATTATTGCTGCTTCAAATAAAGTCACAAACTAAACATATTCACCAATCAAGACATGATATATACCACAATGACATGCAGCAAAATTATAATACAGTATCTCAACTCTTTTTACATGTTGCAATGAATGCAATTTCTATTATTTCTTTCCACTTCCAAACAAAAATGTGGTTGGATTATTCAGCATATGATCGACCTGTGTCAATAAATCCTGGACCATGATAACATATATGTTTTCTGTGAAGAGCCGAAAATTATCATGACATGGCCATAGCATGGGTCGTTATTGCTATTGATACATAAACACTCGTTTCCCACATAATTTATCCACAACAAAATATACAGGTTGCAAGGAAATTTCTAAAGGCATTTTATGATAATAGCTGTTAAAACTGACTATACCCATCTGACAGGTTAAACTAACTGACAAGAGATGGCCAAAGGACATAACTGCAGCAAATGTTCTTTTGGCAATATGTTTAAAGGTGTCAAAACACCACATTACCGGACATTCAGATTAGATGTATCAGCGTTGTGAACAGCAATGAAGATACCCAGTTTGTATGCACCAGATTTAAAAAAAATTATTGATAAACGCTGTTTCCATCATTCCCACTTCAAAATTAACGCTAAGATTTCAACTGAAATATCTCCTGGCCAAATTCGTGATGTATATGACCGACTGTAGAAGTAAAACCTGGATAAATCCAACGTATAGTTGTGAATGTTGCTCATTAAATAACTACAGTACTGATACTTCATATTAAGAGCATTGATTTGCCGTTAAAATGAATTCTGTAATAACGTGTCAACTGTAGCAGTGACAATCGAACACTGCGGTTTTAATGTTTCACGTGTTCACAATTTAATTGATCCATCTTTATGGATTAATACAAAAAATACCATTGGGAATTAAAACATAGAAAATAGGTGCAGGAGGAGGCCATTCAGCCCTTCGAGCCAGCACCGCCATTCATTGTGATCATGGCTGATCGTCCCCTATCAATAACCCGTGCCTGCCTTCTCTCCCTTGACTCCACTAGCCCCTAGAGCTCTATCTAACTCTCTCTTAAATCGATCCAATGATTTGGCCTCCACTGCCCTCTGTGGCAGGGAACTAACTCCACAAATTCACAACTCTCTGGGTGAAATTTTTTTTTCTCACCTCGGTCTTAAATGACATCCCCTTTATTCTAAGACTGTGGCCCCTGGTTCTGGACTCGCCCAACATTAGGAACATTTTTCCTGCATCTAGCTTGTCCAGTCCTTTTATAATTTTATATGTTTCTATAAAATACCCCCTCATCCTTCTAAACTCCAGTGAATACAAGCCTAGTCTTTTCAATCTTTCCTCATATGACAGTCACGCCATCACAGGGATCAATCTCGTGAACCTACGCTGCACTGCCTCAATCACAAGGATGTCCTTCCTCAAATTAGGAGACCAAAACGGTACACAATACTCCAGATGTGGTCTCACCAGAGCCCTATACAACTGCAGAAGAACCTCTTTACTCCTATACTGAAATCCTCTTGTTATGAAGGCCAACATTCATATAACCATATAACCATATAACAATTACAGCACGGAAACAGGCCATCTCGACCCTTCTAGTCCGTGCCGAACACGTATTCCATTAGCTTTCTTCACTGCCTGCTGTACCTGCACGCCAACTTTCAGTGACCGGTGTACAAGGACACCCAGGTCTCTCTGTATCTCCCCCTTACCTAACCTAACCCCATTGAGATAATAATCTGCCCCCTTGTTTTTGCCACCAAAGTGGATAACCTCACATTTATCTATATTGTACTGCATCTGTCACGCATCTGCCCACTCACTCAACCTGTCCAGGTCACCCTGCAACCCCCTAACATCTTCTTCACAGTTCACACTGCCACCCAGCTTTGTATCATCCGCAAACTTGCTAGTGTTGCTCCTAATTCCCTCTTCCAAATCATTAATGTATATGGTAAGCAGTTGCTGCCCCAACACCGAGCCTCGCGGCACTCCACTCGCCACTGCCTGCCATTCTGAAAAGGACCCGTTCGAAAAGGACCCGTTCACTCCTACTCCAGTCAAAACACATTTGATTGCATTCCGTTATTAAACTTAGTCAATGTTCGAGATGGTTCGTCGATGCCTGCCAGCTCGTACAGATGTTCAACCTTTGTCAGCTTCAGGTATCCTGTGGTTTTCCTGCAGGCAGTGTTCAATTCAGATTCCACCTTGCGTGCATGTTTAGAGCGGCTCCAGACGGGGCTTGCATATTCTGCCAATGAGAAACAGAGCGCCAAGGCTGCATTGCGGATTGTTGTTGGGTCACTTCCAAATGAGCTGTTTGCAAATTTTTCGATGACATTCTTCCAGGTGTTGACCTTTGCCTCGGTTTTCTCAACATGTTGGGGATATGATAACGTGCAATCGAGGACCACACCGAGGTACTTTGGGGCTTTGCAGTGTTCCAACAGGACATCAGGATGAGTGATATGAAATGCGAGACATCTGAATTCCTAGTTGCAGGACGCGGTTCCTTCACTGGAAGGATATGTTGACGGTTGCGTCTGTAGATGGCTCCATCCGCTTAAACCAGATAAGAGCGCGGTTCTTTGGCTGGGCAGTAGACGTGACACTGACAGGCATGGCCCTTGTTGGTCTGGAGACGAACCACTTGTCCACATGCGAGAGGTTTATGTGGCTTGCTGGATTTGTCAAAGAAGCGTTTCTGTGCGTCACGTTTGAATTGTAGTTGCTTCTGAACTGCAGGCGGGGAACGAACTTGTGGCTGCCAAGGCTGCTGGGACACAGGCAGGGGAGCACGGGTTTGGCGAGACATCAATCGTTGGGCTGGGGAACCCAGTATGGGATCCCGTGCAATATTCCTTATGTTGAGCAGGTTCAGGTATACGTCCGATTTTGCAAGGTAGGACCACTCCATTAGTTGTTTTGCGCTTCGGACAGCGCATTCGGCGTGTCCGTTGGACTGTGGGAACTCGGGGCTGCTGGTAATATGTTGAAAGTCCCATCGTTTTGCAAAGTTTTTAAAAGCTTGGCTGGTGAACTGTCTGCCGTTGTCGGACAGAAGACGTGCAGGGGAGCCGTACATGGAGAGGTGACGTTGCAACTTATCGATAACCGCTTCAGATGTAATGGTTTGAGGGAAGTCCATTTTGAACCAGCCCGAGTAAGAGTCAACAAGAACCAGATCGTGCTTTCTATGCCAATCGAATATGTCAGTGGCTAACGTGGACCATAGGGGAGGAGGGACCGGGTGCGGCAGTAAAGGCTGCTTCTGCTGATGTGGTGTCAGGCTAGACGTCGCAAACTTCGTTTTTTTCACGTATGTACTTGGTCATACCAAGCCAGTAAAACATGCTTTGTGCCCTTTGTAGGGTTGCCTCCACGCCGGGGTGGCCCCTTTGGACGGCGTCGAAGTATTTGGCCCGGAGGACAGCTGGAACCACTGCCTTGTGGCCCTTAACTATAATCCCGTCCTGTAATACCAATTTGTCACGAACCAGGAAGTATGGGCGGATTGCGAGCGGGATGTTGTGTTGTTTATCTGGCCAGCCACGCCGGATGACTGCAGACAGCAATTGTAAAATCTCATCAGCAGCCGTGTGTTCTGCTAGGCTGCTCAGGCAATCAGTCGGAACATACGATACCTTCATTACTGAATACTGGTCCTATTCAGAGAGTTGTTGTTCATTGGTTTTGCGTGGGGTTCTTGATAGCGTATCAGCTATGTGCATGTCCTTGCCTTTCTTATAGACCATGTTGAAATCAAATCGCTGCAGTTGCATCATCATTTGTTGTAGTCGTGCTGAGGCAGCGTGGATGGGTTTATTCAAAATAGTGACCAGCGGCTGGTGGTCTGTTTCTATAGTCACAGACTTCCCAAAGATAAAGTCCTTGAATTTTGTGCAGGCGAAAACCACTGCGAGCAATTCTTTTTCAATCTGGGCGTAACGTTGTTCAGTGTCAGTTAGTGTGCGAGAGGTGTAGGAAACAGGCTTGCAGTCGCCAACGGTAATGGTCTGCAGGTAAGCAGCGCCAAGTCCGGACTGGGACGCATCTCAGGTGAGCGTTACTGGTAACTCCAAAGCAAAGTGGGCGAGAGTAGGTGCGATAGCCAGCTGCACCTTGAGAGTGTCAAAAGCTTGCTGGTGCTGCGGATACCAGGACCATGCAGCGTCCTTGTGTGTCAGTTCTCGCAGGGGGGCAGATATGTCGCTGAGGTTGGGAATACATTTCCCCAGGTATTTGACCATTCCAAGGAACCATTGTAGGCTCACGATGTCAGCAGGAACTGGCATTTCGTTGATAGCTGCAGTTTTTTATGGGTCTGAGACCATCACTTGTGAAGACATGTCCGATGTAAGTAACGTCTGGAATTCGAAACTTGCACTTCAAGGGATTGAGTTTGAGCTGAATGTCTTTGGCACGGTCTAGTACTTTCTTCAGATTGGCATCATGTTCAGCCAAATCACGTCTGTAGATGAGAATGTCATCAACAATGATGGCGCATGGATACTCAGCAAACAATTTCTGGAAAACTTCGCTGGCGGAGTTGATGCCAAAGGGCATTCTCAGAAATTTGTATCGGCCAAAGAGGATGCTGAACGTAGTGAGATTGGACGAATCTGGGTCCCGTGGAATCTGCCAAAACGAGCTCTTGGCATCCAGAACGGCGAATACTGATGCGTTGCCTATCTGAGCAGCAACTTCCTCTAATGTTGGCATAGGGTAGTGTGGGCGTTTGATGGCAGTGTTATGATCTCTGGGGTTTATGCAGATGCGGATCTCCTCCCTGTTTTTCTTTGTCGTGACCACCATGGTGGAAATCCAGTCAGATGGGTCAGTAACTTCAGCAATAACATCCATGGAGACCATCCATTGAGTTCATTGTGTACTCTGTCATGCATGGCATGCCGAACAAGATGTGGTGCTCGGACCACAGGAGTGACGTTGGAATCGACAACAATGTGGTATTTGATAGGCAACTTGCCAAGCTTGTCGTTATACAGATCTTTGTATTGAGGGAGTACCTGTTGAGTGGGTTCGTCAGCGAGAAAGAGTTGATGGACAGCGTGGCCAAAGTATACCAGACCTAGATCGTGGCATGCATTGATACTGAGCAAAGTCTCTGAATCCCCTTTAACAATATAAAACTTTAAGGTACGGGTCTGCTTGTCTATGGTGCACTTTAAATCAGTTTGTCCAAGAGGGTGTAGAACATCTCCCCAGTAAGCCCAAAGCGTGGCCGAGGCCTTTTCAATACGTTCAGCATTACAAATGTTTTTAAACTCTGATAACGAGATGACGTTGCAATTTGCACCAGTGTCAACCTTTGCGATCAAAGGCCTGTTATTCACAAACATGGTTACCTCAGGGTCAAGTTGCTCGTTACACAAAGGGAGGAGAGAGTGGATGGCAGAATTGGCACCTTAGGTGGCTGCGAAAACGTGGCTCTCGTTCTCGGTCAGCATGCCGGGGCTGGCGAATTTCTTGGGGAGCTCATCGTTCTCCTGGACCAATTTGTTTCGATCGGTGTCTGGGAGTTTGAGGTGGGTGGACTGTGAAACCCAAACTGTTCCAGTCCAGAAAGTCAATGGCAAAAATACCGTGTTCCAAGGAAGAGGTGACTTGAGGTGGGTGGGTGGAAGGCTCCGACTGTCGGGAGAGGCTGACAGGCTGTAGAAAGTCTTGGGCAGGCTAGTGGCGGAAGGGAAGCATCGCTCAGCTAACTGCATCATGAGCCCAGCCTACTCGACTCTGCAACCTCCCACCTACTCGGGAAAGGAAAGTGCAAAACAGCAACCAGAAACAACAATCCGGCAGCCAGGTTTTAACGCCTTGGACTTGAGATCTTGCAGCCTCCCTTGACCCACGCCGCGTTTCCCCCTCACCACCGTGCCGCCTCCTCAGCGAAACAGACAATAGGTTTTTCATTTCGCCCAGCGGGCGGGGCGTCAACCTTGTGGTCCCACCTCTGCTAGCGGCGACTGGTCGCCAGGCGTCCGTAGGTGGGGCTCCTACGGAGGTTCCTCTTTCTTCCCCTACCCGCTCATCCTTCACTCGCATTGGCTGCTTATTAATCTGTTTAGACCCGAGAAGGAAGATAAACAGATTCCATGATCTCTTTCTCAATAACCAAATGGAAAGCAAAAAACGAGCGATATGTCATACATCTGAAAGGGGAAAATAAAAGACCATCGTCACCAATTCATTCACACCTTCCTCCCAAATATTTAACGAGGCCGTTATATCAAATAGCAGGTCAGCTCTTGTGTATTGAATTGACAATCACTTTGCACTCAGCAAAACGCAAAGCGCTGGGGGAACTCCCCGGGTCAGGCAGTATCTGTGGAGGAAATGGATAGACGACATTTCGGCCGGGACCCTTCTTCAGACTGATTGACTCTACGTGACTTTGAATTCTAAGCAAACTCTTCCTTGGAACACGGTATTTTTGCCATTGACTTTCTGGACAGGAACAGTTTGGGTTTCACAAACTCCATAATTTTGCGAAGTCGACGCTTTTTTTCCTACCGATTCTGTACTTTCTGAGAGTGGAGCGGGGGATGGTAAGTCAGGCTCTTGGAAGCCGTTATCAGCAAGCTCATGTTGTAGCAGATGCAGGCTCGTGCTTGAGTGACACGGGAACGGCAGCATCGAGCAAAGTGGTTTAACTTCTTGCAGAAATTACAGGCTTTACCATAAGCAATGCAGAACTGCCGACCCGTAGCATGGAAATAGTTGCGATTTTGACATTGAACAGACCTTGTACGGGTGTTACGAGAGTCTGTAAGATTAACACTATGGTGGGTACGGTGACCGGAGGGCACAGACTAGTGTGGGAAGATGTTATCTCAGCAATCCGAAAGGCATGCTCTGCTTGATTAAGGGTTAGGTCAGTATTACGAAGAAGTTCACCCCGTAACTTGCTATCAAGCATTCCTCCGACAAGTTTGTCACGGATGAGTTCATCGCACAGATCTCGAAATTGGCAGCGTGCAGCCATGTGTTTTAAGTCACTAATAAAACGTTCAATCGGTTCAATAATCTGTTGCATAAGAGCATAAAACTTGGTCCGTTCAATAATGTAGTTCGAGGGCAGGTCACACAACCATCTGAACTTTGCAAGTAAGACAGCAGGGTCATCAATCGTCCCAGCAGGCACCAGGACCTGATCATTAGCATCCAGAACAGCAGGCTCAAATGTGAAATTGTCGGCACGATTAATTGCCTCAGGTCCCGCTAAGTTGAGAAATACAGAAGCGCAACGCCACGCGCTAGGCATATGCCGTCAAGACGTTGCGTACGCCTGTTGAGGCTCTGCATACGGCCTCAATGCGGCTGCGGGCCGACAGGCAGTTGTCGCGTGGGATTTACGGACAGTGCAAGATTTTTGGAGCCCCGTGCGATGTCGGGACCAGCCCCGCACAACTCCATACGCCCCTGCCGATGGAAGTGGGACCGGCCCCGCGAGGTCGTACGCCTCAAGCGACCACGTTTGGTCGCGCTAGACGCATGCTATCGCATGCTGGTGGGACAAGCCCTTGACTAGCGTAGGCAAGATCTTGATAATATAAAGCGCATAATAGGTGGAGTCACTACTAACAAGCACTATAATTGGCTAGGGGGAAATAGCTAATCTACAGGGGTTGAATGGGGGGGGGGATCAGTTCCTGATGGATGGGGGGGGGGATCAGTACAGGATGGATGGGGGGGGGGCGTCAGTACAGTGTGGATTGGGGGGTCTGTGCAGGATGAATGGGGGGTTCACTACAGGATGAATGGGGGGGTCACTGCAATGATGGGTGGGGGATCAGTGCAGGATGGATGGGGGCGATCAATGCAGGATGAATGGGGATCAGTACATGATGAATGGGGAGATCACTACAGGATGGATGGGGGATCGGTGCAGGATAAATGGAGGGGGGGTCAGTACAGGATGAATGGGCAGATCAGTGCAGGATGAATGGGGGGATCATTACAGGATGAAAGGGAGGATCATTACAGGATGAAAGGGCGGAGTAGTGCAGGATAGATGGGAAGGGGGGTCAGTACAGGATGAATTGGGGGAACAGTGTAGGATGGATGGGGGGGGGGGTGACAGGAGAATCAATGCGAGGTGGATAGGGAGAACTGCAGGATGAATTGATGGGGGGGGGGTAAGATGGGGAGGGGAGCAAAGGGTATGTCAGTGAGGACTGAATAGAGGCGGGAATGGGGATCAGTGTGGGATGGAGAGGAGGCGTCCCAGGATAAGGGGGGTGGAGGGGGGTGTACAAGAGAGAGAGGGAGAGAGGGGAAGAGGCAGAGGCAGAGGAGGTCGGGAGGAAGGAAGGTCAGCCCTCCTTGGACAACACCAGCATCATCACCCCGCTGCCAAGTGCCGCCCCTGTCCACTGCCAAGTGCCGCCACCAAAGGAGGAGGCAGTTGGGATCTCCTCCCCACCTCCGACAGCCAACAGGTGTGGGGCCGAGCGGTGCAGGTGCTTCAGATGGCGAAAGGGGGCCTCCCTCCCTCCCTCCTCCCAGCCTCGGCGTGCGGGAGGGTTTGTCTTGAAAGCGGTTGGCGGAGTGGCACGCAGCGGCCATTATGAGGGCGGGCGGCGGGAGGAGGAGGTGGAGTCGCCGTCGCCGACCCAAAACGTCATTCCTTTTCTCCAGAGATGCTGCCTGACCCGCTGAGTTACACCAGTTTTTTGTGTCTATCTTCGATATAAACCAGTATTTGCAGTATCAAGCCGGGCAAAATGATACTGCTTTTTGGTTGCCCGGCGGGACTTTAGTTTGGCCATTGACAATTGGGCAACCGTTAATTTCAAGCCCTGTTTTATGGGGAGAAGGCAGGAGAATGGGGTTGGGAGGGAAAGATAGATCAGCCATGATGGCCCAATTCTGCTCCTATCACTTACGGTACCTTGCATCTGCTGAACCTTTGTTGTGCTCTCGAGGGTACACCTTCCCTTAGTGTAAACAGTAGCAAAACGCAATATTCCCGAAGTTGCACCAAGGTGTTATATAATTGTAGTAAGATGGTTTTTACACCTGTTCTCAGCCTGTTGGAGTAAAGATCAGCACACTGTTTGCCTTCCTTCGTGCTTGTTGTACCTGCATGTTCATTTTATGTGATTCATGCAAAAGGACACACATATGACTTCTAACATCAACACCTTTTACTCTCTCATCTTTTAAACAAGATACTTTTCTCTTATTTTCTACCAAAGTAGATGCCCTCCCATTTTCCCACAATATATCTTATCTGCAATGCCCTCAACGTCACTTTGCCACTCTTTGTCCTATTGGAACTTTGCTGCAGTCTCCTCATGACCCAAGTTGCCACCCAGCTTAATATCAGCAGTAACCTGGATATATTGCTCTAGCTATCTATGTTGGCATCAATAATATTGATTAGGCACAATCATCAATCTCTTGTGATTCATCTTACGGAAAATTCTTAAAGTCCAAATATAACGCGTATATTCATTTCTCTTATCAGTTCTGCTCACCGCAATCTCAAAAAGATTTGTCAAACATAATTTTCTCAAATCCATGTTGATTCTGTTTAGATCTGGATTTTATGCCAATTTGCACGTGGTTCAAATAGTAATCCACAGATTTTGTAGTGATTTTGTTTATTAATTCACTCATACTCCAGCAGAACATCCTCAGTCTTTGTATATTAATTCCCACATGGACCCCAACAACTATATATTTTCTCACCTACTCCTCTAGTTGCCCTCTAGATCCCAGGAGAAGTCTTTAATCCATCACTGGACAAGCAACATGGTTTTCGTAACGTGCTTAGTGGAGCAGAAGTTGGAATCTATCTCCCTAGGTGTACTAAGATGAACACAAAATGCTGGGGTTACTCAGCAGGGCAGGCAGCATCTCTGGAGAGAAGGAATGGGTGACGTTTCGGGTTGAGCCTTCTTCAGACTGAAAGTCGCTGGAAAGGGAAACAAGAAATATTGACTATAGCTTGGCATTTAACACCATCATCCTCTCCAAGCTGGTTACCAAGCTCTCAAATCTGGGTCTCTGCGCATCCCTCTGCAATTGGATCCTCAACTTCCTCATCCACAGACCACACACAGTCTGTCCATATTGGTGGAAATGTGTCATCCTTGATAACAATCAGCACGGGAGCACCTCAAGGCTGTGTGCTCAGCCCCCTGCTGTACTCACTCTAAACTCATGACTGTGTAACTGGACATAGTGTGAACTCCATCATCAAGTTCGCCGACGACACCACTGTTGTTGGACGAATCACTGATGGTGACGAGTCAGAGAATAGAAGTGAGATCGACCGATTGACCAAATGGTGCCAGCACAATAACCTGGCTCTCAACACCAGCAAAACCAAGGAACTGACTGTGGACTTTGGAAGGGGTAGGATGGGGACCCACAATCCCGTTTATATCAATGGTGGAAAGGGTCAAGTGCTTCAAATTCCTGGGCGTGCATATTTCCGAAGATCTTTCCTGGTCCCAGCACACTGATGCAATTATAAAGAAAGCACATCAGCGCCTTTACTTCCTGAGAAGATTACGGAGAGTCGGTATGTCAAAGAGGACTCTCTCGAACTTCTACAGGTGCACAGTAGAGAGCATACTGACTGGTTGCATCGTGGCTTGGTTCGGCAACTTGAGCACCCAGGAGCGGAAAAGAATGCAGAAAGCTGTGACCACAACCCAGTCCATCATCTGATCTGACCTCACCACCATCGAAGGGATCTATCGCAGTCGCTGCCTCAAAAAGGCTGCCAACATCATCAAGGACCCACACCATCCTGGCCACACACTCATCTCTCCGCTGCCATCAGGTAGAAGGTACAGGAGCCTGAAATCTGGTACATCCAGGTTCAGGAACAGCTACTTCCCCACTGCCAAGAGGCTATCAAACTCGCCATCAAACAAACTCTGAACTATAACAGCCTATTGCAATTTATCTGTTTATTTACGTGTATATATATGGTCTATGCTATAGAGACACACTGAACTGTTCTGTATTTATGCTTACAATACTCTGTTGTGCTGCAGCAAGCAAGAATTTCATTGTCCAATCTGGGACACATGACAATAAACTCTATTGACTTGACTTGACTTGACTTGACCAGATGATGATGTAGAGAGATAATAAGAAAACATGTAACTTTACTAGTCCCTGGCTGTACTGCCTCCTATAACTAAAAACATCATTTTGAGTAACTCTCTGGACTGCAGTGCTGGAGTCAGTTATGTTACAAATTCTTTCTGCATTCAGATTAAGAGCATTCAATTGTGTATTTTGCTGAGCTCTGGCTCGAGTTGGAGATATGCCCGGATTTGTATTCCTTCCTAATAGACTGGTTTTCATTACCCTTTTTGACACTCTATATAATTACTTTGCCTGTTCTCTGTAACTTTCTATCTTTACTCTCAATCTAACTTGTTTAGCTTAAAGTCTTGCCCAAAGCCTTATTTATTTGATTCACTGGTCCTGGCATGAGCCAAGTGAAGCCAGTCCCAATGCGACTGGCGACAGTGTCCTGTGAATTTTGCCTGTACCAGACCAAGTTCTGCTTATTTTGGATGCTGAACTGCTGTTATTTCTTGAGCAGAATTTCTTCTGTATCCTATGTGATGTGTTCCCCAATTGAACACAACAACTGGCGTACCCCTCCAAGCCTCTCCAATCTACTACAGATGTGCTTGATCTTGGCATCTGGCAGGCAACACAGCCTCAATGTTCAGAGAACAGAAACGATCCCACTAACTACTCTGCTTTCTAAAAGCAAACGTTCCTTTCCACCCCCAAGTTGAATAGACTCCCTTACAATAGTGCTGTAGATTAGTTGTCCACCTACTCTGTGGTCTTTGGGTAAGTTGTAAGAACATCATATCTGTTTGGCAATTTCAGGGCTTTGGGCTCCTCCAACTCCACCTTCTGATCCCTATATCTTCCTCATCGTCACACCCTCTTCTTGTCTTTGACTGATCAATTGTACGGTGCCAAGAGATGTGACCTTCTAGTTCCCAGTCACTTTGTCAACCTTGTGGTGGCTAAATCATGGAATGCAGCACTTCAGCTAAAGACACTTACACTGAGCTAAAGACATTTACTACAAATTAGAATAGTTTCCAACAGCTCCTACATATTACAGCCGAGTCAGGTCACTTCACTTGCTTTGTCTGTCTGAATTAATTTTCTTTATTTCATTCAGTTAAGCATTGCACCACTACCCTTGCCCAGTTAAAGTTTCTTGCTTTGTAGACACTATACCAACCAGATGTTGCACACAGTGTTAAAACACAGGGGAATTTTTCAGCTTCAAGATTGTAAGATCTTTGTGGGCAGCTTTGTTAAAGGTCACTGTCAAGCACTGTGCCACTGTCCCAAAAATCCTTCGGGTTTTTTCTTTGTTCTACTTTTTCAACGATTCCTGGAATAGTCCCTTTCAAACAGCTTTTGCATACTTGACAGATTTATATGTAGATTGCTGTGATTATGTTGCCGCAAATGTATTGTGCAGCTGGAGCACACTGCACTCCACAAAAGAAAATCTATAATTTGATTTACCACCAGAGGAAAGTTTCTCAGAATTTTTTACTTCATTAGGAAGCCAAATTAATATAGTTTGTTGTACTGTCATCACCAAAGTTGAAAGTTCCCACCATTATTCCTTGTGAATAATAGGTTGATAATGAAAGAAATGGTTTCATCCCCAGAAAGACCACCCCGGCTGGAGTTCTAATGTATCGATAAGAAAATGATGATTCAACTTGAGTGATGACCTGACATAACTCTTTTGAAACTGGTAGAGCTTTATACAATTGAAAAACATAGAACCCAAACTCCAGAGCAAATGTTTCCAATTATGTAAATTCCATAATTATGGGGAAATAGCCCACAGAGTGGTTCATGTGTGCTGGTTGCTAACACATGGAATAGTTGAATCAAATAGTAAAGTTGCATTTAAGGGGAAAGGAGGGAAAATAAAATCTATTAGATATGTTGCACTGTTGTACACAGTTCCACCAAAGCCATCCTACCATAGTCAATGTTCCAGCTGCTACAGAATGGCACCCATGACTTTTCAGAGACAAAGTTCCAAGATGCCATTGGGACATGGTGACTCTCTGCTTGCTTGTCCAGAAAAGGATCTATTATATTGTATTGTGCGATTTGACTGAGTAGTATGCAGGGCACGCATTTCAGTATATCTCTGTATATGTGACAATAAATAAATCAAACCAGTCTGAAGAAGGATTTCGGCCCGAAACGTTGCCTATTTCCTTCGCTCCATAGATGCTGCTGCACCCGCTGAGTTTCTCCAGCATTTTTGTGTACCTATGACTTTGGGGCAAGTGGAAGGGCATGCTGAGATGCTTATCTAAGATGTATCTAAGTGCATATGTTTGGTGATACTTGTACTGAACTGTATACAAAGATGAATTCACTGTACCTGGGCGCATGTACCAATAAAGCACCATTGAACCATTCATGGGCATTCATATGGCACATGAGCAACGGCATGCTTCATGCTGTTCGTTGACTATCTGTGGCTTAAAATTTTATGGCATGAAATTCGAATGCAGCAACGGATGCTAAGTTGTTTACAATTTAATGTCAAATATGCAAATACATATTTACTGTGAGCTGACCTCATAGTAGTTCCTTGGCATGTGACTATGACTCCCTGTAGTAGACAGATTGTGACATCTGTCAGTTTGCTCTGCTAACTTTCGCAAAATTGGCCTCCAGGTAACCTCTATTTTTGGACTCCAACATTGTTCCATAGTAAACTCGAGGAACTCGACCTCATCCTTTCAGGGAACATTGCTCCTTTCAGGATAATATTGAACTTGAGAAAGCACCATTTTCTCTCTCCTCAGACGTGGCTGTATTTTCTGTTTCAATTCTTACTTATTCCGTCACCAACTGCTGATATCTTGACAGCTTTCTTCTGTACCATATCATGGGCATTCCCTTTGCTCTCTACACCCCTTCCTACCTCTACAACTCAGCACACATTTGCTTTTTCATATTTCTGGTTCTGATGAAGGGTCCTTGATCCAAAGCCTGCTCTCCCCACAGATGCCAGCTAAATTACCAAGCACTTTGTGCATTTTCAGCTTTTGCTTGTGATTTTTGGCATCTGCAGATTTTCATTTGATCACTGTTGGCTTCAGTCATGTTTGATACCTTGTTTCAGAGTTTGTGGTGCTAACAAGAAGTGTTGTGTTGGTAGGTCTCACAGTGTTTTGATTAAATCACATTTGCAAATCTCAATTGCCCCCTGACAAGGATGCTTGAATTGTCTTGCAAGTGGGCCTTGCAAGTAGAGTGCTGAGACATGCAGCAATGATCAAGTTACAGGTTCACTAAGAGACAACTTAGTAGTTTTGGGTAAATTATAAAAATTGTCCATTGCATTTGAAGAATCCCATGCTTATCTTTTGTCTGCTCTGAGAGATTTCAATTCAGTGTCTCATCTGAAACCAGTAGAAGTGCAGCAGTCTTAAAGCCCTGTCCCACTGTACGAGTTCATTCAAGCGCTCTCCCGAGATTTAAAAAAAATCAAACTCGTGGCAAGCACATAGAATGAACGTAGCAGGTACGTTGGAGCTCGGGGACGTCTCTTAGCAGCTCGTAAAGCTAACGACAGGTACTTGGGAAACGCGGTAAGCTCGGGAAGACTCGTGAAGATTTTTCAACATGTTGAAAAATGTCCACAAGAGCCCCGAGTACCTGCGAGCGGCCAATACCGTAAATCTCCGAGTTCGAACCAGAGCAAAACTCGGGAGAACTCTTGAATGAACTTGTACAGTGGGACAGGGCTATACTATTAACTGAAACAAGGTAGATGAAGCACATTCAATCCAAAGCACTAATGTTTAATGAATTCAACTTGTTAACCAGTGCCACTTCAGAAAGAAGGGATATGACATGTACTTAATACTTTAAACCATTTCCTTGCCTGCTTAACTGCCTATAATATAATCATAGCTGCAATACAAGCTAGATTATCGCTTTCTAACTGAGGTTCCACAAGCCTCGGTCTTAGTATGTAATAAGGCATTTTGTCTCGACACACATCTCTTTTTTAACAAAACATTGATATTAAGGTCAGTATTAAGTCACTACTACCCACTCTCCCTCCCTCCCTCCTCTACAGATCCTCTGTCTCTATTCCACAATGCTTGAGCAGGAAGAACAGCTGTTGATATCGCTCCAGGCTCGGCCAACACAGGATTGATTTTATTTTCGTTTTGAGCATTTACATTTTTGCAACTTCTTTCCTGCCTCCTCCACTGCCACCAGCTGCTCAAGAACGAACCCTGTATTTCTTCACTGTGCATCCAGACACCAGTCCAAGGTCCAATGAAGTGAATACTGAAACAAAATTCTGAATTGGCATATACACAAGACCTTTGACATATTTTGGCTGCATATTTTCTCGTATTGAAAATGTAACGTTCTCAAGCAAATTTAATTTTTAGTTAAAATATAATAAATACAGTAAGCATGGATGTAACATTTCAATTAATGTTAAGATTTTAACAAGAATTAAGAGGGTCTTATTGTCATATTGCCAAAAACGGAACAAACAAACAAACAATAAAAATAAAAAGAGTTGGAGCCATTATTTTTTGGCTTTGTACTTTTGTTGTTTGCATGTTTGGAGCTTATTTGGAGGTTGTAGTGTTTAATATCCTGATGGCTGTGGGGAAAATGCTGCTCCTGAACCTGGACATTACAGTTTGCAGGCTCCTATACCACTTTTCCGATGGCATGAGTGAAACAAGAGTGTGGCCATGGTGGGTGGTGTGGGTCTCTAATGATGCTGGCTGCCTTTTTGAGGCAGTGACTCTTGTAGATTCCTTCGATGATGGGAAGGTCTGTGGCCATGATGGACTGTGCAGTGTTTACCACTTTTGGCAATCTTCTTCATTCCTGGGCATTTGAATTGCCAAACCAGGCCGTGATGCAACCAGTCAACATGCTCTCTACTGCACAGCTGTCGAAATTCAAGAGAGTATTTGATGACACACTGAAACTCCTCTATCTTCTAATGATGGCATTGATGGGCTTTCTTTATGATTGCATCAATGTGCTGGGCACAGGACAGATCTTCAGAGATATGCACACCTAGGAATTTGACCCTTTTGACTCTCCCCACCACTGTCCCATCAATGAATACAGGGTTGTGGTTCCTTGTCCTTTCTCTTCTAATGCCAACAATCAGTTCCTTGGTTGTATTGATATGGAGAGCAAGGTTGTTTTTCTGACACCATTTGGTCAGTCAGTGGATTGATCTCCATCCTATACTGTGACTCATCGTCATCTGCAATTCGTCAAACAATGGTGGTGTCGTCTGTGAACTTGAAGATGGAGTTGGAACTGGGCCTGACTACATGGGTGGAGAGTGGAGAGTTGGGGGCTAAGCATGAAGCATTGAGGTGTCCCCCTGCTGTTAAGGTGCTCATGCAGTCCATAGCTGCTGGCATTGATTTATTTTGGTTTATGAAACAGTTGACTCATGTTTGGGTGAAGGGGATGATGGAGGAAGTCAAGTTTGGGAGTCCAGCTCAGAAGAACCATCATCTTTGTTGACATCAGCTAATGAGAGAATTCTATTGTATGTTGTACATATGTGGTGTAATTGAATACGTAGTCAGCTACCCACAAACTACTGAATGCGTGTATTAATGGTCATGCGTTTTTGGCTCAAGCTTAAAATATTTTAAGCTTCCTGTTGTGTCTAAAACTAGTGAATGTTCTAGAACATTGGTTTGCAATGTGGTTATCTCATGAGCATGTGGCCAAATAAGATTATTGCTCAGTTTGAATTAAAAGAGCATTATGTCATTTTAATGAGACCGTTCTTTTCAAGACTCTTCACTTGTTTTATTGGTTAAATTCAGTTCTCCATTTGTTTTGCACGTGAACGCACTTCGATGTAAACGCTGCCTAAGTCTTTTATCCATTCAAAAATATTGAGCTACATTTAAAAGAAAGGGTCAAAAATGTTTCAGAAACAGCAAATTATTAATGAACTATTATTAATTATTAATTGGACTGTCTTCCCCATAACTGTCTAAATGAGCCAAAAATCAGATTGTGCATGGTTAATATCTTCATAACATGCAAAAGATATTTGAGCACCGAATTAATATCCAGTGGCAGAATATTTGGGCCTGGTGTATGTTAGTTGAGAGGGAAACTCATGAAGCTATGTAATGCATGCTGGGAAGAACAACGTGTACCAGAAGATTGGAGGAAAGGTATAATAGTGAAATTGCCAAAGAAAGGAGATCTTACTGACTGTGGAATGCGTGGATGAGGGACTGGTGCAGTGGGTATGGATTCAAGTTTCTGGATCATTGGGACCTCTTTTGGGGAAGGTGCGACCTGTACAGAAAGGACGGGTTGCACTTGAACACGAGGGGGACCAATATCCTGGCGGGGAGATTTGCAAAGGCTACTGGGGAGACTTTAAACTAGTATGGTTGGGGGGGAGGGACTCGAATTAGGAAAGCTAGCAGTCAGTGTGTGAGGCAGAAGGCAGAGAATGGTAGCACTTTGCCCCAAAATGTAGGGGAGAGAGAAGAAAAAGACAATAAACAGAGAATAAGAGAGGGTGGGTTTCTTAAATGTGTATATTTTAATGCTAGGAGCATTGTAAGAAAGGTGGATGAACTTAGAGCCTGGATTGACACCTGGAAGTATGATGTTGTGGCGATCAGTGAAACATGGTTGCAGGAGGGCTGTGATTGGAAATTAAATATTCCAGGATTTCGTTGCTTCAGGTGTGATAGAATTGGAGGGGCAAGAGGTGGAGGTGTTGCATTGCTTATCAGGGAAGATATTACAGCAGTGCTTTGGCAGGATAGATTAGAGGGCTCGTCTAGGGAGGCTATTTGGGTGGAACTGAGAAATGGGAAAGGGGTAGCAACACTTATAGGGGTGTATTATAGACCGCCAAATAGGGAGCGAGAATTGGAAGAGCAAATATGTAAGGAGATTGCAGATATTAGTAGTAAGCACAAGGTAGTGATTGTGGGAGATTTCAATTTTCCACACATAGACTGGGAAACACATTCTGTAAATGGGCTGGATGGGTTGGAGTTTGTAAAATGTGTGCAGGATAGTTTTTTGCAGCAATACATAGAAGTACCTACTAGAGAAGGGGCGGTGCTGGACCTCCTGTTATGAAATGAGACGGGTCAGGTGGCAGAGGTATGCGTTGGGGAACAGTCGGGGACCAGTGATCACAATACCATTAGTTTCAATATAATTATGGAGAGGGTCAGAACTGGACCTAGGGTTGAGATTTTTGATTGGAGAAAGGCTAACTTTGAGGAGATGTGAAAGGATTTAAAAGGAGTAAATTGGGACAGTTTGTTTTATGGGAAGGATGTGGAAGAGAAATTGAGACATTTTAAGAGTACAGAATCTTTATGTCCCTGTTCGGTTGAAAAGAAATAGTAAAAATTGGAAAGAGCCATGGTTTTCAAGGGAAATTGGACACTTGGTTCGGAAAAAGAGAGAGATCTACAATAATTATAGGCAGCATGGAGTAAATGAGGTGCTTGAGGAGTATAAAGAATGTAAAAAGAATCTTAAGAAATAAATTAGAAAAGCTAAAAGAAGATATGAGGTTGCTTTGGCAAGTAAGGTGAAAGTAAATCCAAAGGGTTTCTACACCTATATTAATAGCAAAAGGATAACGAGGGATGAAATTGGTCCATTAGAGAGTCAGAGTGGACAGCTATCTGCAGAGCCAAAAGAGATGGGGGAGATATTGAACAATTTCTTTTCTTCGGTATTCACCAAGGAGAAGGATATTGAATTATGTGAGGTAAGGGAAACAAGTAGAGTAGCTATGGAAACTATGAGATTCAAAGAAGAGGAAGTACTGACACTTTTGAGAAATATAAAAGTGGATAAGTCTCCAGGTCCGGACAGGATATTCCCTAGGACATTGAGGGAAGTTAGTGTAGAAATAGCAGGGGCTATGACAGAAATATTTCAAATGTCATTAGAAATGGGAATAGTGCCGGAGGATTGGCGTACTGCGCATGTTGTTCCATTGTTTAAAAAGGGGTCTAAGAGTAAACCTAGCAATTATAGACCTGTTAGTTTGACGTCAGTGGTGGGCAAATTAATGGAAAGGATACTTAGAGATAATATATATAAGCATCTGGATAAACAGGGGCTGATTAGGAACAGTCAACATGGATTTGTGCCTGGAAGGTCATGTTTGACTAATCTTCTTGAATTTTTTGAAGAGGTTACTCGGGAAATTGATGAGGGTAAAGCAGTGGATGTTGTATATATGGACTTCAGTAAGGCCTTTGACAAGGTTCCTCATGGAAGGTTGGTTAAGAAGGTTCAATTGTTGGGTATTAATGGTGGAGTAGCAAGATGGATTCAACAGTGGCTGAATGGGAGATGCCAGAGAGTAATGGTGGATGGTTGTTTGTCAGGTTGGAGGCCAGTGACTAGTGGGGTGCCACAGGGATCTGTGTTGGGTCCACTGTTGTTTGTCATGTACATTGATGATCTGGATGATGGTGTGGTAAATTGGATTAGTAAGTATGCAGATGATACTAAGATAGCTGGGGTTGTGGATAATGAAGTAGATTTTCAAAGTCTACAGAGAGATTTGTGCCAGTTGGAAGAGTGGGCTGAAAGATGGCAGATGGAGTTTAATGCTGATAAGTGTGAGGTGCTACATCTTGGCAGGACAAATCAAAATAGGACGTACATGGTAAATGGTAGGGAATTAAAGAATGCAGGTGAACAGAGGGATCTGGGAATAACTGTGCACAGTTCCCTGAAAGTGGAATCTCATGTAGATAGGGTGGTAAAGAAAGCTTTTGGTGTGCTGGCCTTTATAAATCAGAGCATTGAGTATAGAAGTTGGGATGTAATGTTAAAATTGTACAAGGCATTGGTGAGGCCAATTCTGGAGTATGGTGTACAATTTTGGTCGCCTAATTATAGAAAGGATGTCAACAAAATAGAGAGAGTACAGAGGATATTTACTAGAATGTTGCCTGGGTTTCAGCAACTAAGTTACAGAGAAAGGTTGAACAAGTTAGGGCTTTATTCTTTGGAGCGCAGAAGGTTAAGGGGGGACTTGATAGAGGTCTTTAAAATGATGAGAGGGATAGACAGAGTTGACGTGGATAAGCTTTTCCCACTGAGAGTAGGGAAGATTCAAACAAGGGGACATGACTTGAGAATTAGGATTCAGAGTAGGTGGAGCCATCTTGGGGAACGGCTGCTAGCCAGCAGCCGTCCGTTTTAATTCGCTTTTTAAAAAAAAAGTTTTTAGTGAGTCCTGTTTAGTGATGTTTGGAGAAATTGACTTTTTAATGTGGGGGGTAGGGGTCAATTTTACTTCTAGGTCCCTACCTGGTCGGTGTGGCAGCTTTTTCTCCGGGCTGCCCGTCGACCCGTCCTCGTGGCCTACCAGCGGGCTTGGAGCGCCGTTTCCTGGCGGGGACCGCCCAGCACCTCGGCCTCGGTGGTGGCACAGCGCTGGGGCGCTGTCGCGGAGCGGAGCGGGCGATGCCTTGCCTGGGTCGCCGCGCTGGATCGACGCGCTGGAGCTCCGGTGAGCTGTGACCGCCGTGTTCAACACCTCCGGGCTGCGGGTCTGCGGAGCGGAGCGGGCGGCGCCGATTTCAACATCGGGAGCCTGGGAGCTCCAAACCGGCGCGGCCTTGTCGGCTTCGGAAGCCGCGGTCTCCAGCTAGAAAGCGGCCGTTCCAGGTGGCCCAGCCGCTGAGAGGACTCTCCCGACGCCGGGGCAACACCACCCAGTGAGAACGGCCAGGAACATCGGGCCTCCGTGGAGGCAATTGCGGAGGCCTCAATAGGCCTGACTTTGGGGTGAACTTGGGGTTGGGGACTGGACATTGTGCCTTCCCTCACAGTGGTATCCATTGTTGGGGGGATGATTTTTTGTCTGTATGGTAGTCCTGTTAGTCTTTGTCCAAGATGGCTGCCGTGAAGGGAGAGTGGACGCTGGCGCGCTTTAGCTGCTGCTGCTCTCTCTTCACATTGTGTTTTTGATTTTTTGTTTTTGGACTGAATTCTGTTTTTAATTTGTGTTTCTGTGATGTCTTTATTATTTATTTTATTCTGATTATATGTTTATATTCCTGTTAATCTATGTAAGGTGTCCTTGAGATGTCTGAAAGGCGCCCATTAAATAACATTTATTGTTATTATTATTAGAATTAAGGGACAGAAGTTTAGGGGTAACATGAGGGGGAACTTCTTTACTCAGAGAGCGGTGGCTGTGTGGAATGTGCTTCCAGTGAAGGTGGTGGAGGCAGGTTCGTTTTTATCATTTAAAAATAAATTGGATAGTTATATGGACGGGAAAGGAATGGAGGGTTATGGTCTGAGCGCAGGTATATGGGACTAGGGGAGAATACGTGTTCGGCACGGACTAGAAGGGTCGAGATGGCCTGTTTCCGTGCTGTAATTGTTATATGGTTATATGGAAACTGGAGAGGGATCAAGATGCTCTCAGTCCCAGGAAAAGTGCTTTGTTCTGAACTGCTACATCGTCTGAGAGCAGCTCTGGATATGAAACTCCGTGATGAACAAGCAGGATTCCGCATGGGAAGATCCTGCAGCGAACTGATCTTTGTGTTACGAAATGTGGTCGAAGAATGCCTGGAATTTCAGAAGCCAATACTAATAAACTTTGTTGATTTCAAAAAGGCATTCGAGACATAGAGACATCATGTGGCAAATTCATAAAGTGTATGGCACCCCAGTGGCATTCATAAACATCTTCAAGAACCTTTACAAGGGATCCAGTTGCTACTCAAGGTTGATTCAGGAAACACAGAATTCTTTGACATTTATCATAGGGGTACGATAAGGTTGCATTCTATCCCCCTTACTGTTTATCGACTATGTCATTCATAATACAATGAACAAACCTGACTTTGGAATACCGTGGAGAACAGGTAGGCGCCGCATAGACCTAGATTTTGCCGATGACATTGCACTACTAGCAGAGTCGAGACACATCCTTCAAGAGATGACAATCGCCCTGGAAGAGAATGCATCAAAGGTTGGATTAATGATCAGCTGCCAGAAGACTAAGACCATGCAGACTAGAGATCAGCAGCCAATAGACCAACTGATAATCAATGGGGAACCGGTGGAAAATGCCACAAGATTTACCTATCTTGGCAGCATGTTCACAGTAGATAGAGATGTAGAAGTCGACATCAACTCCCGAATTGGTAAAACTGCATCAGTCTTCAGACGAATGCAGCCAATATGGTCTAGTGGCGGGATATCCAAGATGCTAAATGTCAAGCTCTTCCAGTCCGTAGTCCTCTTTACAGCCCTCTATGCTAGTGAGACATGGAAAATCAATGTGAAGATGAAAAAGATATTGGATGCATTCCAACAACGCTGCTTGAGGAAGATCCTGAAGACTAGCTACAGAGACCACATCACAAATGAGGAGATCTACCAGGAAACTGCAACAAAACCTCTCAGCCAGGAGATAGAGGTACGCAGGATGAAATTTGCAGGACATGTACTCAGAATGTCACCAGAACGTGCACCTAAAATAGCAATGACATGGCAACCTGACGGAAGAAGGAAAAGAGTTTGACCAAAACTTACATGGAGGCGAACATTCGAGAAGGATTTGGAAGCCCGGGATGCAAGCCTATCGAAGGTGGAAGACGTTGCACATAACCAAACAGAATGGCGAAAGCTTGCTTCCCAATGCACTCGACAGTGTGGGAGGAACTAAGTCTAAGTAAGTAAGTATATTAGTAATTTGGTTACTTTGGCAATTAAAAAGTGTTATCTGACAGATTTATTGGAGTCATAGAATCATACAGCATGGAAACAGGCCCTTCGACCCAACTTGTCCATGCTGACGAATGTCCCTCGTCTCCACTAGACTCGCCTGCCTGCATTTGGCCCATATCCTTCTAAACCATGCCTATCCATATACCTCTCCAAATGCATTTTAAATGTTGTGATAGTACATGCCTCAACTATCTCCTCTGGCAGCTTGTGTTTTATATACCCCCACCCTTTCTGTGAAAAGGTTGCCCCTCAGGTTCCTATTAAATATTTTCCCTCTCAACTTAAACCCATGTCTTCTGGTTCTTAACTCAGCTTATCTGAGGGAAAAGACCCTGCACATTTACCCTATCCCTCTCATGATCTTAAGCATCTCTTATAAGAACACCCCTCAACCTCCTGCACTCCAAGGAATAAAGTTCTAGCCTATAACAAAGGGACCACAACTGAACACAATAATCCAAATGTGGCTTTACCAATGTCTTATACAACTGTAACATAACATCCTAACTTGATTCATGATTGTGTAGGAATATGTCTCTTGAAGGATCTGTCTCTTGAGATGAGCTTGCCATAATTGTTGCTCTTGTCTATGAAGTTAGCTTGTGTAGAATTCTCAGTCTGACTTGTTGATCCAATTTGTGCTTCATTAGATGGCATTGTCCACATTGTGAGCCGCAGTGAGTGTCCAACTTGAATGAGGCAAATGAGCCTGAGGTGGTCAAATGGAAAGAGAAGGAACTGCCAAGAGAAAGTTAGAAGAATAACAACAATGCTTGATGCAGTTATGTTGCAGCTGTACAATAATTTTGTGAGGCTGCATTTGGAGTACTGTGTTCGGTTTTGGTCACCCTGCTATAGGAAGGAATGCTATTAAGCTGAAAGAGTGCAAAGAAGATTTGCAAGGATGTTGCCAACGCTCGAGGCCCTGAGGTACAGAGAACGGTTAGACAGGTTAGGACTTTATTCCTGCTACCTGTAACTTGTGACAGATAACCATTGTGGGTTTTGCCAGACCATTTTAAAGCCATGGACTAAATGCAGACCGAAGAACCAAATTCAGAGGTGAAGTGAGAGTGATTGTCTTTTGATGTGAGGAACCAATTGTAAACCTGAAATCAGTGGTATCAAGAGGAAAATACTCTATTGATTGGAATAATTTCTTGTGCAAAGAAATATAGTTTGGCTGATGAATACCAATCATCTCAGCACCAAATCAGCACTGCACAAGTTCGTCAGACTTACAGGCTTCAGCAATGACTTTCTGTCTCAAGGTCAGAAGTATGGAAGTTCACTGCTAATTATGAGATGTTCAATGCTGTTTCTACTCTTCAACAAGTGAAGCAATCCACACTTGTGCCCAGCTAGAACAAGTTAACATTCAGCCATAAGCTGATGAATTCCAAGTTGAACAATGATGAACAATTATGCAGCTGAACAAAGGGGACTATGAAGGTATGAGGGAGGAGCTGGCCAAGGTAGACTGGAAAGGGATCCTAGCAGGAATGACGGTGGAACAGCAATGGGCATAATCTGGAAGGCGCAGGATCATTTCATTCCAAGAAGGAAGAAAGATTCTAAGGGGAGTAGGAGGCAACTGTGGCTGACAAGAGAAGTTAGGGATAGAATAAAACTAAAATTAAAGATGTATAACACAGCAAAGAGTAGCCGGAAGCCAGAGGATTGGGAAACTTTCATAGGACAACAGAAGGAAACAAAACGGGCAATACGGGCTGAAAAGATGAAGTACGAAGGGAAGCTGGCCAGGAATATAAAGAAGGACAGTAAAAGCTTTAGATATGTTAAGGGAAAAAGAATAGCAAAGTCAAATGTGGGTCCATTGAAGGCAGACACGGGTGAAATTATTATGGGGAACAAGGAAATGGCAGAAGAATTGAATAGGTACTTTGGATCTGTCTTCACTAAGGAAGACACAAACAATCTCCCAGAAGTACTGGAGGACAGAGAATCTAAGGGGGTAGAGGAACTGAAAAAAAAATTTAATCAGGCGAGAAATAGTATTGGGTAGGCTAATGGGACTGAAGGATGATAAATCCCCTGGGCCTGATGGTCTGCATCCCAGGGTCCTCAGGGAGGTGGCTCTAGAAATAGTGGACGCATTGGTGAACATTTTCCAATGTTCAATAGATTCAGGATCAGTTCCTGTAGATTGGAGGATAGCTCATGTTATCCCACTTTTCAAGAAAGGAGCGAGAGAGAAAATGGGGAATTACAGACCAGTTAGCCTGACTTCGGTGGTGGGAAAGATGCTGGAGTCAATTATTAAAGAGGTAATGATGGGGCATTGGATAGCAGTAAAAGTCAATGACCAATCCACTCTTTCTCCACTCCCCACCGAATGGCTGCCTTGACTTTAAGTGTTATTGCCTTTTCAAGATTCCTGCTATCTATATCATGAGGATCACAACAATATGTGTAAGTGGCTGATCCAGTTGTGATACTGCGAACACAACTGGATGGGCCTCATAAACACAGCTGTTACAGGCAAGATTTTCATTGTGCTTTACCTTGCAGCATGCATCCACATGACAATAGACTTGACTTGATTTAACTTGATTTGAGAGTAGGTCAGAGATTGGGAATTCTGCAGGCAATGATTTGCTATTTGGCACCCCAACCTCAAGGTATATTTGGAGAATGATATAACATCCACAACAACATCCACAAGAAGATAGAGGAGACAAGATGCATGGTAACATCATCACTCCAAATTTCACCCCATCCTAACTTGGAAATAGTTTGCCATTTCTTCATTGTCACTGGGTCTAAATCCCAGTGCTCTCCATTTGGCATTTTGGCAAGGAACATTTGGGGAGTAATTTCGCCAGGAGTTCAAGGTGGATGTCCACCACCTTCTCTGGGGCACTTTGAGATAGATAATACATGCTGGCACGACCACCACCACTTCTCATCTTTAAAAAAAGAACTGGACTAGTCTCAGAGCATGACAAGGGAATCCTTGCTGAAGCTTTTTGCCGAACCATTATTTTCTCTTAAAAGGAATGGACAGGAACTCTAAAACTATCAACTTGTCAGGAAATTCCTGGAAATTAGGTATCCATACGTCATTTTTGCTGATCCTTGTTTGAATTATTAGCATCACAATAATAATAATAATATCTTTTATTGTCATTGCACATCAGTGCAACGAGATTTAGTGTGCAGCTTCCAACCGATGTAAAAGAAAAGTAAAATAAATAAATAAGCTGTGTGACGTGACCATCCGAGGGAGACAGTCCAGGGGGTTGGGGGGCACTCAGCAGGGCCGGTTCAGAGCCGCTATAGCTCTGGGAATAAAGCTGTTCCTGAGTCTGGAGGTTCGGGCGTAGAAGGCCTTGTAACGTCTGCTAGAGGGAAGTAGTTCGAACAGTCCGTTACAAGGGTGTGAGAAGTCTTTATGGATGCTGACGGCCTTCCTAAGGCACCGTGTGTGACAGATGACGGGACGACAGATGGCACAATGGGCTAAGTGTTCGGCTGGCAACCGGAAGGTAGCCGGTTCGAATCCCGCTTGGAGTGCATACTGTCGTTGTGTCCTTGGGCAAGACACTTCACCCACCTTTGCCTGTGTATGAATGTGTGTGAGTGATTGGTGGTGGTCGGAGGGGCCGTAGGCGCAGATTGGCAGCCACGCTTCCGTCAGTCTGCCCCAGGGCAGCTGTGGCTACAGAAGTAGCTTACCACCACCGAGTGTGACTGAGGAGTGAATGAATAATGCGATGTAAAGCGCCTTGAGTATTAGAAAGGCGCTATATAAATCCCATCCATTATTATTATTATTAGATGCCCTCCAAGACTGGTAGCTGTGTCCCAATAATCTTCTGCGCTCTGTGGATGACGCGCTGAAGAGCTCTCCTCTCCGCCTCCGTGCAGCTGAGATACCACACAGAGATGCCATACGTTAATATGCTCTCTGGTGCAGCGGTAAAACGTTGTCAGCAGCTGTTGGGGCAGACCAGTCTTTTTTTATGTCCTCAGGAAGAACAGTCGTTGCTGTGCCTTCTTGACCAGTGCAGCGGTGTTGGTGGACCATGTGAGGTCCTCTGAAATGTGAGTGCCCAGAAACTTAAAGCTGGACACTCTCTCCACACTTTCCCCGTAAATGGAGATTGGGGCGTATTCTCCATTATGGGACCTCCTGAAGTCAATAATCAGCTCCTTGGTCTTGGAGGTGTTTAGTGACAAGTTGTTACGTGCGCACCAGTCCGCCAGGTTCTGCACCTCCGCTCTGTATTTTGTTTCATCACCGTTGGTGATCAGCCCAATCACTGTTGTGTCGTCTGCAAACTTCACGATGGTGTTGGTGTCGAATGCAGGAACACAGTCGTGAGTGAAGAGGGAGTAGAGCATGGGGATTAGTACACAGCACTGTGGTGTGCTGGTGCTCAGGGTGATAGTGGAGGACAGGTGCGGGCCCAGTCTCACTGCCTGCGGTCGCTCCGTCAGAAAGTTCAGGATCCAATCGCATATCGGCGAGCTGAGGCCTAGCTGGTGGAGTTTGGTGGTGAGCTTGGTGGTATGACCGTATTGAATGCAGAGCTATAGTCAATGAAGAGCATCCTCACGTACGTGCCCTGTCTGTCCAGGTGAGTCAGGACAGTGTGAAGAGCCAGAGAGATAGCATCCTCTGTTGATCTATTTGCCCTGTATGCAAATTGATGAGAGTCCAGTGAGGCAGGGATGCTGGATTTGATGTGGGAGAGGGCCAGCCTTTCGAAGCACTTCATTGGGATTGGAGTTAGGGCAACCGGGCGGTAGTTGTTCAGGTTGGTGACTTCAGACTTTTCCGGCACCGGCACTATTGTGTGGTATAATTGTATGTTGAACAGCATAGTATTCGTGTAATAGCAATTTTAATAAATGTATTTCTTCCAACTTGTCACAATGTGTTGTTTGTTTTAGCCTCTGCCTTTGTACAAAAGAGCTACGTGTGGGATATGAATTGATGTTCCAAGCACAGGTTGCTGTAATTAATTAAGACAGAGCCATCTTGGATAGGGTCACCAAGACTAAAAGCGATAATCAGCATGCCTTCCTCTTCTGTGGCATGTGCTCTCCCATGCTGAACTGGTTTTCTGTACTTGCTGCTGTATTGAGTGTTTTAAGTTTCACTTCTGTTGAGCTTCATTCCTATTAGCCTGTCTGTAAATGGAAATTCCACCATACTGTTACACGGTGAAGGAGGTGATCAGGGGCTGTCCTTTCACGTTGAGTGGGAGGCGATTTAAATAAAAAACACTGATACATTAACACTTCCACCCACAATTTTCAGTATTTTCTAAATGGGGGGAAATTCCCTGAAGTTCATAACAAGAAGCCCCCTATCAGTTTCTGAATCGCACTTTTGAGTAGGCAGGGGAAATGTACTTGTGCAGAAAAGATTTTGTTAGTTTATAAACACTAATGTTTTACATTTTGGGATTTACCTTCACATGTAGAATGCTGGAGACACTTTGTTCATTCCTTATGATAGACCTTGGGGTCTATTCCTTGCGATCCAGGGTCCTGATGAAAGTGCAAGTATTATTAGAAATAGACATGGGGAAACGTGTGGTCCATTCTATTTTAACCATTTATTCCACATTTCCGAATTCTGCAAATTGCATTTCATTGTCTGGTAGTTCTTGGCAAAATCTGTTCAGTCATCTTCTAGAACAATCTTCTATAACACCCACAACCTGCATTTCATAGAGATGTGTTAACGAAGGAACTGCAGATGCTGGAAAATCGAAGGTACACAAAAATGCTGGAGAAACTCAGCGTGAGCATCAGCATCTATGGAGCGAATGAGATGGGCAACGTTTCGGGCCGAAACCCTTCTTCAGACTGATAGGGGGTGGAGGGAGGCGGCGAGAAGAAAGGAAAAAGGAGGAGGAGGAGCCCGAGGGCTGAGGGAGAGGTAGGAAGGGGAGGAGACAGCAAGGGTTAACAGAATTGTAAGAATTCAATGTTCATGCCACCAGGATGTGTTGAACGAGGAAAAGCATAGCAAGGCACTGGATCGACCTTGTTGGATTAACTGCTGACAGTGTGGTCAAGAAAACATGAAGGCAATAAGTGTCAGAAATTAAATCACTGAAAGCACCACAAGATATTGAAAGTGTCTAGCCGTTGCTTGGTTATTTCACACCCCGTTCCTATATAATATGAGCCAGGAGGTATTGCATTTAGAAGCGAAGTAGGTTTTAGGGCATTTGTTTAGTTCAATGCAGTATTCCATAAGGAATTCATTGTATGCAGGTTTATACAGTGGTTTTTGCTTTCTCCGATTATTGAGTTTCTAAGATCCATGAATTTTTTTATCATTAGCAGACCAAAGCAGTTTTTCTTTCCTTGTAAAACAAGTGGAAAAATTAGGACACCTTTGTTTTTCAATAATATTAAAAAAAGATGTAAATTGTTGTGACTGAAGCTGGTAGATATGAAAGGTGTTTATTCATCACCTAAAGCAGACATTCCTATGTAATACTAGACTAAGTGGGACCCGTTGGGTCCCAGTCACACGGGAGGCCTGGTCCCCCCCAATGCAACGCATTCCCCAACGCAATATTCTACCACTCACCTGTTCCCCCAACGCAACCCGTTCCCTCAAAGCAGGGAGGAGGGGTGTGGGGAGAGGCGATGTGGGAGAGGGGGGGTGTGTGGGGGAGTGGGGGAGGGGGGACCAAAACCTTCTTAACTTTTGTATTATTTCACCGATTGGAACAAAACTTATTTGACTTGCAACAGAGGAGAATGGTGAGGTGGCAAAAAATCGTAGCGCTGTGGGGGATCGTTTTTGCGCAAATTTAATTACAATGCAGACAGGGAGTGGTCAAGATGAGAGTTTAGTAATATATACATGTGCAATGAGTAGGGGAGAGGATGATGGAAAAGGAAACAGTGAGTTGCAAAGAAGTTGATGGAAGTTGTGTCAGGTTGTGGAATTTCTTTGAAGTTGGATCAAATTGTGAAGAATGATCCATTGAATACATAGGTTGCTGGAGTGGAAATTGAGTACCAGAGGAACTCTATCCTAGCCCTGACCAGGAAGAGATGGGATGATAACTGGTGTGGTTAATAGATGAGATGCAGTCAAGGGGCAGCTAAGTTTAAGGAACAGAGAAACATAGAAATTAGGTGCAGGTATCGGCGCTTCGAGCCAGCACCACCATTCAATATGATCATGGCTGATCATCTAAAAAGCCCAGTCTTCCCATTCCTTCATGGAAGAAGGAAGATCTTCAAGGGCATCAGTGTGGAAAAGCTTGTTACCTGATCAGATACAATAGGGACAGATGAACCAGGAAACAAAATATTTGTGCTTTGTGTAAGCAGGGTGAGAGAAGGTACAAACAAGAAAACCGAGTGTTTGTCACCAGCCTATTGCCTGGAAATGAAACATTAATCCAGAAGAAGAGGAGATTTAGAAATGGGCCATGTGAAAGTGAGGGTAGAGTGGAAATCGTATTAATTCTGCTGCTGTACGGAACTCAAAGATGTCATTACATTTGGTGCCCATCATCAACTTATTAAAAAATAAGAGTGGAAGAGGTACAAGTTCTGTATTCAACAGATTGTTCACCACAATTTCCACCAGCTTCAAGGAAATTCTGCTACCCGCTGCCACCAATTTCTTCACAACCTGCTGGTTCACTCTTCACGAGTTTACCTAATAGCTCTCCCGAGTTTAAATAAAAATCAAACTCGTGATAAGTACGTAGAATGTACGTAGCGGGTACGTCGGAGCTCGTGGATGTCTCGTAGCGGCTCGTAATGCTAACGGCAGGTACTCGGGAAACACGGAAACTCGTGAAGTTTTTTCAACAGTGTGAAAAATTTTCAAGAGTAAAAAATTACTCGTGATGAAGTATCACCAGTTTGATTTTTTTTTAACTAGGGAGAACTCTTAGGTAAACTCGCATCGTGGGACAGGGGCTTAATGGTGCTTTCCAATCTAACTGGAAACCAACGGCAGGAGATGCAACAGTTGCCTTTTAACTTCATTACTTCCAAAATCCCAGACTGTTGCATGTCTGTATCAAGAAGCAGACATATTTGGGTCCATGAGTTCATTCAAAGCATAGATTGAGAGGTTTCTGGTATTAAAGGATTTGTGTGAAATGGAAGGATTGTGAAGAAAAAGCTTTGAGACAGATCAGCCACCATCTTGAAGAATGGCAAAGCAGGATGAAAAGTCCAAATGATCCAATTGCTCCTATTTCTTATGTTCTTATGTATTGTTGAAAACTGGCAGACCCATTTTAAATTTGTTATTCTAAATTGATTTAATGAAGGCGGAGACATTTGTACTATTTGATGTGTTTTGAAATTGCGTGCATGAATACAGTATAGATGTAACAATTTACTAGAAAATGGAAAACCCAAAAATTCAGTTTGACTCGCACAGCCCAGTGATAGTTTGCTTCAGTCGTTCATTTGAAATCAGAAGTTTAAAGATGGATTTCTCCATTTCACATAACAACAGTTTGAACAATGGGAATCCACAAAACAAAAGTTGTTGTAAATGATCAATAAAAGTTGGTTCCTAATTTCTACTTGTGCTCTCTGGGCCTTGAAGCAGAACACTGCTTATCCGATCACCTCGTACTTGCATGGCATTTGTTGGCTCCATGACGACTACATTTATTCCATCTTAATAATACAGGTATAGCAACACAATGGATGCATGGTGTTGAATCAAAATAAGCTATTGAAAACTAGAGTGTCACCAATAAATCATATTGTGTTCATACTCTCTGGGTCAGCCAGATGCACTGGAGTACTTTTTTTCTAGCCTGTTGATTGATTTTGGTCCCTGAAGGAAGTAAAATCAACAGTTTGGTTCTGCCACAATTGTGTTTGGGTGGGAGTGGGTACAGATGGAGAAAAGGGCGAGCTAGCTCTGTTTTATCTTGCTTTCTGTTCTGTTTAACTGCACAGAAGAACTTCCCTCCTTCCTCTTCCCCAACCACACCCCTAACTTGGCCCCAGTCCTTTGCCACACCCATCTGGATTTTTTATTTTATATTTTTACACTGCCTCTTTTGTGCAATCAGCCAGCCTGTTCATGCGCCTTTTTGGTAAACTGTTGTCATACCAAATATGTTCTTTCACTCCATCAGCTTATCCAATGGAGAATCAGATATTTGTTTGGAAGGAATTGCAGATGCTGGTTTACACTGAAGATGGACACAAAATGCTGGAGTAACTTAGTGGGACAGACAGCATCTCTGGAGAGAAGGAATGTGTTACATTTTAGGTCGAGACTCTTTTTCAGTCTGAAGATGGGTCCCTATCCAAAACGTCACCCATTTCTTCTCTTCAGAGATACTGCCTCTCCCGCTGAGTTACTCCAGCATTTTGTGTCTATCTTCAGATTTTTGTTGGATCTTAAAATGTGACACGGGTTATATTTGAGGAATAAACCAAAGGCATTACTTTCTAATAATCCATGACAAGGTGAAGGGCAACTCGACTATGATGAAAATGTCCATAAAGACATTCTGGCAGCAATTGGAATTGACAAGTGGAAAACAAGAGTGATTTATCTTCACTTGGATGGCTGGGTTAGAATACCAAACCTCCTTTCATGAGATTCCATTGAGTGAATGAAAGGAACCTCTCGCCTGCAAAAGAGAGTGTGGTTTCACTCTCAACTTTCACCTGGTCACCATGGATGGGTTGTCCAAATTCAATTAATGTCAAAATGTTAAAAAAAAAAAAAAAAAGGAGACTTAACATTTCTGGGAGCTGCAAAGATACATCTACCCAATTTTAAAACATGACTTTGAACATAACTCCAGTTTTGAGGTTTAGGAATGGTCTCCTGTTACAAGTCTCATGTTTATTTAGATTGTCTAAATATGTTTTGGTCCCCTAATTTGAGGAAGGACATTCTTGCTTTTGAGGGAGTGCAGCGTAGATTTACAAGGTTAATTACCGGGATGGCTGCACTGTCATATGCTGTGAGAATGGAGTGGCTGGGCTTGTATACTCTGGAATTTAGAAGGATGAGAGGGCATCTTATTGAAACATATAAGATTGTTAAGGGTTTGGACATGCTAGAGGCAGGAAACATGTTGCCGATGTTGGGGGAGTCTAGAACCAGGGGCCACAGTTTAAGAATAAGGGTTAAGTCATCTAGAGCGGAGATGAGGAAACACTTTTTTACACAGAGAGTTGTGAGTCTGTGGAATTTTCTGCCTCAGAGGGTGGTGGAGGCCGTTTCTCTAGATACTTTCAAGAGAGAGCTAGATAGTGCTCTTAAAGATAGCGGAGTCAGGGGATATGGGGAGAAGGCAGGAAAGGGGTACTGATTGGGGATGATCAGCCATGATCATATTGAATGGCTCTGTTGGCTCGAAGGCCCGGAAGGCCTACTCTTGCACCGATTGTCTATTGTCTATAAGAGAGATCAACACATGAATTTGATGATGCCCTGTGCCATTTCTTTGTTGAATAACCGATTAACAATATTTCCTAACGATTGTTGCTCATCAACATCAGAAATACACAGAAGTTGGATTTTTTTCCCCTCAAGGCAACATGATTAAACCGTCAAATCAAACACTTGACTGAGTGCTTTCCATCACAAGTTGTCCTAGCAACACTAATATCATTTCTAAATTTGGTGTGCAGAATGCCATCTCTTTCCAAATAGTGCTGACAATGGGGAGATCCTCAGGATGGTAAAACACTTAGTTTTAGCCTATCCTCTCATCTGTACTATGGTCCCAATCCATCCATTTCCCCTTGCTGTCAGGCCACCTCTTCCCCTATTGAATCCTCACCCCTGTTTCCTCATCCTATCATCCTCATACCATCTTCTGGAATCTCTTTTCCCACACACATAAGCATAACATTCCAGCTTCACAATTACAACCCACAGGCTCAATTGCAACTGAAAATTGATGTGGCGAGATAGCAATCAAAATAGTTGTTATCCCACTGTAGCTATGCCACCACAAAGCATTGTTCTGGGACACTGGAATTTCTAGGCATATCTCGACTATTTCCTGCGTGTCTTTGTTCAGTTGTAGTTTTGTTCTGATGTGAATTTAGTCAGAGAACAAAATCAATATGGAGGCATTTAAGAAGGAACTGCAGATGCTGGAAAATCGAAGGTACACAAAAAAGCTGGAGAAACTCAGCGGGTGCAGAGAAGGGTTTCGGCCCGAAACGTTGCCTATTTCCTTCGCTCCGTAGATGCTGCTGCACCCGCTGAGTTTCTCCAGCTTTTTTGTGTACCTTCAATATGGAGGTACTTGTGCTGTGGAATTTGCTTCCTTTATTACAATGCTTTAAGTTCCTCTGCACAGGTTCCAGTGTCTGAGGAAGATCAACACTAGCCTTCATTAGATCCATTAATGCAAGAATACAATGATGCATGAATAGAATAATGAGGGTAGCACTATCAGAGATCTTCTACCGCTTGCAGACTTGGAACAATGAATTTGAGCCAGTCATTATTAGAATAGCAGTCAATCAATTAATAAATAATAATTCCACTCAAGTTTCAGTATTGACTGTTTTAGCGGCGTGTTACTGCTGATGGAAAATGTATTTTCAGTACAGCGGACCTATTTATTTCCATGTTTGTTTTATAAAACTTTAGCAAAAGTGAGGATTGTCTAGATTGGCAATGATTTATTACGCCGATGAATTGAGAAATAAAATCACAATTAGGAAGGAAGAGATTATGCGTACAAAACGGTATTCCACAGCTTGAGCTCCAGAGACAATGATAGCCTTCAGTATTTTAAATTTAACTGCCAATCATTGTGTTTTCTCTGTAAAGTGAATAATCCACAATTTAGTAACATGGGGAGTGATACCATCTTCATCCACAATTCTCATGCATGAATTTATTCAAAAAAATCACAATGTGACTAAATTTGGACCAGTATTGTTTCCATGGGAGTCCAAGGTTGTGCACTCATTGCTAATTCAGGCTCAGTGCAGGGATTTCACCGAATGCAAATAGGAGTGAACAGCGTGTGACTCATAATATCCATTCCTTGCTTTCAATTCGAGTCTGCTTATTGACCTTCATAAATTGTTGAAATACATTTTGCTGTATTATGTGTATGTTTTTTTTAAAAATCATCCAGCTCTTCACAAACATTTCTATTATACCTCTTCTAAAAAAAAAAGAGAGTTGGGAAGAAGACTGATATGCCGGACTTCTAGGGTAGTTATCTCTGGATTGCATCCAGTACCACGCGTTAGTGAGGCCAGGAACAGGGAGATAGGGGATCTGAATGTGTGTCTGAGGGGCTGGAGCAGGGAGCAAGGATTTAGATTTATAGTCCACTGGGATCTCTTCTGGGGTAGGGGTGACCTGTACAAAAGGGACGAGTTACACCTTAACTGGAGGGGGACAGACATTCTGGCAGGCAGGTTTGCTAGGGCTGCACATGTGGGTTTAAACCAAATAGTGGGGGAGAGGGATTGACAAATTGGGAGTATAAAGATGGAGTTGAAGGGGAAGTGGCTACAGGAAAAATTACAAAAGATTCTCAAATTAATGGGAAGGAAAGCTCGAGAATGGACAACAGAGTAAGGTCAGGGCCAATTGCGAGGGGGGAAGTGAATTCGGAGGTCAAAGTACTGTATATGAATGCGCGAAGTATAAGGAATAAAGTGGACGAGCTTGAGGCTCAGTTAGAAACTGGCAAGTATGATGTTGTGGGAATTACTGAGACATGGTTGCAAGAGGGCCAGGGCTGGGAACTGAATATTCAAGGGTACACCTCCTATCGAAAAGACAGACAGGTGGGCAGAGGGGGTGGGGTTGCTCTGTTGGTGAGGAAAGAAATTCAGTCCCTTGCAAGGGGTGACATTGAAACAGGAGATGTGGAGTCAGTATGGATAGAACTAAGGAATTGTAAGGGTGCAAAATACCCTAATGGGACTAATCTACAGGCCCCCAAACAGTGGCCTGGACATAGGGCGCAAGTTGAATCAGGAGTTAAAATTGGCATGTAGTAAAAGTAATGCTGTGGTTGTTATGGGAGATTTCAATATGCAGGTAGACTGGAAAAATCAGGTTGGTACTGGACCCCAAGAAAGGGACTTTGTAGAGTGCCTTTGTGATGGATTTTTTGAACAGCTTGTATTGGAGCCTACCAGGGAGAAGGCAATTCTGGATTTAGTGTTATGTAATGATTTGATAAAGGACCTCGAGGTTAATGAGCCATTAGGAGGCAGTGACCATAACATGGTCAGGTTTAATCTACAATTGGAGAGGGAGAAGGGTAGATCGGAGGTGTCAGTGTTGCAGTTGAATAAAGGGGACTATGGGGCCATGAGGGAGGAGCTGGCCAAAGTTGACTGGAAAGATACACTAGCAGGGATGTTCATTGGAAAAAAAATGGCAAGTGTTTCTAGGAATAATACAGAAGGTGCAGGATCAGTTCATTCCTAGGAAGAAGAAAGATTCCAAGGGGAGAAAGGGACGACCATGGCTGACAAGGGACGTCAGGGACAGTATAAAAATTAAAGCGAAGAAGTACAACTTAGCAAAGATGAGCGGGAAGCAAGAGGATTGGGTAATGTTTAAAGAACAACAGAAGATAACTAAAAAGACAATATGGGGAGAAAAGATGAGATACGAAGGTAAGCTAGCCAAGAATATAAAACAGGATAATAATAATAATAATAATAAATTTTATTTGTGGGCGCCTTTCAAAAGTCTCAAGGACACCTTACAAAAATTAACAAGAGTAAAAAAACATATAATAGGAAAAAAATAAATAATAAAGACATCACCAATACACAAATTAAAGACAGAATTCGATCCAAAGACAAAAAATCAAAAACACAATGTGAAGAGAGAGCAGTGGCAGCTAAACTGCGCCAGTGTCCACTCTCCCTTCCAACAGCCATCTTGGACACAGACTAAAATATTCACTTACACACAGAAATCATCCCCCCACAATGGTTACCACTGTGGGGGAAGGCACAATTTCCAGTCCCCATCCCCAGTTCTCCCAAAGTCAGGCCTATTGAGGCCTCCGCTATTGCCTCTACGGAGGCCCGATGTTCCTGGCCGATTCTGGCCGGGTGCTGTTGCCCCGGCGTCGGGAGAGTCCTCTCAGCGGCTGGGCCACCTGGAACGGCCGCTTCCTAACTGGAGACCACGGCTACCGAAGCCGACAAGGCCGCGCCGGTTTGGAGCTCCCAGGCTCCCGATGTTGAAGTCGGCGCCTCCTGCTCCGCTCCGCAGACCCGCAGCCCGGAGGTGATGAACTCGGCGGTCACAGCTCACCGGAGCTCCAGCGCGTCGATCCAGCGCGGCGACCCAGGCAAGGCATCGCCCGCTCCGCTCCACGATAGCACTCCAGCGCTGTGCCGCCACCGAAGCCGAGGTGCTGGGCGGTCCCTGCCAGGAAACGGCGCTCCACGCCCGCTGGTAGTCCACGAGGACGGGTCGACGGGGCAGCCAGGAGAAAAAGCTGCCTCACCGACCAGGTAGGGACCTGTAAAAGTAAAAGCTTCTTTAGGTATGTGAAGAGGAAAAAATTAATTAAGACCAAAGTTGGACCTTTGAAGACCGAAAAAGGTGAATTTATTATGGGGAACAAGGAAATGGCAGATGAGTTGAACAGGTACTTTGGATCTGTCTTCACTAAGGAGGACACAAACAATCTTCCTGATATAGTAGTGGCCAGAGGATCTGGGGTGACAGAGGAACTGAAGGAAATCCACATTAGGCAGGAAATGGTGTTGGATAGACTGATGGGACTGAAGGTTGATAAATCCCCAGGGCCTGATGGTCTGCATCCCAGGGTACTTAAGGAAGTGGCTCTAGAAATCGTGGATGCATTGGTGATAATTTTCCAATGTTCTATAGACTCAGGATCTGTTCCTGTGGATTGGAGGGTAGCTAATGTTATCCCACTTTTTAAGAAAGGCGGGAGAGAGAAAACAGGGAATTATAGACCAGTTAGCCTGACTTTGGTGGTGGGGAAGATGCTGGAGTCAATTATAAAAGATGAGATAGCCGAACATTTGGATAGCAGTAACAGGATCGGTCCGAGTCAGCATGGATTTATGAAGGGGAAATCATGCTTGACTAATTTTCTGGAATTTTTTGAAGATGTAACTAGGAAAATGGACAAGGGAGAGCCAGTGGATGTAGTTTACCTAGACTTTCAGAAAGCATTTGATAAGGTCCCACATAGGAGATTAGTGGGCAAAATTAGGGCACATGGTATTGGGGGTAGAGTGTTGACATGGATAGAGACGTGGTTGGCAGACAGGAAACAAAGAGTAGGAATTAACGGGTCCCTTTCAGAATGGCAGGCAGTGACTAGTGGGGTACCGCAAGGCTCGGTGCTGGGACCGCAGCTATTTACAATATACATCAATGATTTGGATGAAGGGATTCAAAGTAACATTAGCAAATTTGCAGATGACACAAAGCTGGGTGGCAGTGTGAACTGTGAGGAGGATGCTATGAGAATGCAGGGTGACTTGGACAGGTTGGGGGAGTGGGCAGATGCATGGCAGATGAAGTTTAATGCAGATAAATGAGGTTGTCCACTTTGGTAGCAAAAACAGGAAGGCAGATTACTATCTAAATGGCGTCAAGTTGGGAAAAGGGGAAGTACAACGGGACCTGGGGGTCCTTGTACATCAGTCTATGAAAGTAAGCATGCAGGTACAGCAGGCAGTGAAGAAAGCGAATGGCATGTTGGCCTTTATAACAAGAGGAATCGAATATAGGAGCAAAGAGGTCCTTCTGCAGTTGTACAGAGCCCTAGTGAGACCACACCTGGAGTATTGTGTGCAGTTTTGGTCCTCTAATTTGAGGAAGGGCATTCTTGCTATTGAGGGAGTGCAGCGTAGGTTTACAAGGTTAATTCCCGGGATGGCGGGACTGTCATATGCTGAGAGAATGGGGCAGCTGGGCATGTACACTCTGGAGTTTATAAGGATGAGGGGGATCTCATTGAAACATATAAGATTCTTAAGGGTTTGGACACGCTAGAGGCTGGAAACATGTTCCCGATGTTGGGGGAGTCCAGAACCAGGGGCCACAGTTTAAGAAAAAGGAGTAAGCCATTTAGAACGTAGACGAGGAAACACTTTTTCTCACAGAGAGTGGTGATTCTGTGGAATTCTCTGCCTCAGAGGGCGGTGGAGGCAGGTTCTCTGGATGCTTTCAAGAGAGGGCTAGATAGGGCTCTTAAAAATAGCGAAGTCAGGGGATATGGGGAGAAGGCAGGAATGGTGTACTGATTGGGGATGACCAGCCATGATCACATTGGTTCTGGCTCGAAGGGCCGAATGGCCTACTCCTGCACCTATTGTCTATTATCTAATCCTCAAAATTCAGATTCTGTTGGAGATCTCAATCTGAGAAGCTGATAAAATTATTTCCGGCAAACTATAACATTCTGAAATGTTCTTTCTAAAATGAGCACTGAAATAATTATCTGAAAATATAAAGACGACCGATCTGCTTCTGGAACGAGCTGAATCCGCCATTTAACAAATTAAATACCCTCTCCCTCGCCCCCTGCTCGTTGTGTCTATTCTGCTCCCTCGCCTGCACACAGACTCTGCCCCCACCCCCCTCCCCACTCTCTCTGTTCATGATGCTAAACGTCTCTCATCATCTGCCTTCAAAGTCTCAGAATAAAAGGATGCTCCTTTTAGGAAGAAGATGAGGAGGAATTTCTTTAGTCAGAGGGTGGTGAATCTGTGGGATTATTTGCCAAAGAAGGATGTGGCCAGGTCAATGGATATTTTTAAGGCAACGATAGGTAGATTCTTGATTAGTACGGGTGTCAGAGGTTATGGGGAGAAGGCAAGAGAATGGGGTTAAGAGAGGAAAATGGCGTAGTAGACTTGATGAGCCGAATGGCCTAATTCTGCTCCTATCACTTATGAACTTACGAAAGAAAAGAGAATATTGTAAAGAGGCAGATTTGTACCCTTCACACACACATTCCTTGGTATGTTCTCCTTAAATAATAATATTTTCTTCTGTGTATTATATAGCATCTTTGATTTTCCCTCAAATTTTATCCATTCTGTCTTCCCAATTTCCTTTATAATATGCCGTATTTTCTATAATGTAGGTTATTCAGCATTAAGCTCATGGTTCTCTCGTTTTCTGCCATCCTTTTTCTTTTCTAACCCACTTGGGACTGCTGTTTTTAGAACTTCATTTTGTTTCTAGTTGGGTGTATCTGCATCTGAGCTCTGTACCCTGAGTTGTCGTCCCCGTTTGAATTCCTCTATTGAATATAGCTTTGTAGAGTTGCTGCCCTGCAGCGTCAGAGACCCGGGTTCGATCATGACTGCGGATGCTGTCTGTATGGAGATTGTATGTTCTCCCATGTGACTGTGGGTTTTCTTCAGGTGCTCCAGATTTCTCCCACATTCCATGGACCTACAGTTTGTAGATTGATTGGCTTCAGTAAAATTGTAAGTTGTCCCTCGTGTGTAGTATAGCGTTCATGTATGGGGATCGTTGCCCGGCGCAGACTCAGTGGGCCGAAGGGCTTGTTTCCACGCTGTACCTCTAATCTAAACTATATTGTAAGATCTGTAATTAGTACACATTGGTACACTTTTACCAGTTGAAATTCATGAAATCATCATGAAATTGATTTTGTAAATTTCTCTTGGCAGATTTATTTGGAAAAAAGTTTGTTGATTATGTTTACTTTTACATAATAGTTTAGCTTAAATTAAAATTAAACAGTGTTTGCCTCTTGATTGCTTGCATGTCTAGTATACTACCCTTTTGGATTTGATATCACAATGTCTTAATTGACCAAAGTGATTTTAGTTACAGTTGTTACTAAAGCTAGAGTAATTTGCTTGCTGCCCTGTAACCTAAATAAAAAGTATTATTTGAAGAAGAATTATAGATGATCTTTATTGAAACCGATGAGATTCCCAGAGGGTTAGACAGCATAGATGTCATGATGTTACCAATAATCAGAGAATTTCAAATAAGGGGTGGCCATTTAAAACGGAGGTGCATAGGAATTTGTTCTCACCGAGTATGGTGAATCCTTGGAATTCCACCCCCTGGCAGTTTGCAGAGGTTGGATCATTGGAGATATAAAGAGGAGGTAGATAATTGTTTTTTTTAATTGTTGAATTTAAGGGAATGAGGAACTGTCACAGAAGAGTATCCAATACCTAGGTCAAAACCGACATGATTGTATTGATTGGTAGAGCAGGCTTGAGAGACCAGGTAGCTTACTCCTGCTCCTATTTTGTGTGCTGATGTTGAAATCTATTGCGTGGATGCCGAATGAAGACAGTCATGTTGGTTGCATCATTGCCCACACAATTATTAAGATTCACTATCGAACTCCAGATTGAAAGATACTTATATAAGGTGCATTAGAATGCAGCCCAGCAAATTTTTAATTTTTAATCTTTCTTGGCGTTCACTTGGAAGAGATCTTTAGTTTAGTTTAAGAGAGCATCAAAGTTTAGTTTAAGAGAGGAACTATCCTTTCAAGATAAGGCATGAACACATTCTCAGCAGTCCTTTTAATACTGATAAATGTAATGTAAATGAAAGCCTTTTCAATTAATGAGACTTGCATTGTTAATATATTTTCTATTGGGAAGATACTTTGGGTCCATCAAGTAGAAAAGATGTTCTGTTCTGCTAACAACATGATAATTTATCAGTTGCTGATAATGTTCTTGCCTTAGATTTTCCCTTTACTGAAGTAGCTTAAAGATAGATAAAGACTGAAATAAAACCATGAATCAAAACAGGTTGAATTCATGTAGTGACTGGATTTTAAGCTTTCCTGGATAACTTTATGACATTCCATTCTAGTTTCAACTCCATTTCAAATAGACTAACCTTTCATCCAGATTATATGAGATGTTTGCTCCATATTTCAAAGTTGTTTGATTATGTAGCAATGCTGAAGTCTGATTTATTAGTATTTTTTCAAAAACTAGGCTGATGAAGAAGAGTTGGTTATTTAATTACATCATGCATGGATAGAGCACTTCCTTTTTTGGACATCTTCCTGGAGCTCTGCTTTGTCACTTTGCCATGTTTTGGTTATTGGTTCTAGCATTGTTAGTTGCAGCATTCCTTTCTGTGCTTGCAATGTTGATAGTATCCATAGTATTCAGTAACCAAATGATGCCAGGAAGTTATTAAAGGGAAGTGATCATGGCGTTCTTAAAGTCCATATGCCCCACTTATGCGTTTTAATAGAGGAAGGCAAAATGTATTTTCATATCTAATGCCAAAGTTTTCCATGCAACATTCCACGTATCAGATTGCTTCTTTATCTGTTAGAAGAAGCAAAAATAGTTGCCTATAAATGAGATCCATGTGATTGAGGTCTGTTTTGTTCCTAAGCTTCCGTTCAGCCCCTATCAGCAAAGAGGACCTTATTAATCATTGCTCAGTGGGCAGTAATAAAGATATCCTTGTAGGATTCTTTGCCGGGCTTTACCCACTTTTTTCCCCGGAGCATTAATTGATCTCCACCTTAGCTGATTAGCTGATTTTTGGCAACTTTGTGTTTTCAGGAATTGTGTGAACCTAACCAATGCACAGTCGTGTAGGGTGTTTTTGGGTAGGAAAGTCACCAATGAAATGTATCAATGATTTTCTAAATGCAATGATTATGCAGGACCTTGTAAAAAGGTGCAAATAAATGTATTTGTGGCAACATGCATGAGAACACCAATAAGCTCGCCCATTATCCTTTAACAACAAAAAGATAACAAGAGAACTTCACAAAGGAGTAACTAGAATCCAAGAGAATGCAGATATCATGAAATGCCATCAAAATTGTGATCAAATATGGATTTTGAGGAGTATTGCAGTAAGTAAACAGATCTAAGATTGGATATCCTGGCAAGAATGACCATGGATGAGGTAACAGAGGTACACCGGTCGATTTCTTTAGCCAATACACAGAGAATAGGCCTAGACTCGATAGGGTTTAGAAGAATGAGAATAAAACAAATAAGTTTCAAAAAGAGATTGATTGGATGGACACAGCAGAGCTGTTTCACTAATTGTAGTGAAAAACTTGGAATACTGGACTAGAAATTAATGTTCGATGGAAAGTCGCATTCAAAATGGCACAGTGCATATGTTGTGCACAGCTGGGTGTTTGGGGTGCTCTCGGAAATATGCATCAACAGCAGTGTGAAGAATTCCTCCTGAATGCACTATGACATGTTTTTTTTTAATTACCTGATGTAAAGTTCAAAAGCACCTTTTCATATCAGGGAAGGATCTCACGATGCAGTGGTGTATCAATACAGATCCTGCGCTCCAGCCTGAGATGGAATTGCATGGCTCAGCTTTTAATCTTTGGACTAATTTAACACTCATCTTCTAATCACCGAATATCCCCTTGGTTATTTTTCTCTTTGCTTTTAAAGCCAGTTCTGAGCATCTCCACCAGCAATAACTGATGACCTTTCAGGAATATGTACATTAAATAATAACAATCTTTAACAAAATAAAATCTACCTGGTGTATATTTAGTTTAGTTTAGAGATACAGCGTGGAAACAGGCCCTTCGGCCCACCGAGTCTGTGCCAAAAAGCGATCCCCACACACTTACACTATCCCATCTATCTATATTACTAAAACTCTGATCTTGACCGCTTTTGGCCCACTGTGCTGCGATTTCCGAGAGAACGCCGCCACCTACGGCCGTCATTTTTGGCCACCTCGCTCAGAGCCCCCCTCTGCCTTCCGGGACCGGAGGATTTTTCCCATCGATGAAGAGATATTAATCAGAGAGAAATTAATGTTTTTTTAAAAATCGCCATTCTCTCTGCTGCCCCCGCTGGCGGCAGGGGGGAGGGACTATAAAACCCAGAAGTGTAGTCCCTCACTCAGTCTTTGCCAGACCCAGGAAGCGAGAGGGTCACGACTCTCTGAGCTGCGAATAACACTGAACGCACGTCTACTCCACGGTGAGTCCCCTCGATGCGGCTGTAAAGTGGCTGCTGCCCAATTGTTTGCCTCGCCTTTTTAAAAGGTTTGTGTTCACAAAATGAATTTTGGTTGTCAGGTGGCTGCTGCCCAATTGTTTGCCTCGCCTTTTTAAAAAGTTTGTGTTCACAAAATGAATTTTGGTTGTCAGGTGGCTGCTGCCCAATTGTTTGCCTCGCCTTTTAAAAAAGTTTGTGTTCACAAAATGAATTTTGGTTGTCAGGTGGCTGCTGCCCAATTGTTTGCCTCGCCTTTTTAACAAGCTTGTGTTCACAAAATGAATTTTGGTTGTCAGGTGGCTGCTACCCAATTGTTTGCCTCGCCTTTTAAAAAAGTTTGTGTTCACAAAATGAATTTTGGTTGTCGGGTGGCTGCAGCCAAATTGTTGGCCTTGGCTTGGCCCTCCCATGTGATGCTGGGACCCAACGGGTCCCACTTAGTCTAGTACATACTAGGAACTATTTACAATTGTGCCAAACTAATTAACCTACAAATCTGTGCATCTTTGGAGTGTGGGAGGAAACCGGAGATCCCTGAGAAAACCCACACAGGTCACGGGGAGAATCTACAAACTCCATACAGGCAGCACCCATAGTCAGGATCGAACACGAGTTTCTGGTGCTGTAAGGTGGCAACTCTACCGCCGTGCCACCGTGCACCTTTCATATTTTCTGCGAGTAAATATGTTCTCACTTCCTTTGTCTATCACCAACCTCTTCTTCTCCAAAAATAATTAAATATGTTGTCTCCCAAATCCATTCTTAAATTACATGCATTTCCTACATATAAACAAAGCAAGACCGAAGTGATGGTTGCCTCAGTTTTATCCAGAATTCCTCTCATAGCATGCCCAGCTATCCCACTGCTTCCAGCAGCTGATCTATTTTCAAAATTTCCAGCTATGTCAGCTAAGGAATAACTTTATTTTAAGTTGACCCCTAAAATAATGCAAAGATACTGTTCACCTTGAGTTGCAGGATCCTGAACCATTGACAATTAAGTTAAGATGTGAGTCAGGATGTTGAGTGAGTTAAAGGTGATGTTACTTCCAGGAAAATGCTACCTTTGTGGCTGTCCCTGGTGGTTAGCCACTTGGGGTGTGAACCCTCGGCTCTGGGGGTTGGGTCATGTGACTTGGTATGGTGGGAAGAACGGGTCACGGATCCCCCCTGGGTTATAAATACTGTTGGTAATGCCCTTGCCCCTTGTTGTGGTTCTGAAAGCTGTTTTGCGTGAACTTAATAAAATCACTTTGTTTGACAACACGTGTCTCGCTTTCTTGGTGACCACGATGGTCCAAAATAGTCATTTTGTATTGCAAAAATGGACGCCGCCGACACTCAACCCGCCATTGCCGCCGATCCGGCCCAACAAAACGCTGTCGCACTTAAGCTACCGCTTTTCAGGACCTCGCAGCCCCGTGTGTGGTTCCAGCAGGCCGAGGTCCAGTTCCACATCTGCCGAATCACAGCCGACGACACCCGCTACCATTACATGGTCGACGCGCACGATCAGGAGACCGTCGGTTGCTTGGTTCCTTACCTGAGCCACCGGAGGCTGATAAGTATGAGGGCCTGCTTCTTCGCACCACATGGGCGGGCTCGGCGACCGCAAGCCATCGGTCCTCATGAGCGAAATGCTCACGCTGATGGATGGCCACTGGCCCTGTCTGCTCTTTGACATCCGCCTGCTGCTCTCAGGTGAGAGCTTCGACGACCCCCGACAGCTAGCACAACGTGCCGGCGAGCTGTGGCTGTCCAAGCAGCAGGGCAGCGGTTTGCTCGACCGGGTGTCGACAGCGCCCTGGAAAACACAGCGACCAGAGGCCACGCCCACGTGGGCAGAGCTGAATATCCCGCTCCAGGAGACGCCGGTAAGAGGAAGTGGTGCTTCTACCACCAACGCTGGGGTTCCGCAGCCCCCAATGCCGCTCACTCTCCTTTTTTCCGGGAAATGCCGGGGCTGGGCACCAGTAAGCACCTCGGCGGTCAGCCAGATACACCGCCTATATGCATGGGAACGGCACTCAGGACGACGATTCCTGGTGGACACAGGAGCAAAAGTCAGCATTTTGCCCCCATCGGGGGTGGACACGCATTCTGAGAAGCAGGGGCCTTCGTTAACTGCCGCGAATGGCAGCACCATATGGACTTACGGCGTCCGCACGATCCCGCTCATCTTTGGCACTTGCCATTTCACCTGGCCATTCACCATTGCCGAAGTGTCCCAGTCATTGCTGGGCGCCAATTTCTTGCGGGCTCAATCACTGTTAGTCGATGTGAGGGGCCAACACCTCGTTCGTCTTCCCTTTCGGGCCGTGCCTCTGGTTCTGGGGAGGGGTCCTGTGGCGGTCCCTGGTGGTTAGCCACTCGTGGTGCGAACCCTCGGCCCTGGGGATTGGGTCATGTGACTTGGTATGACAGATAGAGCGGGTCACGGGTCCTCCCTGGGGTATAAATAGTGTTGGTAACGCCCTTGCCCTTTGTTGTGGTTCTGAGAGCTGTTTTGTGTGAACTTAATAAAATCACTTTGTTTGACAACACGCGTCTCGCTATACCTTTGCCTTTCTGGCAAGTTCAGCACCAGGAATTGTGAGGGAGTTTGGAAAAGGTTCAAAACTGAATGAATATGTTTTCTCCCTTCCAAAACCTTATTAGAAAATGTTAGACCACTGCCAAACATTTCATTAAAAAAATCTGCCTGAAATTACAATGTTATTTCAATTTTGTACTAATAACCTGCAAAATCCAGTTTCTTGAAGCGACATGCACAACCCTAATCCTACCACAGAAGTGGAACACTATGCACCTCTTGCACCACCAAGGACTTGTTCACTAATTGTGTTTTGCACTAATCTCTTGTTTTTTAGCTGTCACTGTCTTGTAGAATTTATGTGTAATTTACATATAATTTATGTTTTGTGTATTGTCCCTGACTGTTCCTGTGATGCTGCTGCAAGCATGATTTTCTTTTTTTTGTACCTGCACCGTACGTTTGCATATCACAAAAATTCTACTTGACTCCAAGCTTCACTGTGCAAACACAAACCTTTAAAATAAGGAGCTGTTAACTGATTTGGCTAGTTAGTGAGCAAATGCATGTGATTTGCTCTGTCTAAAACTAATAACGTGTTTCTGGTGACGCTGTTTGTTTGAGATTGTAGGGCAACAATTAGTACAAGGTTACCTTTTATCTCTGAAGTGAACCTGAATTTTTGCTCTGTTTTGTTTGCATAATTGAAACTGTTTGTTTTTAAACAATAATATAACAATAATAATTATAGTGCTGGTTAGGATGTATTGTTAGGACAAATCGGTGACCCTGATGTAAATAATTTGTTAAGAGTATACAACAAAAATATGTTCCTGTTTTTTTTTTTTGCTTGAATGTACTATTATACTGTTAACCCTCTGCGTGACTTTTCCTTCCCAATTCTATAATCATTCACATACCTACCACTCTCCCGTGTCTCTGGGCACCTCCATTTGAGCCACATGCCTAAATTTTAGAACTCCACTTTCCCAGATCTCGTCTTTAGATACCCAAGTCTTGCTGCAGAGTTTCTTCCCAGCAGTTATCAGGCAACCGAACCATCCTACCAACAACTAGAGGCAGCACCTCATTGGAGACTCTCGGACTAACTCTGATCACACTTTGTTTATCTTGCTCTAAACATTATTCACGATATTCCCTTTATCATGTATCTGTACACTGTGGATTACTCGATTGTAATCATGTTATGTCTTTTCGCCGTCGTCAGGTTAGCGAGCAACAAAAGCTTTTCACTGTACCTCGACGCATGTGACACTAAACTAAACTAACTGCAAAACCATGTGTAGGCGATGTTTCGGGTCAGGATCCTTCTTCAGGCTGTAGAATGGTTTTGACTCAATGTCACATATACGTTCTCCAAAGATGCTGCCTGACTCGCTGGATTCCTCCAGCACTTTGTGTTGTTTTAAAAAAAAAAAACAGAATCTGCAGTTCCTTGTGCGCCAAAACCTCATGGCCCCGTTATCTCTCATCCTTGGGATGAATTCAGTTGGGTTTGATCAAATTTCCTAAAATCTCTTTGTGACTGAGTCTTCAATTCTGTTTGACTATTGCTTCTGTGATGGTCCTTCAGGTACTGTGTAAAATGTAAATTGGTGTAGGTTCTGCATTTCCATGTTCATATGGTTCATAGTCTGGTTTTGTATTCAGAGTTCAGTGAGTTGATGCTAATGAATGCAGATGAGATGATTCCAGTTGACGTGGATCTGATTTTTGAGGCCTTGTTTGCAACTTTGGCTGTATTTTTTATCTAGCAACATTGTAGTGAAGTCATAATGGGAGATCCTATGTAGTTATTTCAAGGGACAAAATACAAATAATAGACTGAGCAGAAAGGGGTCTTCACATTTTAAAAAAAAAAGAGAAAAGGGAGGCTTTGACCAGGAGAGGTCAGCCATGGATTCGCGAGAGCCAAGGGGGAGGAGTTCCCCAGCAGCTGACAGACCGTCCTGTATCTAATATCGGCACAGGATTGAGAAAGGTTTAACATTCCTTTCAACCCTACCACACAATAACACGTGCACAGTTGACGTAGTAAATGCTGCCTGGAATTCTAAATTAAATTCACATGCCGCTAATGTTCCTCAGTTTCTGCCTGCCCGCCCAAACACAGTGTTTGAAAATTTAAATATTTAAGTTTGAAAAAAAAGACATTACCACCGACCTTTATGATTGGGTTACATAGAAACATAGAAACATAGAAAATAGGTGCAGGAGTAGGCCATTCGGCCCTTCGAGCCTGCACCGCCATTCAATATGATCATGGCTGATCATCCAACTCAGTATCCCATACCTGCCTTCTCTCCATACCTCCTGATCCCTTTAGCCACAAGGGCCACATCTAACTCCCTCTTAAATATAGCCAATGAACTGGCCTCAACTACCTTCTGCGGGAGAGAATTCCACAGATTCACCACTCTCTGTGTGAAAAAAGTTTTCCTCATCTCGGTCCTAAAAGATTTCCCCTTTATCCTTAAACTGTGACCCCTTGTTCTGGACTTCCCCAACATCGGGAACAATCTTCCTGCATCTAGCCTGTCCAACCCCTTAAGAATTTTGTACGTTTCTATAAGATCCCCCCTCAATCTTCTAAATTCTAGCGAGTACAAACCGAGTCTATCCAGTCTTTCTTCATATGAAAGTCCTGACATCCCAGGAATCAGTCTGGTGAACCTTCTCTGTACTCCCTCTATGGCAAGAATGCCTTTCCTCAGATTAGGAGACCAAAACTGTACGCAATACTCCAGGTGTGGTCTCACCAAGACCCTGTACAACTGCAGTAGAACCTCCCTGCTCAAATACTCAAATCCTTTTGTTATGAATGCTAACATACCATTCGCCTTCTTCACTGCCTGCTGCACCTGCATGCCTACTTTTAATGACTGGTGTACCATGACACCCAGGTCTCGTTGCATCTCCCCCTTTCCTAATCGGCCACCATTCAGATAATAATCTACTTTCCTGTTTTTGCCACCAAAGTGGATAACCTCACATTTATCCACATTATACTGCATCTGCCATGCATTTGCCCACTCTCCCAGCCTATCCAAGTCACCTTGCAGCCTCCTAGCATCCTCCTCACAGCTAACACTGCCCCCCAGCTTCGTGTCATCCGCAAACTTGGAGATGTTGCATTCAATTCCCTCGTCCAAATCATTAATATATATCGTAAATAGCTGGGGTCCCAGAACTGAGCCTTGCGGTACCCCACTAGTCACTGCCTGCCATTGTGAAAAGGACCCGTTTACTCCTACTCTTTGCTTCCTGTCTGCCAGCCAGTTCTCTATCCACATCAATACTGAACCCCCAATACCGTTTGCTTTAAGTTTGTATACTAATCTCTTATGTGGGACCTTGTCGAAAGCCTTCTGAAAGTCCAGATATAACACATCCACTGGTTCTCCCTTATCCACTCTACTAGTTACATCCTCGAAAAATTCTATAAGATTCGTCAGACATGATTTACCCTTCATAAATCCATGCTGACTTTGTCCAATGATTTCACCACTTTCCAAATGTGCTGCTATCCCATCTTTAATAACTGATTCTAGCAGTTTCCCCACTACCGACGTTAGACTAACTGGTCTGTAATTCCCCGTTTTCTCTCTCCCTCCCTTTTTAAAAAGTGGTGTTACATTAGCTACCCTCCAATCCTCAGGAACTACTCCAGAATCTAAAGAGTTTTGAAAAATTATCACTAATGCATCCACTATTTCTGGGGCTTCTTCCTTAAGTACTCTAGGATGCAGCCTATCTGGCCCTGGGGATTTATCGGCCTTTAATCCATTCAATTTACCTAACACCACTTCCCGGCTAACCTGGATTTCACTCAGTTCCTCCATCTCATTTGACCCCCGGTCCCCTGCTATTTCCGGCAGATTATTTATGTCTTCCTTAGTGAAGACAGAACCAAAGTAGTTATTCAATTGGTCTGCCATGTCCTTGTTCCCCATGATCAATTCACCCATTTCTGACTGCAAGGGACCTACATTTGTTTTAACTAATCTTTTTCTCTTCACATATCTATAAAAGCTTTTGCAGTCAGTTTTTATGTTCCCTGCCAGTTTTCTTTCATAATCTAGTTTCCCTTTCCTAATTAAGCCCTTTGTCCTCCTCTGCTGGTCTCTGAATTTCTCCCAGTCTATCTTGGCCAATTCACGTCTCATACCCTCAAAGTTACCTTTCTTTAAGTTCAGGACCCTTGTTTCTGAATTAACAATGTCACTCTCCATCCTAATGAAGAACTCAACCATATTATGGTCACTCTGGCCCAGGGGGCCACGCACAACAAGACTGCTAACTAACCCTTCCTCATTACTCAATACCCAGTCTAGAATAGCCTGCTCTCTCGTTGGTTCCTCTACATGTTGGTTTAGAAAACTATCCTGCATACATTCCAAGAAATCCTCTTCCTCAGCACCCTTGCCAATTTGATTCACCCAATCTATATGTAGATTGAAGTCACCCATTATAACTGTTTTACCTTTGTTGCACGCATTTCTAATTTCCTGTTTGATGCCATCCCCAACTCCACTACTACTGTTAGGTGGCCTGTACACAACACCCACCAGCGTTTTCTGCCCCTTAGTGTTTCGCAGCTCTACCCATATCGATTCCACATCCTCAAAGCTAATGTCCTTCCTTTCCATTGCGTTAATCACCCTGGAGCCATGTCTCCGTGATCCCAACTATATCATAGTCGTTAATAGCTATCTGCACATTCAACCCATCCACCTTATTACCTAGTCTCCCATTACAGCTTGAGCAACAAGGAATCTGCTGAAGAAACTCAGCAAGTTGAGAAGCACGTATGGATGGAAAGGAATGGCCAGTGTTTCAGATTGCATCCTTTCATACCTTTCCACCAACAAATGCTGCTCAACCATCTGACTTCCTCCACATTGTTTAAGAAGGAACTGCTGATGCTCGAAAATCGAAGGTAGACAAATATGCAGGAGAAACCCAGCAGGTGAGGCAGCATCTATGGAGCGAAGGAAATAGGCAACGTTTCATGTCGAGACCCTTCTTCAGACATTTTTCAGACAGTCCTCTACATTTTTAGTTGCTCCACATTTCAGTATTTGCAATCTATGGTTTGTTCACATTAGAACCATCCAGGAAAACTATTTTGAAAACAATGCTCGATGGATTTGAGAATCTGTATGGCTATAACTTGATGAAGGAGAGACACTTAAAATAGAAGCACCTGGATAGATGACATGTTCCAGGTAGGAGGCAAGGGAATAAGGTAGGGATTTGCAGATGCAGTGTGTACAGGGTGGAGAACATCAGCATATAAAGGAAAAGGATGTCACAGTCTGACTAATTCATTGGTGTCTTTTGATAATATAACAGAAAGGACTCAGGTTCTATAGTCTGACTTCAAGAAGATATTTTGAAGTATCGCCCACACCGGCCAAGAATGTCCCAGCTACACTAGTACCACTTGCCTGTGCCTGGTCCATATCCCTCCAAACCTGTCCTATCCATGTACCTGTCTAACTGTTTCTTAAACGATGGGATAGCCCAGGCTCAACTACCTCTTCTGGCAGCTTGTTCCATACACCCAGCACCTTTTGTGTGAAAAAGTTACCTCTCGGAGTCCTATTAAATCTTTTCCCCTTCACCTTGATCCTACGTCCTCTGGTCCTCGATTCCCCTACTCTGGGCAAAAGATGCTACGCATCTACCCGATCTATTCCCCTCATGACTTTGTATACCATGTTATAGATCTCCCATCATCCTCCTGCGCTTCATGAAATAGAAACCCAGCCTACTCAACCTCTCCCTATAGCTCACACCCTCTAGTCCTGGCAACATCCTCGTAAATCTTTTCTGAAGCCTTTCAAGCTTGACAATATCTTTCCTATAACATGGTGTCCAGAACTGAACACAATATTCTAAATGCGGTCTCACCAGCGTCTTATACAACTACAACATGACCTCCCAACTTCTATACCTAATACTCTGATTGAAGGCCAAAATGCCAAAAGCCTTTTTGACCACCTTATCTAGCTGCGACTCAAACTTCAAGGAATCGTGCACCTGTACTCCTAGATCCATTTGCTCTACAACACTTCCCAGAGGCCTACCATTTACTGTGTAGGTTCTGCCCTTGTTCGACGTCCCAAAATGCAACACCTCACACTTTTCTGTATTAAATTCCATCAACCATTTCTCCGCCCACCTGGCCAATCGATCTAGATCCTGCTGCAATCGTTCACAACCATCTTCACTATCTGCAAAACCACTAACTTTTGTATCATCAGCAAACTTGCTAATCTTGCCTTGTATGTTCTTACCCAAATCATTGATCTAGATGACAAGCAGTAACGGGCCCAGCACCCAACCCTGTGGCTCACCACTAGTCACAGGCCTCCAGTCCGAGAAGCAACCTTCCACCATCACCCTCTGTTTCCTTCCATGGAGCCAATTTGCTATCCATTCGGCTATCTCTCCTTGGATTCCAGAGCAGCCTACCATGCAGAAACTTGTTGAGTGCCTTACTGAAATCCATGTACACAACATCTACAGCTCTGCCCTCATCGAGCTTTTTGGTCACGTCTTCAAAAAAATCAATCAGATTTGTGAGACATGACCTCCCACGTACGTACAAAACCATGCTGACTGTCCCTAATCAGCCTTTGCCCATCCAAGTGGCTGAATATCCTATCCCTCAGAATACTCTCCAGTAACTTACCAACTACAGATGTTAAGCTCACTGGCCGATAGTTCCCAGCATTCTCCCTGCAGCCCTTCTTGAAAAGAGGCCCAACATTTGCCACCCTCCAGTGTTACAGCACCTCTTCTGTATTTAAGGACGACTCGTAAATTTCAACCAGGGCTCCCGCAATTTCCTCTCTAGCTTCCCGCAATGTCCTCGGATATATCTGATCAGGCCATGGAGATTTGTCTACCTTCAAACACGACAGTACCTTCAGTACTTCTTCAACGGTAACCATGACTGCTCTCAAGACACTTCCAGTGACTCCTCCAATTTCCTCCGTCCTACTGTCTTTCTCCTCGGTAAATATATTCATTCATTCATCATCGTTGAAAACATTAGCGACGCAGTGTTGCTGGTTTCCAACAGGAACAGTGACGGGTGCTTCACACATGTCTGTCCTCCAGTTCCTGCGGACTTCCGCCGCTGGAAGTATAGGATTTTGGCGTGTGCGCTTTATCATCATTCCTTACAATGTTATGTATGACAGTGATCGCAACTTCTACTGAAGTGTGGATGGCCGTTCGCTCGCTAGAAACTCATCCACCCTTTGACAGGTCTTGTTTTTGGCCCTGCTGGGGGTCCACAGCCCCCTCCTCACCTAGCAAACCAGGTGGGGGAGACAGTTTAGTTGCCGAGTATCCGACCATGGAGCAGGTAGCAAGTGATTACATGGTACCCACAGCGGAGGGATAGAGATGAGGTGGTATGCTTTGGATCTTGGGCAGTTCCTTCTCACCCCCGTACTTTGGTGCTGGTGCTGATGAATGTTGGGTTGATTTGAAATTGAGGATGGAGTGACTAAATTTATCTCCTGTCTAATAAACCATTAACTAATTTAAACCTAATTGGACTGACTGGAATTCCCATACTTGATATTCATACGAACTGCTGTTAAAATCCAAAATGTTTAAATTCTCATTTTCCTCATTGCTTTCCATCCAATTTATAGCAAGCCTTTCTCTGAAAGTTTGGGCTCAGTGTTTGGAATTAGAAGCATGTGGGATGACCCAACCAGTTGTAGGTAGAGTTTTTTCAAAGCATGTAAACAATGGGGCATTCCCATTCATTAAATGGAACCCTCGCTCTGCTTCATTCAACACAATGCAGAAAGGATATCCTGTTGAACCAATAGAGATAACCGTAGAAATAAAGTCACTTCCTGACCAGCTGTTCAACACTTAAATTCACCAGGAAGCTCTTACTTCCTTTTTGTTTCACTTTACCCGCCTACAGTGCTAATAGTGTGCTAATAATACAACAGGGCGTTCAGTTACTGAATGAAATCTCCTGAAATATGTTACTCATTAACAGGTACACTGTTGATTTTGATCACAGTCATTTTTCCACTGATCTGATTGTCATAAAAACCTAAGAATGAAAGGGACTCTGTAACGTTAACCCCACCCCCAATATGCAGCAACATTCACCCCACCAGCCTACACCCCAATTGCCTTTTTTTAATATAAAATTGGGAACATTATGCTTCCCTACTTTTCATTTTCTATATTAGATAGATTGAAGTGTCACATTTATCCCATCTGGTGAATACTTGTTTTCTAATTGTAGTGGAGAGGAATAGGGAGAGTAGACAAGATGTATTTTCTCAGTTTCCCAGTTTCTTTTTGCAATTTTAAGCAATGTCCCCCAGATCTGATGCTGCCTCAACCCATCTGCTCACAAAACCTTTAGGCTGTGGGCCGAGCATCAAAAATGTGTCTAGAAATAGGATTTCGTGACCCAAATCACCAAACTACCTGAAATTTTCACATATTGTGTAAAAATATTTATATAAATCACCCCTGAAACTCGATATGAAGAAGACTTGCACATTTTTATTAAATTAGAGAAAAAACGGCAAAATGTCGGGAATTTTTTAGTCCAATCAAAGCACGTTTAACATTGAGTTGTCTGCCAGTTGGCCAATCACGCGCTTTGTTTCAGGCTAGCACACAAAATGGCTGAGGGGCTTCACAGATGCCTGTTTTACTGGAGATTCCGATGTGTTGTTCTGTGGAATAAATGTTGTAGAAACTTGCAGTAGGTTAATTGTATTTAGTGGGAAAAGCATTAAAAAGGCTGAAGAAAGTGCTGCGAAGTGCAAGAAAGCCTTCAAAGTCCCTGCTGATGTGCTGGAACACAAAGAAGGCCCCCATGAATCAACTCTAACTGAAAGGTAAGACTAAAGTCTGAATTTATGAAAATCTATCTGTATGGACTTTAATTAATTTAATATAATGTGAATAAATTCATTCATTCATTCATTCCTTATTCATTCATTCATTCACTCACTCACTCATTCATTCATTCATGAAATTGAGGGCCTAAACTATAACACAGTCAATTAAACATTGTCACTAATGCCAGCGTGTTGTAGAGTAATAAGTCTTTAACGACTAATCTTGGAGCTGCCTGCGAAAACTTACCGGGGAAAAGTGCTCCGATCGCGGGGCCTAGGTACTCGCGGTAAAGTGAAGCCACGGTCTCAATTAATAAGCGGCCGATTCGCGATCGCAGAGCCGCGGAACATCTCCGCGGGCGGGCGGGGGGGGGGGGGGGGGGGTAGGCTGTACATAGTGCCGTCTGTAGCGGTCGTTTTCAGACCCCGATAACGGGAGAAAAACGGAGGGATATCGATCGCTCTTTACCGCGAGTACCTAGGTCCCGCGGTCGGAGCACTTTTTCCCGGTAAGTTTTCGCAGGCAGCTCCGAGATTAGCTGTTAAAGGCTTATTACTCTACAACAGGCTGGCATTAGTGACAATGTTTAATTGATTATGTTATAGTTTAGGCCCTCAATTTCATGAATGAATGAGTGAGTGAGTGAGTGAGTGAGTGAGTGAGTGAATGAATGAATAAGGAATGAATGAATGAATTTATTCACATTATATTAAATTAATTAAACTCCATACAGATAGATTTTCATAAATTCAGACTTTAATCTTACCTTTCAGTTAGAGTTGATTCATGGGGGCCTTCTTTGTGTTCCAGCACATCAGCAGGGACTTTTAAGGCTTTCTTGCACTTTAATCCACTTCGCAGCACTTTCTTCAGCCTTTTTAATGCTTTTCCCACTAAATACAATTAACCTGCTGCAAGTTTCCACAACATTTATTCCACAGAACAACACATCGGAATCTCCAATAAAACAGGCATCTGTGAAGCCCCCTCAGCCATTTTGTGTGCTAGCCTGAAACAAAGCGCGTGATTGGCCAACTGGCAGACAACTCAATGTTAAACGTGCTTTGATTGGACTAAAAAATTCCCGACATTTTACCGTTTTTTCTCTAATTTAATAAAAATGTGCAAGTCTTCTTCATATTGAGTTTCAGGGGTGATTTATATAAATATTTTTACACAATATGTGAAAATTTCACGTAGTTTGGTGACTTGGGTCACGAAACTGCAGAATAAAGCTCCTCGGTCCACAGCCTACTTGAGTTGTACTTTTGGCCACTCCAGATTTGCTTATTCCAGTATTACCAAACCTTCCACTGCAGACGTCTCCAAATCTGAATCTTCTTAGTATACTAACGCACAATAAGAACCATTCACAAACCATAGCAATGCTTGGTGATCTCCTTGGGCTTTTGGTCTGTCAGTGTCCCTGATACGTGTTCATTTTCAGCATTCAGATGATTGATTCCAAATCCATTACAAGCCTCTTTCCTCCTCCTTTCTCCATAACCTCCTCCAGTCCTATGACCCTTGAATAAGTCCTGTTTCCTCATCCAATAATTGATTCCATTCTCTTCAGCCATCTAATCACCCCCACTCTTGCATCTGAATTCTCTGTGGTCTTCTCCAAAGGCTAATCCTCCGGATACTGGTCCTTCAATCTCTTTGTGGTTTGAAGCCAAATTTTGTCTGATAACCGAAACATTTGCATCTCAATGTTAATTCTTGTTGTGATTAGCTACGGTTTAGGTACAGTGAAAAGCTTTTGTTTGCATGTTATTGAATCAAATCAAATAATAGTACAGGTAGACACAAAATGCTGGAGTAACCCTTCTAAGGGTCTCGACCCAAAACCTCACCCATTCCTTCTCTCCAGAGATGCTGACTGTCCCGCTGAGTTACTCCAGCATTTTGTGTCTACCTTCGATTTAAACCAGCATCTGCAGTTCTTTCCTACAGATAATACTATAAATGAATACAATTAAGCAAAACATAAGTATAAATGGTAGAGTGAAGAGATTGATACACGAGTGCAGAATATGGCTCTCGGCATTGTAACATAACCATTCCAGTGAAAATGTACAATGCCAACAATCAATCAATCAATCAATCAATCCAACTTTATTGTCATCTTGCAAGCAACAGTTGTACAGTGCAAAATGAAAAGACGTTTCCCAGGGAATAGCGGAGCATCGCACATGAAATTTAAAACATTTCACACATAATAACACTAAAAACAATCCAGTCCCTGATGGAACAGTATAAATAGTTAAAAGCAGGTAAAACACAACGTTAAAATACAATAAACCAATCATAAAAATGTCCGGGGCAGCTGATTTGAGTGGCCAGTGCCAGTTATTAAAGTGGCCAGTGCCAGCCAACAATGAGGTAGGTTGGTGAATTGGGACTATACACTTGTTTATGGAAGGACCATTCAGAGCTCTGATAACAGGGGGGAAGAAGCTGCTCCTGATTGTGATGTTACTCTCTTGCAAACTTCTGTATTCTCTGCCCTCGCAGAAGAAGGAGGAATGACTGGACTGGGAAAGGAACTTGATTATGTTGGCTGCTTTCCTGGGGCAATGTGAAGTGTAGATGTAGTCAAAGACGGGAGGCTGGTCTGAGTGATGGACTGAGCTACATCCACAACTCCTTGAGATCTTGGGTAAGGTTGTTCCCAAACTAAGCTGTGATGCAATCCCACAGTTTGCTGTCTACAGTGTACCTGTAGAAGTTTGTAAGTCATTGGAGACGTGCTGAATTTCCTCAGTTTCCCAAAGAAAGAGTGGTGTTGGTGTGCTTTTTTTGGTTGTCACTTCAATGTAGTTGGTTCAATGCAGATTGTTAGTAATATTTACGCCAAGGAACTTAGAGCTCAGAAACATTTCCACTTTGATACCATTGATGTACTCCACCATGTTTCCTGAAGTCCACGACTAGCTAGTTAACAATGGAGGGAATGTCAGATTCAGATTCAACTTTAATTGTCATTGTCAGTGTACTGTACAGAGACAACGAAATGCAGTTAGCATCTCCCTGGAAGAGCGACATAGAATATGATTTCAATAAATAAATCTATTTACATGTATACAGACATAGTGTATTTTCCTGTGGGAGGAGTGTCCGGGGGGGGGGGGTGATTGGCAGTCACCGAGGTACAGTGTTGAGTAGTGTGACAGCCGCAGGGAAGAAGCTGTTCCTGGACCTGCTGGTCCGGCAACGGAGAGACCTGTAGCGCCTCCCGGATGGTAGGAGGGTAAACAGTCCATGGTTGGGGTGAGAGCAGTCCTTGGCGATGCTGAGCGCCCTCTGCAAACAACGCTTGCTTTGGACAGACTCAATGGAGGGGAGTGAGGAACCGGTGATGCATTGGGCAATTTTCACCACCCTCTGCAGTGCTTTCTGGTCGGAGACAGAGCAGTTGCCATACCATACTGTGATACAGTTGGTAAGGATGCTCTCGATGGTGCAGCGGTAGAAGTTCACCAGAATCTGAGGAGACAGATGGACCTTCTTCAGTCTTCTCAGGAAGAAGAGACGCTGGTGAGCCTTCTTGACCAGAGATGAGGTATTGTGGGTCCAAGAGAGGCCATCAGAGATGTTGACCCCCAGGAACCTGAAGCTGGAAACACGTTCCACCTCCGTCCCGTTAATGTGGATGGGGGTGTGCGTGCCGCCCCTAGACTTCCTGAAGTCTACAATGAGCTCCTTGGTCTTCTGGAACTTATTTCCACATTTTTTTTTTTTTTTTTAACTTTTAATTGTTTTTACTGTCTGTTTGTGAAGGACCTTGACATTTCCATGAGGATTAGGAATTGCCATAGAGATGCATGCACAACATTATTTTATTAAAGTGCAATGATAAATAATTTGTTCCTGGGTCTAACAGATTCTGGATTTGGATATTTGGATGGTAGACTCTTGGTTGTCATTGATTTAATTTTAAAGATGTAGTTGGTGAAAAGATTAATCATGCACACCTTCGGGACTTTTAAATACCATAATAATCCAATGAATGAGCGTTGAAGTGCAATTAATCATTAATGGCGCAGATATTTCAGTTAGTAGTCCTGCTCTTTGGTGTCTTCTGCAATAGGTATGTTTCTCCATGTCCTTGGGACTGGATTCATGCCTGGCACAGTCTTCCTTCTTGGCATCGAAATGTACAACCTAGTTGGTGTTCAGCCTTGGAGAGACTGGTGCTGGCCCTTCACCTTTCCGATAAACGTGCGTTTGTTTGTTTTATCAATGTGTTAATAAAATAAATCATATAATTTTAAGATCCTTATTTTCTGTACCATATTTTATAGATCCTATTCACTAAAAACAAGGAAGAGGGGAAACTTGTTGAAACATTTTGGTATCATGAGATGAAATAATATTGAATTGATAATTTGATGCGGCTGTTGTTTTACCCTGAATCCCCAATGCCCTCTGCTGGTTGTAAAGTTTCCTGCAAATGAACTTTATGTTTAACTTACTTCTGAAACCAAGAACAACACATGAGAACAGTGCTCTGTTCTTGCCTTGCTTGTCTTTACTAGAATAGACTGATACCATCATTCTTCATGACAAATAAAATATGTACCAATATTAATGCATTTTAATATACCTTTTTCGAATGCTCTGTAGATATGTTATGCTGCATAACTGTGCTTATTGTCCATTTCTAGCTTTTCTGCTATTATTATAGATTTGTAAAACTAGCAACTAGATCATCTCATTGATAACTATTAGTCAGTCGTATTTTGTTGGTGGTCAAATAAAAGTCAGTTCAGCTTGGGATTTAGTGAACTAGTTGGTAACTTAAACCCCTGTTCATCCTCTACAAACCCCCTCCCCCAACACTTTCATTCCATACCCTCCCTCCATGCCCCACGTGGACTTGCATATCTATCTTTCCCCTCCCCTTTTGACTACATTCCTTCTTCACAATTCGCAACTCCTCACTTTCTGTCTTTTTATCTCTGGCCTTTGTCCAACCATCTGCCTGTCAAAAGTTCTTGCCCCCCCTCTCCTCCCGTTTTCTATCCCCCATTAGAATGTCTGAAGGATCCCAATCCAAAACGTCACCTATCCCATGCTCTCCCGAGATGCTGCTTGACCCACTGATGTACTCCAACACTTTGTGTCTTTAGTTGGATATTGATATTAGTATAGCACCCTTCATAATCTGGATGTAATCTAGTGCACTTTACACCACCACTTCATATTCTGTGGGCTAGGTTTTGGCACAACAACTTAGAATGAACTCTGGCTGTGCCAATTTTATCCCCGATGCAAGAAATTGTGTTGGCATTCAACAGCTGCACTGGTTTTAATCAACTGCATTACATTTCATCGTAAAATTGAAACGTTTTTCCACTAATTTTTCGCTAATTTTCTTCTATTTCATTTTTTGCAGGATGCCTTTGTGGAACTTTATGGAAACAATGTGCAACCTCTTTTCAACATTCCATGGCCATCCCCGAGGACAGTTGTGGGCATCGCTGCTGTGGGCGCTTGTATAACCTTTGCTTATCTAGCCCACCAGTATTAATCATTATTATTCAAGAGGTTATTTTTAAGTAGGACTTCTTGTCAGACTATATTCATGTTAAAGACAAATTGTTTTATCTACTGGAATCCAATTATCATTCTTTTTGACACATTAACGTTCTTGTATTTATAATCATGGCAGTTTTTCAGGTATGTCTTTAGTTTTAATCGAGGTTGTGGTGTTTGGGATGGGTTTGTTCATGAAAATGTTAATGTGAAGCAAATGCTAGAAATGCATTGAACCACAGGTTGGACTTCCACAGGCTAGTTGGAATTTACATTTCATTGTAGTTTGTAAAGGGACGACAGATGGCACAATGGGCTAAGTGTTCGGCTGGCAACTGGAAGGTAGCCGGTTCGAATCCCGCTTGGAGTGCATACTGTCGTTGTGTCCTTGGGCAAGACACTTCACCCACCTTTGCCTGTGTGTGAATTTGTGTGAATGTGTGAGTGATTGGTGGTGGTCGGAGGGGCCGTAGGCGCAGATTGGCAGCCACGCTTCCGTCAGTCTGCCCCAGGGCAGCTGTGGCTACAGAAGTAGCTTACCACCACCGAGTGTGACTGAGGAGTGAATGAATAATGCGATGTAAAGCGCCTTGAGTATTAGAAAGGCGCTATATAAATCCCATCCATTATTATTATTATTATTAAAGGACTTGACTAAGCAGTTTGGATGGCAGGAAAACGTGAATCAAGAACACTGATTTTGATTCTGTTTGCAATGGTGTTGTGACTAATTATGATGCAGAGTTAAACACAACATTAATTGTGTTGATAAGGATTGCCCAATAACCTATTAGTCGGTGTTGAGAATGGTGCAAGTTGCTATGTTAACCAAAACTCCTAATGAAGGTGAAATTCAATGCTTTAAAAAAAAAAAATGAACATATCCCTCTCCCCTAACTCTTAGTCTGAAGAAGGGTCTCGACATGAAACATCACCTATTTCATTTCTCCAGAGATGCTACCTGACCTGCTGAGTTACTCCAGCATTTTGTGTCTATCTTTGATGTAAACCAGCATCTGCAGTTATTTCCTAAACATGAAAGTATCTCCTGACCTCCAAGATTTAATATTATATAGTATCTCCTACAATGCTTGGAAATAATTAGTTCTGTGTTAGAAATATTTTAATCGTGTCACTAAATAGCTTATGGGCATTACATGAGTTCTTCATCTACAGAATAGAAATGTGATATTCTGATTGTATTTCAAGTTATTTGTGATTGAAATGGTCCTCATGACTATAATGAACAATTCAAGAAGAAAATGGGAACGGGAAGGGGTAAGAGAGAAGCACTTTTACCAGTTTTCCAAACAAAACACAAAATAAGATTAATAGATGATATCGCTATCTATAGGCATTGTTTTTTTTTTTTAAATAACTAAAATTTACAATGCAAACCGTACAATTTTCTCCAGTATCTGATTTGGAATGTCATTTTTGTAAAGTTTTCTGATTCAATGTGAAGAACATATTTAATGAGCATTAGATGTCAACACAAAATTTTATTATGGTATTTTAACCTTGGTTGCTGTTGTATGAACTTATTTTTTTTAGAAAGTCCACTCAATTTCCTTTTAAACTTTAACTTAAAAAATATTTGTGTTTTTATTTAAGGATTACAATTGTTATAAACAGGCTGCTAATAGGTAAGCTTGAAAGAATTGTTAACCATTTCTAAGTGGAATTAATACCAAAAGGTGATTCTGAAAGAGTTAGAAGTTAAGATACTGTTCACTTTGGAAAATGCAGCTAACTTTGACCCTATTGACTATGCTGGAGATGTTGCCAAGTTCTGCTCACCATTGAAATATTAAACATTCTCTATCCTTGAAGATACAATAGTGGAAGGTTGTGATTTTAGCTAATTGAAAATGCTGCACCAGCAAACTATAACGGACTTGTATTTTTTATACACTTTTGAATGGAGATTGATTTTAAGCACTGTTGGGAATGTCACCATTCATTGCAGCGAAAACTACACCTTCAGAAATTTGAGAACTTGCCTTGTGCTCTGATGCTTTGCAACTGGAGAGCTTTACCACCTTACTCCGAAACACCCGAAGAATATGGAAGTTATGGTCATTAAGGATTACCAAATCCGAGAAGAAAAATGCAAGCTCAATTTGCAGTAGTGCTCTGTCAACTCACAAAAACCATCTTCAACCAACCAGCATTGAATAAGACGAAGTGAATGTAGCGTGAAGGAAAGAGCCGAACTGAAAACTTCTTTAAGCTAACAGTATTGTCATTTTATATGGAGTAATTACAAAGGCCTGTCAGGAATATTAAGTATGTTTTGGCAAGCATTCAAGCATTTTATGTTGGTGATCATTTTTTTAATCATTAAACATTCTATAGTTTGCATATTTTAATAACGGGATGGATGCTATATTGGCATTAGGAAACTATGCTTTACTATTGGGTGTAACATTTTCTGTGACTTACTGTCACCGATGTATATATTTTTTACATACTTTTATGTTATTGTACTCTCTGCTATGTGCAATTTGTCACTATGGTGAGCTCTGATTTTGTAGAAGTACAAATCTGGGCACGTTTTCAGGTGAAATATGCTTTAAAAAAGACATAGTTTAATTGTGAAGGCACGTATACAAGTTATTGGCTTCTTGTTCTGGACCTAAATCCAGCCCAGCCCAAAATGTTCATATGCTATATTTAGGGAAACTAATCAGATGCATTGTTTGGAATTTTCTTAATCTGGCCCAATCAAGTTACTGAGCTACAGCACTGCAAAATTAACCCATTTTCCTTGCTGCAAAAAGTCCCCATGTATAATCAAAATACTGGTCCTATCCTATCACCATACAGCTATTCATTTCCATGTGCACAGTTGTTCGGTAAGTTGTGACACAAGGTGAAGTCTAAAATCCTGAGAGAAATGAAAATTACGTTATTGTTCATTAAAAAAAATCGCAGCATTTGAAAACAGCAAATATATTTTTATTTAACTAGTTCAGTTCTCTTTTGCAAATAACATTACAATTGTGCATAAATAGTTTCAGCAATGGTCCTAGACAGAGTTCACAATATTTATGACTACCATGCTAAGTGTTCTTTGGAGTAATTCATATTATTTCATTTGAGCTATTTAATTAAAATAACAACCAAAAATATTTTAGATCATTCTGCAGTCACTGACAATAATTTGTAGGTTCTGCATTTTTACAATGTGGATAAAGCTTTGAATATGAGTCGCTTATTGAGACGGCTTCATACGTACTCCGGAATGCTTTGATTTAGCTTGCTGTATCAAATTAATTATTTTGTTAGGTGCTCGCAATAGCTGATGCTCCGATTCAGTATCTAGCTCATTAGGTGCTGGTTCCCACATTCGCTTTAACTCGCGGAAGTCTAATAGGTAATCATGGTCAGAGAGATCATCAGAGAAACAGGCCCCCTCAGTTCACCACATCCATGATGACTTTCTTGCCCATCTACACACTTCTCAGGTGCCCATATTCTCCTTTGCTTTTCCTATTTAAGTATCTCTAGAAAAGCATTTGAAACAAAGTAAATGTTTAGCAGCTTGTTCCAGATATTAGTTACTGTCTGTGTTTAAGAAAAAAATATTCTGCACATCCCATTTAAAATGATTCCCCCTTGTTTTTAATATATCTAGTGAGGAGCAGATTTGGACTGTCTACCCAACATAACATCCCAATTATTTTATTCTATTCCCGATCTGTGAAAGCAAGCAGGCCACATGCCTTCTACACCATTCTATTTACCTGACTTGCCACGTTTGGGCTACTATGGGCTTGAATTCCTCGATTTCTTGTCATTCCTTACAGCCCTACCATTTTACTATATATGTCCTTCCTCTATTAGATGTTTCAAAATGCATCACTGCGTGTAGCGGCAGATTTTTATATCGTTCAAGAGATTACTCCCTCTAGCCGCTAAATGGACTACATGTCTTTATACGCATGCGAGCTCACCGTCACGAGACCTTCAGAGCTTCTTCACAGACAAATCTTCTAAAACACAGCCTTTTGATGAATAAATTCTTTAATGTTGATGAAAAACAATAAGACACATCGAAACTTCTTCTGACTCGTTACTATAATCATCATCAAACTCCAGCTTATCGCTTTAAACGTTAGAAAACTCCTCGTGTCTCCGTTATACTTCGCATGGTCAAAGGGTAAACCTCCATGCTGGTCCAAAACTAAACTAAAAACTATGCTTCTGCGCATGAAACGTAGCTCCAAACACGCCCAAAAATACATCATTTATGGAGAATGTAGTGAACTTGGCCAGACCAACCTGACATACAAAATTATTTAAGAAACAGTTAGACAAGTACATGGATAGGACGGGTTTAGAAGGATATGGACCAAACACAGGCAGATGGGACTTGTGTAGCTGGGACATGTTGGCCGGTGTGGGCAAGTTGGCCCAAAAGGCCTGTTTCCACACTGTATCACTCGATGACTCTATCATCACATGTTTAACTTCAATTGGAGACTTCAAGTTGATTGATTTAAACATTGTCCTGCTTGTTTATCATGAGGTGACTTGAGTTGGAAGGCAATTGTATTAGTAAGGTTTATATTTGGGAAGATATTTTTCAAAGTGAATATCACCATTTAACCCATTACCTTGATCATTAAGGATACTATTAATTTATGATTTGAGTTGGCTTTCCATCGGTTCTTTGCAGTCATTCGATGAAGCACAGTGTGAGAAAAAAGTTTAAATGGCACTGTATCTACATCTGTCATTGTGAATGGGTAAATCTATTGTTTGTGCATGGGATATAGTTAGCTATATAATGGTTCCAGGTATGAAATATAGAAATCTGGTCTACGCAAACTTTTTAATAATACTTTAAAAATGTTTTGTCCATATGCCAATGTCTTAACTTTGCTCAATTTGATTTCATATTTTTGGTAACAAAATGTTAAATGGAGGTATTGAGGACAAATGTTTTAGCGATTATTCTTGTACATCGGATATATGAGTAATTACAAACCATTTTTAACCATTTGAAGAACCAAACCAGGAAACCAAATGAAGAAAAACAAGAAGGATTTGCATGAATGTATCATATTTCAGGATATCTTAAAATATTAATGGCCAATGAAGAACTTGAGAAACTGTTGGAATACAGAAAAGGCTATAGCTAATGTGGATACTGCAGACTCCCAGACTAGGCAATGATGATCATAATTTTTAGTGTTGTTCATTGAGGGTAAAACATTGGATAGTATACTGAGGATTACCATCCTGCCCTTATGCAAAATTACTCCATGGGATGTTTTATATTTGCCCAACTGCATATATCCCTCATTCAGTGTGCAGGTTGAACATTGATTTTCCAGCACCCTCCGTTACAGAGCCTTTCTGGATTATTTGTTTTTCGGGAACAACATTACGTGATAATGAAACGACAATACACCCCTGGCCTGCTAAAAACACCCCTTCTGTGTCTCTAAAACACCATGGGGTGCCAGAAACTTAAATAAAACATATATAAAATGTAAACTAAATGTGAATGGAATGACTTGCCGACCCATCCCCGGCTCCCACCGTCTCCCCGGCCGTTTAGAGCCCCAGTTTCCAACCCACTCCTAACATGCAAGCTGCACCCACCGCATGGTCCAATGACAGCTGTTGTTGTGGCCCATGTTGTAGCTCCTGGGGACAGCGCTTTCTCACTGTGGATCTCCCTCCCCTCTCACTTGCTGTTGCTTCTGAGGTGGAGCACGTTGGGGACTCCAGGGGAGAAGAAGGAGGAGGCGGTGGAGGGGGCAGAGGGGAACAGGCCGACTTGGCTGAGCCATGGGAAAAGCATGCGGCCTCGATCGAGCGTGGAGCAGATAAAGCCATCACCGACAGCAAGAAACTGCAGCCCCATGGTGACCTGTTCTGTTGGTGGTGGTGGTGGTGGCACAAAGAAAGTGCTGTCCCTGGGGACTTCAATGTGAGCCGCAACAACAGCTATGTCACCAGACCGTGCAGTGGGTGAAGGGCTCACTAGTGAACCTTGCGAGTCAGGAGTGGGGTCGGAAGCTGGAGCTCTAAATGGCCTGGTAGGAGGTGTGAGCTGGGGATGGGTCGGCAGATCCATCCACTGCATCCAAAATTGCTTATGTGGATGCGCTCGCCTCCTGATCGCCACATGTTCGCTAGTGGTCTCTGGTGAGTCTCCTTCATGGTCAAGTGCAGTTCCCGCATTCTGGGAACTAGTCGCGGCCTCAGTATGGTCGCAGCAAATTTTTCAACTTGTTGAAAATTGGTCGCCATGGAGAAAATGATACTTTTGTAGTCGTAGGTGCAGTGGTAGTGGGGTCACCATGTCGTTGTGGGTAGTCGAGGCAGCTGTAGGTAGTTTTGTTAACCTCCTTTGCTGACCAGTCATTTTCATTGGCTCATTGGGGGAATAAAAACGTAAGCATGGTAATGTTAAATGCCCGCTAAACTTCACAGCTGTGTATCTCTGGCGTATTAAAAGTTGTGTGGCTTCTTAAAAAGTGTCTCCACTCCTTCTCCCCCCCCCCCCCCCTCTACCCACTTCTCCCACCCCCACCTCCCCGCTCTTTTAAAGGACTTACCGTACACTGTGCTAGCCGTCTTTAACCTTCCTGTTCATCGCGATGTGTGTCTGTATCACCTTGGCTTTGCACCATGTGAATTTCAGACAGCGCTCTCCCGCTTTCCCTGGCCCCTGCCTTCGCGATGTGTGTGTGTTTGTGTGGGTGTGTGTGTGTGTGTGTTCCGTTCTGACAGTCGCCGTTCCAGTTGGCGGTTTTTCAGGCGAGTGCCTCGAGCTTGAAGGTTGCAGGCAGTCCGCTGAAAATTCGCCTAAGTGGGACAGGCCCTTAAAGGTTCCCAATAAATGAGGGAAGGCCTGACAGGAGGTTCTGAGTTCCAGAGGGTAAGAGGAAAATTGAACAGAATGGTGGGAGGCAGGGGCTGTGGGGTGGTGGGGGGCAGGCAGAATTGAAACATGAAAAACGTAAACATTAAGCTAGCAGAGATTAGACACTGCCAAGGAGGGATTTCAATGTCTAGATGTAAGCAAATAACTCACGATGTAGGGTCACGATACGAAAGAGTGCTCACCACTTGGAATGCCAGGGAATTTCAACTGAGATCTCATTAAAATAAATCTGGACTTTATGGGGGGGGGGGGGTTATTATCCAAGCAAAGTCACTTATACCAAAGGTTGGAATACAAGAAAAAAAAATCATCGGACTTCCTCGTGCGCTGCCAAAGGAGTGCAGGTGTCTACTTTCATGTCAAAATTACTCAAGCCGTCATTTGCCTTTCCAGCATAAACAATACTTTAGCAGTATTACAAAGAAGAGGTGGGGAATTATCCTCATTGTCCTGGCCAATGTTTATTGATATCTCATACAATCTCGACAAGAACATAACATCTTGTAATTGTCATTTCACTCTTTGTGGTGTTTGCTCTTTGCAAATAGCCAGCTTTATTTCCTATTCCACTGCAGTTCTGAAGTACTTCATTGGTTGCAAAGTGCTTTGGGACAGCTCAAAATATGAAAAGTGCTGTTTAAATGGAGATCTAATTTCTGATGTAAAACATTAGGTTCCACTAAATATAAAAGTTGCACAGTTGCTGAGAGAACCATGGTATTGCACCATTGTGGTTGTCTGCAATTGTGCAGAATACTTAAAGCTTGTTGCACCCTTCCTGCATTCAGTATCCCCACCTGATAATATCCACGGTTAAGTCAAATCAGATGTGATAATTGTTCTCGCCTGAGTTCATGAAAAACATGATGTTCAAAACTTGATTGTTAGCTGTAAAGTGACTTTGCTCACCTCTGACCTTAAATAATTTTACCAACAATATCTAGTGATTTCTGAGATGCGTGTATCCACTGGTTTCAATCTGGTATTAGCTACGGAGAGGTTCCTGATGTCTAGGAACTGTTGTCATACAGATCACTAATCTCTCACATTTTAAAACTAGATGGTATTAAATCATTCAAGTTAGACAGCTTAAAAAATAAATCAAAGATATAATCAAATAGATGGGGGAAGTTGTTAAAATATATATTTTTTAATTTTATGTTTTAATCTTGGAATAGAGAATTTGACTTTCCTCAAGAAAACATTTTTCAAGCAGTAATTGTGGCTTTGCTCCACCTTAATCATCAAGATTTCATTACAGCAAGAACATTGTGTCAAAAAATGACGTTAACGCCAGTAATTTTAGAGCTTCTCCAGCCTAAATAGACTTCAGTGTAGCCCATGAGAATCAGGATATCACTGGGATCAATATTTGTATTTCACTTTTGGGTTTAAACTCCCAAAGTCTCCGCCATTGTTACAGTGCATTGACAGAGAGCACTGATTTGGCTTTTTGATCATTGTAAAGTCTGGATTTTGTTTGAAAGTTTAGTTAGATTTGGTTTCCAAAATTTTGGTGGAATATATACTAGATGTAAGGAGCTTATATTCATTTGCGCATCTTCTTGAAACTGATTCACTTGAGATATAGAACATTGACCAGATTTTTCCTATGGTAAACTATATTCTTTAAATGATCTTCAAGTTTTCTAATATGAAATTAGAATCAGAGTGTTTGTGTTTCAAGCCTGTATGGATGTAGATAACCAAAAATACAAAATACACAGGGAACATTTGTTAAGAAAATAACTTCCCTTTCATGTGTAGTGGCTGCAGTCCAGAAACTCATGAAAAAAGATCATGACATGCACATTTACACGTTCTGATGGTCATTTTCAGCTTCAGTGCTTTTTTTTAATAAGGTAAATGTATTGTCTGATTGTCTTGTTAAATGTTCACAAACCTGGTTATGCTGCACACCTGGACAGTTGGGGCTAAAAGACACATTTGCCAGTAAATGGCTACCCAACAACTCACCCGCATTTTACAGAAGATTGTTGAAGACTTGTATATAATATGGACTTTGTATAAGCTACACGTAACATAATTTCTATTAATAAGTAGTAGACGACGTGTCAAAAATTCAGAATTCTGCTTAAAATCTGAAATGTAAGATTTTGGAGTAGTAAATGCTTACATAATGAGTTTGTAAACCAAAGTACTTAAAGATTTTTTTGATTGTTTGATTGTTTTGTAATACGTGTGAAAAACTTATTGTAGATATGCGCTTAAACCTATTCCATCTACTTCATTAGTGTAATAGAACTAATTGCACAGAATAAAAACAATTATTGTCTTTTGTTGCTTTTTATCCTTTTATTGTTATTTTGTTATTGTTAGTGGAAATGAAATCAACTTTTATTTCTTTGTTTTCTTCAAGTTAATAAACGTATTTTGGAATCATCGATCCAATTGGAGAAAAAAATGAAAACCAAACTGAAAGGGCACAAGTTGGGTGTTGAAACAAGTGCAGAGCTGGGGAGAGGTTAAATGGTATTCTTATAGATAAATTTAATAAAAAGCTACAATGTCCAATTGTCAGCAGTTCAAAGCCATTTGGTAAGAAGTGAGCTTTATTTTCATGCCGTATTATCTATTTTGACATTCATTTTACTTGAGAACGGCAATCTGAATGATCTTTATTTGCCATTCACAATTTATTTGTCACAATCTTCTCTGATGGAAGACTAGAGAGATATGAAATAGCTTATGACCATTCTTCCCTTGATCAGGTAAAGATAACTGAAGTACACGAGCAAAAACATTAGGCTAATTGGATAACTTCAAAGGAGTTGACAGAGGCATAACCTGACATAGGGTGTCTTAAGCGTTCAAAAAGACACTTAATTTTCTTCTCAATATCCTTTCAACCACTCCCCTTCTGCACCCAACTATCAATCATTCACTCTGTTATGATGAACCAAAGTGTGGAGAAGTGAGTTGTTAGAACGATACAAGAAGGCTCTGAAAGAGTACAGACATATAACCATATAACCATATAACAATTACAGCACGGAAACAGGCCATCTCGACCCTTCTAGTCCGTGCCGAACACGTATTCTCCCCTAGTCCCATATACCTGCGCTCAGACCATAAACCTCCATTCCTTTCCCGTCCATATAACTATCCAATTTATTTTTAAATGATAAAAACAAACCTGCCTCCACCACCTTCACTGGAAGCTCATTCCACACAGCCACCACTCTCTGAGTAAAGAAGTTATCCCTCATGTTACCCTTAAACTTCTGTCCCTTAATTCTCAAGTCATGTCCCCTTGTTTGAATCTTCCCTACTCTCAGTGGGAAAAGCTTATCCACGTCAACTCTGTCTATCCCTCTCATCATTTTAAAGACCTCTATCAAGTCCCCCCTTAACCTTCTGCGCTCCAAAGAATAAAGCCCTAACTTATTCAACCTTTCTCTGTAACTTAGTTGCTGAAACCCAGGCAACATTCTAGTAAATGTCCTCTGTACTCTCTCTATTTTGTTGACATCCTTCCTATAATTAGGCGACCAAAATTGTACACCATACTCCAGAATTGGCCTCACCAATGCCTTGTACAATTTTAACATTACATCCCAACTTCTATACTCAATGCTCTGATTTATAAAGGCCAGCACACCAAAAGCTTTCTTTACCACCCGATCTACATGAGATTCCACTTTCAGGGAACTGTGCACAGTTATTCCCAGATCCCTCTGTTCACCTGCATTCTTCAATTCCCTACCATTTACCATGTACGTCCTATTTTGATTTGTCCTGCCAAGATGTAGCACCTCACACTTATCAGCATTAAACTCCATCTGCCATCTTTCAGTCCACTCTTCCAACTGGCACAAATCTCTCTGTAGACTTTGAAAATCTACTTCATTATCCACAACCCCAGCTATCTTAGTATCATCTGCATACTTACTAATCCAATTTACCACACCATCATCCAGATCATCAATGTACATGACAAACAACAGTGGACCCAACACAGATCCCTGTGGCACCCCACTAGTCACTGGCCTCCAACCTGACAAACAACCATCCACCATTACTCTCTGGCATCTCCCATTCAGCCACTGTTGAATCCATCTTGCTACTCCACCATTAATACCCAACCATTGAACCTTCTTAACCAACCTTCCGTGAGGAACCTTGTCAAAGGCCTTACTGAAGTCCATATATACAACATCCACTGCTTTACCCTCATCAATTTCCCGAGTAACCTCTTCAAAAAATTCAAGAAGATTAGTCAAACATGACCTTCCAGGCACAAATCCATGTTGACTGTTCCTAATCAGACCCTGTTTATCCAGATGCTTATATATATTATCTCTAAGTATCCTTTCCATTAATTTGCCCACCACTGACGTCAAACTAACAGGTCTATAATTGCTAGGTTTACTCTTAGACCCCTTTTTAAACAATGGAACAACATGCGCAGTACGCCAATCCTCCGGTACTATTCCCGTTTCTAATGACATTTGAAATATTTCTGTCATAGCCCCTGCTATTTCTACACTAACTTCCCTCAATGTCCTAGGGAATATCCTGTCCGGACCGGGAGACTTATCCACTTTTATATTTCTCAAAAGTGTCAGTACTTCCTCTTCTTTGAATCTCATAGTTTCCATAGCTACTCTACTTGTTTCCCTTACCTCACATAATTCAATATCCTTCTCCTTGGTGAATACCGAAGAAAAGAAATTGTTCAATATCTCCCCCATCTCGTTTGGCTCTGCAGATAGCTGTCCACTCTGACTCTCTAATGGACCAATTTTATCCCTTGTTATCCTTTTGCTATTAATATAGCTGTAGAAACCCTTTGGATTTACTTTCACCTTACTTGCCAAAGCAACCTCATATCTTCTTTTAGCTTTTCTAATTTCTTTCTTAAGATTCTTTTTACATTCTTTATACTCCTCAAGCACCTCATTTACTCCATGCTGCCTATAATTATTGTAGATCCCTCTCTTTTTCCGAATCGTGTCCAATTTCCCTTGAAAACCATGGCTCTTTCCAATTTTTACTATTTCCTTTCAACCGAACAGGGATATAAAGATTCTGTACTCTTAAAATTTCACCTTTAAATGTCCTCCATTTCTCTTCCACATCTTTCCCATAAAACAAACTGTCCCAATTTACTCCTTTTAAATCCTTTCGCATCTCCTCAAAGTTAGCCTTTCTCCAATCAAAAATCTCAACCCTAGGTCCAGTTCTGACCCTCTCCATAATTATATTGAAACTAATAGTATTGTGATCACTGGTCCCCGACTGTTCCCCAACGCATACCTCTGCCACCTGACCCGTCTCATTTCATAACAAGAGGTCCAGCACCGCCCCTTCTCTAGTAGGTACTTCTATGTATTGCTGCAAAAAACTATCCTGCACACATTTTACAAACTCCAACCCATCCAGCCCATTTACAGAATGTGTTTCCCAGTCTATGTGTGGAAAATTGAAATCTCCCACAATCACTACCTTGTGCTTACTACTAATATCTGCAATCTCCTTACATATTTGCTCTTCCAATTTTCGCTCCCCATTTGGCGGTCTATAATACACCCCTATAAGTGTTGCTACCCCTTTCCCATTTCTCAGTTCCACCCAAATAGCCTCCCTAGACGAGCCCTCTAATCTATCCTGCCAAAGCACTGCTGTAATATCTTCCCTGATAAGCAATGCAACACCTCCACCTCTTGCCCCTCCAATTCTATCACACCTGAAGCAACGAAATCCTGGAATATTTAGTTTCCAATCACAGCCCACCTGCAACCATGTTTCACTGATCGCCACAACATCATACTTCCAGGTGTCAATCCAGGCTCTGAGTTCATCCACCTTTCTTACAATGCTCCTAGCATTAAAATATACACATTTAAGAAACCCACCCTCTCTTATTCTCTGTTTATTGTCTTTTGCTTCTCTCTCCACTACATTTTGGGTCAGAGTGCTACCATTCTCTGCCTCCTGCCTCACACACTGACTGCTAGCTTTCCCAATTCGAGTCCCTCCCCCCAACCATACTAGTTTAAAGTCTCCCCAGTACCCTTTGCAAATCTCCCCGCCAGGATATTGGTCCCCCTCGTGTTCAAGTGCAACCCGTCCTTTCTGTACAGGTCACACCTTCCCCAAAAGAGGTCCCAATGATCCAGAAACCTGAATCCATACCCACTGCACCAGTCCCTCATCCACTCATTTATCCTCCACCTCGCTCCATTCCTACTCTCACTGTCGCGTGGCACAGGCAGTAATCCTGAGATTGTTACCTTTGCAGTCCTTCTCCTTAACTCTCTACCTAACTCCCTAAATTCTTCTTTCAGGACCTCTTCTCTTTTTTTACCTATGTCGTTGGTACCTATATGTACACAACCTCAGGCTTCTCTCCCTCCCATTTCAGAATTTCTTGGACACGTTCAGACACACCCCTGACCCTGGCACCAGGGAGGCAAACTACCATCCGGGTCTCCTGTCTGCGTCCACAGAATCGCCTATCCGACCCCCTGACTATAGAGTCCCCTATTACAATTGCCCTCCTCTTCTTTTCCTTACCCTTCTGAGGAACAGGACCGGTCTTTATGCCAGAGGCCCGGCCGCTGTCGCTGCCCCCAGGTAGGCTGTCTCCCCCACCCTTACTCAAACATGAGTACTTATTTTCAAGGTGTACAGCCACCGGGGTACTCACCAGTCCCTGCCTCTGCCCGTTGCCCTTCCTAACTGTGACCCAGTTTTCTGTCTCCCGTGGTCTTGGAGTGACCACCTCCCTGTAACTCCTTTCTATGACCTCCTCGCTCTCCCTGAGCAGACAGAGATCATCGAGTTGCTGCTCCTGGTTCCTAACACGGTCCCTTAGGAGCCCTATCTCGACGCACCTGGCGCAGATGTGGATGTCTGGAGGGCACTCAGACTCCATGACCTCCCACATCTGACATCCAGAACAGTAAACTGACCTGGCCCTCATTCTCCCCCTTATCCGAATACAATAAAGCCTTACCCGGGATACAAGCCAATCAGCTGCTTCCTCTAGTCCTGTAACGGCTGCTTCCTCTAGTCCGTTCGACCAATCAGAGGCTTCCACCAGCCCCCTTAATTTGAAGTGTGATCTGTGAATGGAACGTTGCAGATTTTGGTTCCTCCCTCACCAACGGCTCCTGGGCCTCTGTTGAGACAAGCCCCGCGATGGGTTTTTGAACACACTGCACGGAGGTCGCTCCTCCCTCACCAACGGCTCCTGGGCCTCTGTTGAGACAAGCCCCGCGATGGGTTTTTGAACACACTGCACGGAGGTCGCTCCTCCCTCACCAACGGCTCCTGGGCCTCTGTTGAGACAAGCCCCGCGATGGGTTTTTGAACACACTGCACGGAGGTCGCTCCTCCCTCACCAACGGCTCCTGGGCCTCTGTTGAGACAAGCCCCGCGATGGGTTTTTGAACACACTGCACGGAGGTCGCTCCTCCCTCACCAACGGCTCCTGGGCCTTAACTCCCAGAATCCTTAACTCCCAGAATCCTGAACCTGAAAGCAGAAATGTAAACCCGGGGTTGCACCCTATCAGCTGCTTCCTCTGGTCCTCTTCCACCAATCAGAGGCTTCCACCAGACTCCTTCTCTGGAAGTGAGATGAACGTTGCAGATTTGGGTTCCTCACAGCTCCAGGTAACTCCTCGCACCAACGGCTCCCCGGGCCTCTGTAGAAGCAAGCCCCACGCTGTTTTTATACTCACAGCTCCAGGCAACTCCTCCTCGCACCAACGGCTCCCCGGGCCTCTGTAGAAGCAAGCCCCACGCTGTTTTTATACTCACAGCTCCAGGTAACTCCTCCTCGCACCTACGGCTCCCCGGGCCTTACATGTTAAGCAAATGGACGGTGGCAGATGGAGTTTACTATGGGACATTATAAAATGCAATTTGGTAAGGGGAGAAAAGGAAATAATTTATTTAAAAACGGTGTAAATCAAAATTTACTAGTTTATCAGAAATCATTGTATCCTTGTGCAGAAAGTGAACGTACAATCAACATATGGTATGCGGGCCTTCACTGCAAATGGGTTGGAAAACAAAAGTTTAAAAGCAAAGTTGGTCTTTGAGAATTAATACGGTTTACAGTTTTAGTCAGCACATCAAAAGGATACATTTGCCTTGGAGCGCACCTGAAGTTCACTAGATTGATTCAAGTGATGATAAAAACATTGCTTTGGGAATTATCATCATGCAAGAATATCAGTAATAGAAGCTTTTCCCTCGCATGCCTGTTGCACTACTTCAGAAGAGGAGATTTTCCAATTAAAGTTTAAGTGTAATTTGGTTTCAATCATTCTCAGGGTTGATGCCAGAAGACTTTCTTGTGACTGAAGAAACAAAAAACAGCTAAGGGATGGTAGTGGAGGGTAATCATTTATTTAGGACTGTGATATGGAAAAATGGTATGCAGAGAGTTGTACATGTTTGATATTTACCATCTGTGAAAACTATGCTGATCAGCCTTTGAGTAGGTTTAAGACTGGGTGATGGGGTTTTGAACACTCAATAAATGTGGGAAATCTCAGTAAACTGAAAAAATCCAGGTTGAATTTATTGTCATGTGCATGAACAAAAAGGTATAGGTACAATTAAAATCTGGCTTGCGGCACATACACCGGCACATAGATATCGCCCATAATCTAAAGTAGTGAAATGGGCATAAAGGCAAAAAGCTTCCATTGCTAATATTCTGAAGAGGCTCCATCATCCCACCACCCCTGACACAGTGTTCCTTTCCCATCTGTATGAACATTTCCCTTTTATTTTCCCTCCCTCCTGTCCCCTTCCACCCATATCATGCTTTTTACATTTCATTCCTTCTCTTCTTTCCTTACCTCAGATGCCCTTTGTGTCTCCTTTTCATCTCTAGTCTTTGTCACTTACTCCACCCATCTGCCAGTCACCAACAACCTCCTCGCCTGTATCCATTTATCGCGTACTAGGAGCTGCACCCCCCAACTCTCTCTGCTTTATCCCCTCTACCACAATCAGCCTGAAGAAGGGCTCTGACCTGAGAAATGTTGCTTCCCATTCCCTTCACACATGCTGCCTTACCATACCCTTGGAGGTTATTCCAGCATTTTTTAGTTACATTTAGTTGTAGGTAAATTGAATGCTGGTCCGATAGAACAGGGGGGAAGGGCTGCGTTACCCCCAGATTTATTCCCCTCTCCATGTTCAACTTTGCTCCTAATTTATGTGAAGGGTGTTCTTCGGGGAGCAAACCATGAGAGTTGGGAGAAATAGTGCAATCTTCCCCCAGCCTCAAATTCAGTGCTCATGACCCTCAGGATCTGCCTCCCCACGCTCCATAGTAGCGCTGAGCTCTCACACATGTACCACCCTAAGGTAGGATGCCAGTGCAGGTTTATTTAAATGGATCTCTGTATCCCCAGCTTTGCCCAAATTTTTTTTGTACGGTTCTGGATCTTTGCCATGAAAATTGGTGTGCTGGTGTCGGACAAAAATTGCTTAGTTACCTAGTAAAGCACTCCTTGCCACAATGAACAGAATCATTCACAAACAAAGTCTGATGGCGCTTCTCTCAGAGTCCTTCTCTCAGAGAACCAGCCCAGTGTGTTGTGCTGTGCACGATGACAATGTCTTTACTAAGAGAAGCATTTACACACGCAAGTGTTGAGATAAAGGCTAAATAACATTTTTATTTTGATGCCGAGTGCTTGATAAGCAGGCATATTTCTGCATGAACCAAAGACTAACCGGCAAAGCTATCTGAATGGGAAGCACATAAATTTGGAAACTAAAGATGCACTGCAAGAAATAGAGAAGAAAAATAGGCTTTAATAATGTTTATTATTGATTTCTATTTCCACATATTCACAGGCAAGCTCAAATGGACCAAGATGTGTTTTGTGCTGTTTATTCTGCCCGTGGAAACAAAAGGAGCTGAAGCTTGTTTTTCTTTGGAAGGGGAAGGGGGGTGAAAGCTGGAAAAGTTTTAAGTTTTTCTTTATACCTCTAATACCTTTATACCTCTAATAAGTTCATATGCCGTTCATTGATCACCTGTCATTACTAGTTCTATGTTGTCTCACATTCTCATCCACTACCTGCAGATTAGGGGCTTTTTTTCCACAGAGGTTAATTAATCTACAAATCCACATATCTTTGGCTTGTGGGAGGAAACCGGATGAAATTCATACTGTCACAGGGAGAACATGCAAACTTTGGATAGTACTGGATCCCGAGAGAGAATTTGTAGAATGCCTTGTAGAAGGCTTTTTAGAGCAGCTTATGGTCGAGTCCACATTGTGGGCATGTTGGGCCGAAGGACCTGTTTCCAGACTGTATCACTCTAGGATTCTATGACGAGGGAAAGGCAACTCTGGATTTGATGTTCAAAGAGGTTCTGTAACGTGAGTATAGAGAACTAGGTAGGAGGCTGAAAAGCAGGACTTCTAGGGTGGTTATCTCTGGGTTGCACCCAGTACCTCGTGCTAGTGAGGGTAGGAACAGGGAGATAGGGGATCTGAATCTGTGGCTAAGGAGTTGGGGCAGGGATTTAGATTTCTAGATCACTGGGATCTCTTCTGGGGAAGGGGTGACCTGTACAAAAGGGACGGGTTGCACCTTAATTGGAGGGGGACCGACATTCTGCAGGCAGGTTTGCTAGTGCTACACGGGTGGGTTTAAACTAAATAGTGGGGGGGTGGAGTCAACAACGTGGAAGCGTATCCGTGCAGTTAACAGGAAAGAGAGTGTAGGAAAGGTCACGTTTTAAACTAACAGGGCAGGGGGATGGGAACCAATGCAAGGAGACAGAGGGCCATAAAAGGACAGAAGCAAAAGGTAAAAGGGAGATAAGACAAATAAACCTGAATGCTTTTTGCCTTAATGCGAGGAGCATTCGTAATAAAGTGGATGAATTGAATGTGCAGTTAGTAGTTAAGGAATATGATATAGTTGGAATTACGGAGTCATGGCTCCAGGGTGACCAAGGCTAGGAGCTAAACATGCAGAAGTATTCGATATTCAGGAAGGATAGACAGAAAGGAAGAGGAGGTGGGGTGGCATTGCTGGTTAAAGAGGAGATTAGTACAATAGCATGGAGAGACATTAGCTTGGATGCTGTAGAATCGTTATGGGTGGAACTGTGAAATAGCCATGGGCAGAAACGTTTGTTGGAGTTGTATACAGATCGCCAAGCAGCAGTAGGGAGGTTGGGGATAGCATCAAGCAGGAAATTAGGAATGCATGTAGCAAAGGTTCAGCAGTTATCATGGGTGACTTTAATCTACATTTAGATTGGGCCAACCAAATTGGTAGCACGCTGAGAAGGAGGATTTCCGGGAATGTATACGGGTTGGTCTTCACCGTGGATTGTCACCTTCTCGTGGTGGAGAAGCTTGTGTGGTCCTGAGATCCTAAGAGCCGTCTGGAGATTTGCTCCTGGTAGGCCCACCTATGGCAGTAAGGTCAAGCGGAAGGTCTCTGAGAAAGTACAATCCAACCAAGACCTCAATGGTGGAACAGGCGGAGGATGATGGTACACTTTAGTGGAGCGTCACAACAGCTGGTAAAGTGGATGAAGGCTGCAGCAGGAAAGGGTCCCCGGTCGTCTTGGACTCCATTCCACAAGCATGAAACTCAGTAAAAAAAACAGCTGAGCACATTTCTGGTACGGTTATTTCTTGCCTTCCTGTCACAAAATGCTGGAGTAACTCAGCGGGACAGGCAGCATCTCTGGAGAGAAAGAATGGTTCACGTTTTGTGTCGAGACCCTTCTCCAGATTATATATTGTCCTCTTGTGGCCAAAAGAGAACGTAACTGAAATGGGAGCAGACATTATCATGACCTTTCACATGTTCCTATCTGATTAACATGTCAAAATGCATCAGATTTTATTAAAGCTAAATTAAAATCAAACCATAGGTTTAGGTAACAAAGGAAAACACAAACTGCAGATCCTGAAAATCAGAAATAGAAACAGTAAATGCAGGAAACTCTCAGCAAGTTAGGCAGCATATGTGATGAATAAAAATTAGCATTTGATAAAAACAGAAAATGCTGGAATCATTCAACATATTCTGCTGAATATTTGCAGTCTTTATGTTTATATTTCCAATATCTGCAGTTATTTGATTACTATTTCCTCAAAACTGGTAATAGAAATAAAAGTTTTAAGACAAAGTAAAAAGGGAGGGGAGGGGTAGTGAGAAGATAAAGTTTGTATAGAGTAGCGGTGACAATGTAACAGTTAAAGACAAAACTGCGTGAAGGGATTGGTGAGTAACAAAGGTCAGATTTAAATGAAATAAAAGCAGAATAATTATCTGAAACCATCAGAATTTTTTTTCTGCATTTTCTTTCTTCTGACGATTTAAATGTTTGCCTGCATCTCCTTAGTTTGCAACTTTTAGAATGTTAGAAGTAAGGATGTACAAGCTGTTGACACTCACTATTTTTAGGCAGCCAGTATTCTGCAGTGCCATTCAACCCAATTTATTTACCTTTCTCTTCTGTACATCTAGGTGTACAGGAATAATATAGACCGACTGAGTTTGAATTGTGCATTGATGAGCCCACACTTTTGATTTGGTTAGTTCCAGTTACTGCTTCGGGTACTAGCTTATCATCGCAATGTGACTCTTCTAAAGGAACATGAACTACAAGCTTCGACTGTGGTAATCTGGATTTGTATATTGAGTAAGGCGAGCATGGTTTATCTTTAGATTTTACTTTATATTGCAATTGTGCAGGTGGGTAAAGCTGACCTGTTATTTGTTTGGGTTTGGTTTGTTGCACAGTAACATACCTGGTTCATGTAGTTATAGAGTCATACAGCACGGAAACTAATGTCCTGTTCTACCTACATGTGATGCATGCCCCTCCATTCCCTGTGTAACCATGTGCCAATTTAAAAAGTTCTTAAGTGTCACTATTGGATCTGCCTCTGCCACCACACTGATGCTGGCAAGCTGTGTCTGAGCATCAACTTATCAACCAGCATATGAGAGGATGGGCCTTAATTTGTCCACCCATTCGCTGCCAACCTGTCCCTGCCCACTACTGCACTACATTGCCTTCCAACAGTAAAAACTCATGACAAATGCCTCAAAAATGTAGTGCGCTTGTTGTATCTCAGGAAGTATCTCTTAATAAAGGCAGGCATAGATGACGAGATTCACAATGCCATCAGTCTGCCAGAATAACCTTTGGAATTGAGGTTAGGACTGTTAAGATTAAAACCCCCAGACCTGGCAAAAATAATTTGGACTACAGGGCAGCAGTGATCCTTGGACCCTTTGTGCTTCTTACTCTGGGCTACCTACAGCAGGCATCAAATATTTCCAACTTCATCTCCACAAAAGCCTACTAATACATGCAAGGATAAGCATCCTCCCACAGGCCAACATCCCAAGCACTGAGACCCGAGTTAAATTGCTATATTAATCAGGCCACTTTGTTTGCAATGTAGCCACAGTCTGCCATCAACCTTTGGCCCATGACAACCTAAGGACGATCATGGTGGCGCAGCAGTACAGTTGCTGCCTTACAGTGAATGCAGCGCCGGAGACCTGGGTTCGATCCTGACTACGGGTGCTGTCTGTACTGTCTGTCTGTACGGGTGCTGTCTGTACGGAGTTTGTACGTTCTCCCGGTGACCTGCGAGGGTTTTCTCCGAGATCTTCGGTTTCCTTCCACACTCCAAACACGTACAGGTTTGGAGGTTAATTGGTTTGGTAAATGTAAAAATTGTCCCTAGTGGGTGTAGGATAGTGTTAATGTCTGGGGATAGCTGGTCAGCGCGGACCCGGTGGGTTGAAGGGCCTGTTTTTGCGTTGTATCTCTAAACTAAACTAGAGAGGGACATTTTTTTAGATTGTATTCGGGATCTTGAGGCTCTGCACTAGGAACATAAGCCCAGCGTAAAAGGGCAAAAGGAGTGCACTACCATGTAAAGTATCGACCCACTGACTGCTCAGACGTCTGTGGGAGAGTCTGTGGTTCCCATACTGGTCTCATTAGCCACCTGAGAACCTACAAAACCAGAGTGGAAGTAAGTCATCTTCTATCCCAAGGAATTATCCAAATAGAAGACTAATGCCCCTGTCCCACTTAGGAAACCTGAACGGAAACCTCTGGAGACTTTGCGCCTCACCCAAGATTTCCGTGCGGTTCCCGGAGGTTGCAGGTGGTTGACGGAGGTTGCAGATAGTGGAAGCAGGTAGGGAGACTGACAAAAACCTCCGGGAACCGCACGGAAACCTTGGGTGGGGCGCAAAGTCTCCAGAGGTTTCCATTCAGGTCTCCTAAGTGGGACAGGGGCATTATTTTCTGAATTATATTCTGAGCTATTTTCCTATGCTGTACTCTTTGCAGTTCATCAGCCCCACCCTTGGCTTGCAATGTTCCTCTGCCATTCCAGCAGCAAGCTCATCTTCATTTCTGATGCTGCTTTTTTCAAAAGGATTACTCATATTTTTGAAAGACTTTTGACTAACGTCGTGACTGGACCTGTACAGAAAAAGGTTGTTTGGCAACTTTGTGGAAGGAATATTCATACACATTCATATTTCCATAAAACACAAATGTTCATGCATCTCTCATTTAGATAGATAGATAGATAGATAGATAGATAGATAGATAGATAGATAGATAGATAGATAGATAGATAGATAGATAGATAGATAGATAGATAGATAGATAGATAGATATAATTTATTGCCACACAACCAGGGTCGGTGGAAATTTGGGTTGTCAGCAGCAGTACAATAATAAAGAACACACAATAAAACTGTAACACAAACATCCACCACAGCATTCTTCACTGTGGTGGAAGGCACAAACAATTTGGCCAGTCCTCCTCCATTTCTCCCCCGTGTACAGGACCAGAGTCCAGAGTCAGTCCAGGATCGGCTCTTCCTCACCGGAGACCGCGGCTTTAAGTTGTTGTAGGCCGCAGGCCGGCGGTCGAGATTTAAAGTCCCCGCCGCAGCCAGAAGCACCGTAGACTGCAGGGCCGGCGGTCGAAGCTCCCCTCCAGGGGTGATGGTAAGTCCATGCCGGCCCCGCGGTAGTAGTTGGCCGCGGGCCGGCAGTGATGGCTTCTTCTTCCCCCGGGTCCCCCACGAGGGATCCCGGGCTGTAGACGCCGCACCAGCTGGAGCTCTGCAGACCGTGGCTTCAGGCTGCCGGCTGCCCCGGGCCAGCGAAGCGGAGCGCTCCCCTCCAGTGAGCCCCAGCGAGGGCTCACCCGCTCCACAACGAGAGTCCACGCTGCGCCCGCCGCTGAAGCCCCGGGCGCGTCTCCGGGAAAGGCCGCGCCGATCCTTGATGCTAGGCCACGGGGGAGGCGACCTGGAAAAACTCGCCTCTCCATGGAGGAGGCGACCGAAGCGGTTTCCCCCTTACCCCCCCACACCACTCCCCACCACCCCCCACACAAGACACACGAAGGAACATTAAATACACACTTTAAAACATACTAAAAAATAAAAACAAATTGAAAAAACGGACGCGCTGCTGACATGGCTGCACACAGAGGAACGCCCCCTACATTTGCATGCTGCTTATCATTTTCTAGGAGAGTTTAAGACTATATGAATCTTGAACAAGATAAATTGAGCAGTAGTTTTGTTAAAAGATCAAGACTTTATTCAGTACAGAATTCTACACTTAACGACAGTCAATTGAGCTCCACAGGTAAACTATGTTTTCTGTCCATTCTCCTCTTTCCGGTCTGCCCATGTGTCCCTTAAGCTTGGCGACTCTTTATTGCATCTACTTAGTTTTATCCCTCAATCCACACCCACATAGGTTCTTTCAGCATCCACTTAATTGCATTGTTTTTATAGTAAAAAATGGAACACTCATCAACGACCTCAGGTCCTCTTATCTCGCTCATGTCAGTACCTAATGGTAGTTCTGCCACTATTTACCGTTACCTTCCACACAACTGATTCTACCCTACATCTCCTGATCTCCTCCTATCTTGTGAATAATTGTTCATACCCCAACTTGTTCTGCAACAAAGGAAAACACAAACTGCAGATCCTGAAAATCAGAAATAGAAACAGAAAATGCAGGAAACTCTCAGCAAGTTAGGCAGCATATGTGGTGAATAAAAATTAGCAGAAATAAAATAACAGAAGATAAAAACAGAAAATGCTGGAATCATTCAACATATTCTGCTGAATATTTGCAGTTTATGTTTATATTTCCAATATCTGCAGTTATTTGATTACTATTTCCTCAAAACTGGTAATAGAAATAAAAGTTTTAAGACAGAGTAAAAAGGGAGGGGAGGGGTAGTGAGAAGATAAAGTTTGTATAGAGTAGCGGTGACAATATAACAGTTAAAGACAAAACTGCGTGAAGGGATTGGTGAGTAACAAATGTCAGATTTAAATGAAATAAAAGCAGAATAATTATCTGAAACCATTAGAATTTTTTTCTGCATTTTCTTTCATCTGACGATTTAAATGTTTGCCTGCATCTCCATAGTTTGCAACAACTTTTAGAATGTTAGGAGTAAGGATGTACAAGCTGTTGACACTTACTATTTTTAGGCAGCCAGTATTCTGCAGTGCCATTCAACCTGATTTCTTTACTTTTATTTTCTGTACATCTAGGTGTACAGGAATAATATAGACCGCCTGAGTTTGAAATGTGCTCTGATACGTCCAAACTTTTGATTTGGTTAGTTCCAGTTGCTGCTTCGGGTACTAGCTTATCATCGCAGTGTGACTCTTCTAAAGTGAACATGTAAGCTTCTACAAGCTTCCACTGTGGTAATCTGGATTTGTATATTGAGTAAGGCGAGCATGGTTTAGCTTTAGATTTTACTTTACATTGCAATTGTGCAGGTGGGTAAAGCTGACCTGTTATTTGTTTTGGTTTGGTTTGTTGCACAGTAGCATACCTGGTTCATGTAGTTATAGAGTCATACAGCACGGAAACTAATGTATTTTAAATGTTGCCATTGCGCCTGCCTCTACAGCTACGTTTGGCAGCTCGTTCCATATACACATCATCCTCTGTGCCAAGAAATTGCCCCACAGATCTCTTAAATATTTCCCCTCATCTTACACCTATGTGCTCTTTGATCTGGATTCATCCACCCTGGGGAAATGACTATACCTCTCATGATCTTGTGTACTTTAAAGTCACTGCTCACTGTGCTAGTTGTTGGGTAATACTCCTATCTGACCTCTGCAGTTGTTCAGGGACACCTCAACCAGGAGTTATAAACTCTCCTGCATGACGACTCGTTGCCATCTGTGATCTGACCAACTACAGTGGTTGGTGTGCAAATATTTTGCATGTGATAAATAAATTATCTCAATGTGGTCTATTCCTTTCAAGCATCTGTGTGCTGCACAGTAATATCAACCTTGTAGATAATGTTGATGGACTCAAACATCTGAGTTAAATATTGAAAATTGTGGAAACTGTCAACATCTACAGAGAGAGGAACAAAGTTAACGTTTCAGGTCAGTGGCCTATCATCGGTATGAGAATAATATTAAGCTGATTGTATAAGCTTCAGCAATGCCCATTCTTTGAAGCAGGATATGGGAATTCAGGGAAGATTATTAAGTTCATAATATAGAACCATGCGGATAGGGAAATAACGCTTGAGAAAGGCTGTGCAGCACAAAGCTAGAGTGATTGAGAGAAATTTGTTATAACTTAAGAGACTTGGGACAAGTGGTTTGTTGTCCCTGTATCTCCGTGTTGTAGATGTGTTCACTCAAAAAATTGCATTCACTTCTATTTGTCAAAAGCATTACTGCTGCATATGACACCAAAATTTATTTTCATAATGTTGATTGATATAAACTTCCATATCTCCTGATAGACTGGTGTCCAAATAAAGGAAAGGTCCTGAAAGTATTTTCAATCCTTGGTACATGCCAAAGCATTGAATGCTTTTTGTTTGTTTGGAGGGGGGGGGGGGGGGGGGGGGGGGGGGGGTTATTTTGGATATTAAGGCAATGTGGAAATATAAGAAATTGTGCACAAAATGTGCATGACAATATCCCTCATTGATTAAATAATCTGACACAGAGAATGGTTCACTTGGCTTAGTTTTTCTTTAACTTGCTGTTTGAAGGTATTTAGCAGAATGATTTTGCACATAGCCAAAACGATTCATGACAAAATAGAAAGTAGTTTTCATTGTCACAAAGATAATTGTTTTTTAGTTTGTGTGCCTTTGTGCAATTTGAGTTGTGAAAATCTATCTTATTATGCTATGATTTGGGTCTCATAGGAGATAATTGTCCGAACTTGACATCCTCATCCAAAATTAATGTGAACAGCCCATAGTATATCTTTAGTACATGTTTTTACACTATCATTTAATTGTGACAAATTTTGCTGACAATTTTCTTCATGTACAAAACCTCTACAAAAGATTGACAAAACGTCTGTAAAACGCCCTGCTTCAGAATTATTCAGTCTACAGTTTTCTTCCTTTTTTTGGGTCACTTTTTGCCTGTGCAATGTAATGTTGGCAAATCCTGCCTTCACCCCATTTCAGCCACTGTATTACATTGTTTGTGTGATTCCTTGCACTGGATGACGCAGTGATAAACATCAAATCACCAGTCAAACAAACCTCTCTTGATCTTTTGTGAATGGTTGAAAAATTAACATCATTAAATCTGATATGAAGCTTGAAATAGTACATTAAGGTTAAACATTTGTAATGTGTAATTACCAGTGGAGATGTTGCAGAACAAGTTGGGGTATGAACAATTATTCACAAGATAGGAGGAGATCAGGTGATGTAGGGTAGAATCAGTTGTGTGGAAGGTAACGGTAAATAGTGGCAGAACTACCATTAGGTACTGACATGAGCGAGATAAGAGGACCTGAGGTCGTTGATGTGTGTTCCATTTTTTACTATAAAAACAATGCAATTAAGTGGATGCTGAAAGAACCTATGTGGGTGTGGATTGAGGGATAAAACTAAGTAGATGCAATAAAGAGTCGCCAAGCTTAAGGGACACATGGGCAGACCGGAAAGAGGAGAATGGACAGAAAACATAGTTTACCTGTGGAGCTCCATTGACTCTGTCGTTAAGTGTAGAATTCTGTACTGAATAAAGTCTTGATCTTTTAACAAAACTACTGCTCAATTTATCTTGTTCAAGATTCATATAGTCTTAAACTCTCCTAGAAAATGATAAGCAGCATGCAAATGTAGGGGGCGCTCCTCTGTGTGCAGCCATGTCAGCAGCGCGTACGTTTTTTCAACTTAAAATTTTTTTTTTAGTATGTTTTAAAGTGTGTATTTAATGTTCCTTCGTGTGTCTTGTGTGGGGGGTGGTGTGGGGGGGTAAGGGGGAAACCGCTTCGGTCGCCTCCTCTATGGAGAGGCGAGTTTTTCCAGGTCGCCTCCCACGCGGCCTAACATCAAGGATCGACGCGGCCTTTCCCGGAGACGCGCCCGGGGCTTCAGCGGCGGGCGCAGCGTGGACTCTCGTTGTGGAGCGGGTGAGCCCTCGCTGGGGCTCGCTGGAGGGGAGCGCTCCGTTTCGCTGGCCCGGGGCAGCCGGCAGCCTGAAGCCGCAGTCTGCAGAGCTCCAGCTGGTGCGGCGTCTACAGCCCGGGATCCCTCGTGGGGGACCCGGGGGAAGAAGAAGCCATCACTGCCGGCCCGCAGCCAACTACTACCGCGGGGCCGGCATGGACTTACCATCACCCCTGGAGGGGAGCTTCGATCGCCGGCCCTGCAGCCTACAGTGCTTCTGGCTGCGGCGGGGACTTTAAATCTCGACCGCCGGCCTGCGGCCTACAACAACTTAAAGCCGCGGTCTCCGGTGAGGAAGAGCCGATCCTGGACTGACTCTGGACTCTGGTCCTGTACACGGGGGGGAAATGGAGGAGGACTGGCCAAATTTTTTGTGCCTTCCACCACAGTGATGAATGCTGTGGTGGATGTTTGTGTTACAGTTTTATTGTGTGTTCTTTATTATTGTACTGCTGCTGACAACCCAAATTTCCACCGACCCTGGTTGTGTGGCAATAAATTATATCTATCTATCTATCTATCTATCTATCTATCTATCTATCTATCTATCTATCTATCTATCTATCTATCTATCTATCTATCTATCTATCTATCTATCTATCTATCTATCTATCTATCTATCTATCTATCTGAGAGATGCATGAACATTTGTGTTTTATGGAAATATGAATGTGTATGAATATTCCTTCCACAAAGTTGCCAAACAACCTTTTTCTGGACAGGTCCAGTCACGTTGTTAGTCAAAAGTCTTTCAAAAATATGAGACTAATCCTTTTGAAAAAAGCAGCATCAGAAATGAAGATGAGCTTGCTGCTGGAATGGCAGAGGAACATTGCAAGCCAAGGGTGGTGCTGATGAACTGCAAAGAGTACAGCATAGGAAAATAGCTCAGAATATAATTCAGAAAATAATGCCCCTGTCCCACTTAGGAGACCTGAATGGAAACCTCTGGAGACTTTGCGCCCCACCCAAGGTTTCCGTGCGGTTCCCGGAGGTTTTTGTCAGTCTCCCTACCTGCTTCCACTATTTGCAACCTCCGTCAACCACCTGCAACCTCCGGGAACCGCACGGAAATCTTGGGTGAGGCACAAAGTCTCCAGAGGTTTCCGTTCAGGTTTCCTAAGTGGGACAGGGGCATTAGTCTTCTATTTGGATAATTCCTTGGGATAGAAGATGACTTACTTCCACTCTGGTTTTGTAGGTTCTCAGGTGGCTAATGAGACCAGTATGGGAACCACAGACTCTCCCACAGACGTCTGAGCAGTCAGTGGGTCGATACTTTACATGGTAGTGCACTCCTTTTGCCCTTTTACGCTGGGCTTATGTTCCTAGTGCAGAGCCTCAAGATCCCGAATACAATCTAAAAAAATGTCCCTCTCTAGTTTAGTTTAGAGATACAGCGCGAAAACAGGCCCTTCAACCCACCGGGTCCGCGCTGACCAGCTATCCCCAGACATTAACACTATCCTACACCCACTAGGGACAATTTTTACATTTACCAAACCAATTAACCTCCAAACCTGTACGTCTTTGGAGTGTGGAAGGAAACCAAAGATCTCGGAGAAAACCCTCGCAGGTCACCGGGAGAACGTACAAACTCCGTACAGACAGCACCCGTACAGACAGACAGTACAGACAGCACCCGTAGTCGGGATCGAACCCAGGTCTCCGGCGCTGCATTCACTGTAAGGCAGCAACTGTACCGCTGCGCCACCATGATCGTCCTTAGGTTGTCATGGGCCAAAGGTTGATGGCAGACTGTGGCTACATTGCAAACAAAGTGGCCTGATTAATATAGCAATTTAACTCGGGTCTCAGTGCTTGGGATGTTGGCCTGTGGGAGGATGCTTATCCTTGCATGTATTAGTAGGCTTTTGTGGAGATGAAGTTGGAAATATTTGATGCCCGCTGTAGGTAGCCCAGAGTAAGAAGCACAAAGGGTCCAAGGATCACTGCTGCCCTGTAGTCCAAATTATTTTTGCCAGGTCTGGGGGTTTTAATCTTAACAGTCCTAACCTCAATTCCAAAGGTTATTCTGGCAGACTGATGGCATTGTGAATCTCGTCATCTATGCCTGCCTTTATTGATTGATTGATTGATTGATTATACCTTTAATAATCCTTTACAGGAAATTACAGTGCCACGACAGCTTCAAGACAGACATAACACCACACATTTCCTCAAATAGCTTCCATACTTAACAAGTTAAAATACAAGTTAAAATACAAGTTAAAATACAATTAATTAAAAAAAGTGCAGTGTTTTATGCGCATTATATAACCTTATAGCAGCTGGTAAACAGGACTTCCTATGTCTCTCAGTTTTGCACATTGGTGCAATCAGTCTCTGACTGAAGATGCTGCTCTTGATCACCTTCAGGGCATGGAGTGGGTGAGTGGGGTTGGTCATTATTGAACCCAGTTTGTTCAGAGTTCTGGCCTCTGCCACCTGCTGGACCGTTCGTTGCTCAGCCCCGACCACTGAGCCGGCCTTCCTGATCAGCTTGTCCAGTCTGTTTTTGTCCGCTATGCGGGCGCCATCTCCCCAACAGGCCACAGCCTGAGATACTTCCTGAGATACAACAAGCGCACTACATTTTTGAGGCATTTGTCATGAGTTTTTACTGTTGGAAGGCAATGTAGTGCAGTAGTGGGCAGGGACAGGTTGGCAGCGAATGGGTGGACAAATTAAGGCCCATCCTCTCATATGCTGGTTGATAAGTTGATGCTCAGACACAGCTTGCCAGCATCAGTGTGGTGGCGGAGGCAGATCCAATAGTGACACTTAAGAACTTTTTAAATTGGCACATGGTTACACAGGGAATGGAGGGGCATGCATCACATGTAGGTAGAACAGGACATTAGTTTCCGTGCTGTATGACTCTATAACTACATGAACCAGGTATGTTACTGTGCAACAAACCATACCCAAACAAATAACAGGTCAGCTTTACCCACCTGCACAATTGCAATGTAAAGTAAAATCTAAAGATAAACCATGCTCGCCTTACTCAATATACAAATCCAGATTACCACAGTCGAAGCTTGTAGTTTATGTTCCTTTAGAAGAGTCACATTGCGATGATAAGCTAGTACCCGAAGCAGTAACTGGAACTAACCAAATCAAAAGTGTGGGCGCATCAATGCACAATTCAAACTCAGTCGGTCTATATTATTCCTGTACACCTAGATGTACAGAAGAGAAAAGTAAATAAATTGGGTTGAATGGCACTGCAGAATACTGGCTGCCTAAAAATAGTGAGTGTCAACAGCTTGTACATCCTTACTTCTATCATTCTAAAAGTTGCAAACTAAGGAGATGCAGGCAAACATTTAAATCGTCAGAAGAAAGAAAATGCAGAAAAAAATTCTGATGGTTTCAGATAATTATTCTGCTTTTATTTCATTTAAATCTGACCTTTGTTACTCACCAATCCCTTCACGCAGTTTTGTCTTTAACTGTTACATTGTCACCGCTACTCTATACAAATTTTATCTTCTCACTACCCCTCCCCTCCCTTTTTACTTTGTCTTAAAACTTTTATTTCTATTACCAATTTTGAGGAAAAGTAATCAAATAACTGCAGATATTGGAAATATAAACATAAAGACTGCAAATATTCAGCAGAATATGTTGAATGATTCCAGCATTTTCTGTTTTTATCAAATGCTAATTTTTATTCATCACATATGCTGCCTAACTTGCTGAAAGTTTCCTGCATTTACTGTTTCTATTTCTGATTTTCAGGATCTGCAGTTTGTGTTTTCCTTTGTTACCTAAACCTATGGTTTGATTTTAATTTAGCTTTAATAAAATCTGATGCATTTTGACATGTTAATCAGATAGGAACATGTGAAAGGTCACGATAGTGTCTGCTCCCATTTCAGTTATGTTCTCTTTTGGCCACAAGAGGGCAATATATAATCTGAAGAAGGTCTGAAGAAGGGTCTCGACGCAAAACGTGACCCATTCCTTCTCTCCAGAGATGCTGCCTGTCCCGCTGAGTTACTCCAGCATTTTGTGTCTTTCTGGGGCAATATATAACGTCAAAACACCAGAAATGTAATCTATTCTGCTCTATGATCGTTGCTTTTGTCCGCAGATGGATGGACAAGGCTAGCGACAAAGAGGAGACAAAAGGTTGTAGGTTGATGAGAGAAGTGACACCAGCAGAAGGGACTGGGGGGTGGGGGGTCATATCATTGGGTTGAAGGCTACTCAACTGGAATAAGAAACGCTGTTCTGGTCCTCCAGTTTGCTTGTGGCCTCACTGGCAATTGAGGAGGCCCAGGACATAAAGTTCAGTATGGGAAGGAATGTTAAAAAGTTTAACAACCAAGAGATCCAGCAGGCGTAGGTGGACAGAGCGCAAGTGTTCAGCGAAACAGTTGCCTAGTCTATGTTTGGTCGTACAGATTAAAGGAGGCCACATGGGGAGCACCAGATGCAATAGATGAGATTAGAGAAGAGATGAGACTGTTTTACCTGGAAGAGCTGCTGGGGTCACTGGATGGATGTGAGTAAGGAGGCATAGGGACACGTATTACACCTCCTTCAGTTGTGGGGAAAGTACCTGGGGAGTGGGTAATTTGGGACGGAAGAGGTGAGTGAACCAATGTCTTGCGGTGGAAGTGGTCTCTACGGAAAACGGAAAGGGGGTGGGGTTGGGAAAATGTAACTGGTGGTGGAATCACATTGAAGCTGGCGGAAATGTTGGAGAATGACGTGTTGGATGTGAAGGTTTGTGGGGTTAAAGGCGAGGACCAGGAGAACACTCTTCTTGTGATTTTTGTATTTTGCTGAATAAGAAGATACTAATTGGCTTTAAGAGTACTGAAGTTACCATCAAGTAAACCAAGTAACAAAGAAGGGTCTCGACCCAAAACATCACCCATTCCTTCTCTCCAGAGATGCTGCCTGTCCCACTGAGTTACCCCAGCATTTTGTGTCTCGCTTCAACAAATAGTTAAAGACACCTTCCTTCATGGAGCTCAATGAAATGTGGTCTTCTGGTTCTGTAAGCACATCCAGGCCTCCGCTGTCCGGGACACATCCAGGCCTCCGCTGTCCGGGACACATCCAGGCCTCCGCTGTCCGGGACACATCCAGGCCTCTGCTGTCCGGGACACATCCGGGCCTCTGCTGTCCGGGACACATCCAGGCCTCCGCTGTCCAAGACACCTTTCCCCCCGTCTCCCTTACGTCAACTTTCAAGATTTTTTTGCAAACAGCCACCTGTACATAGAGTTTTCCCCGATTTAAATAATGTAATGGTTGAAACAAAGAAATGTAGCTATCATAAGGCACCATTGTGTATCTCTCATCTCAAGTACCCTTCACATTGCTGTGATGTGACATTTCCCTGTGAGACATTTGCATAGCAGCACGTCTTTGGAAAATGTTTGAAGGTTGGTGCAATCTTAGTACAGGTGCACAACCTTTTATCCGAAAGCCTTGGGACCAGACACTTGTCGGATTTCGGAATTTTTCGGATTTCCGAATGGAAGATTTTTAGCGTAGATTAGGTAGGTAGCGCGGGCGGCTTGAAAAGTCTGGAGTGGCTGCCTCCTCCCAGGAGACCGGGGAATCATTGCATAAATGTTAGTCAGTTAGTTTGGAGGGATTTTATGTGGTGGGGGGGGGTGAAGGGGGAAACTTTAATTCTTAGTCCCCTACCTGGTCGGAGAGGCGGGGAGCGGGCAATGCCTTACCGGGTCGCCGTGCAGTAAGCTCCGGAGCGCTGTGGCCGCCGACTCCCAACATCGCGGAGCTGGGGGCTGCGGGCGTCCGGCCGCGGGCGGCGCCGGTTGGAGCTCCGACCCCGGCAACTCTACCCCTGGCTGTGCGGCACTCCAAATCCAGCGCAGCCCGCAGCCGGACGCCCGCAGCCCCAGCGCCGCGATGTTGGGAGTCGGCGGCGTCGCAGCGCTGGGATACCAGCGGGGAGCGGGCAATGCCTTACCGGGTCGCCGTGCGGTAAGCTCCGGAGCGCTGTGCCCGCCGACACACAACATGTCGGCGGCCACAGCGGTGCTGGGGCTGCGGGCGTCCGGCCGCGGGCCGCGCTGGATTTGGAGCGCCGCGCAGCCAGGGGTAGAGTTGCCGGGGTCGGAGCTACAACCGGCGCCGCCCGCGGCCGGACGCCCGCAGCCCCAGCTGGGAGTTGGCGGCCACAGCGCTCCGGAGCTTACTGCACGGCGACCCGGTAAGGCATTGACCGCTCCCCGCCTCTCCGACCAGGTAGGGGACTAAGAATTAAAGTTTCCCCCTTCACATAAAAGCCCTCCAAACTAACTGACTAACATTTAAGCAATGATTTACATATGTGTAAGTGTTTCCCCGGTCTCCGGGGAGGAGGCAGCCGCTACAGTAGTACAGACCTGGGTTGACCGTGGGTCGTTTCGGGTCAAGTTTGGCGCCAAACGCGAGCTTTGGTGTGCAGATGACATCCTGGAAAAAATGGCCGGTTTTCGGAGTTTTTCGGTTTCCGGAACTCCGGATAAAAGGTTGTGCACCTGTAGCAGCAAATCTTACTGCTGATGATAACTATTTGTGCTTGAACCTTGTGCTGAGTCCAAAGTGTTAGCTGCCAAATCACATTCAAAAACGTTTTTCGTTAAAGGACGTTAATGGTTTTTTTGCGGTCGGTTCCACAATAGGTAATAGGATATCAAGTTTTTCTTATTGAATAATGTTTTGCTAATGTGTTGTCATGTCATGTATTCTGATAAGAAGTAGTTATTTCTACTGTTTGACGGTTATTATAACATTTTATTGTTTTTTAATCTGAAGCTCTGTGTAGAAAGCAAAGTTCCTGGCTTGGAATTCATCCTCATAATCTTTATTGTGATACTGCTAATATTCTTGGACATTCTTTTAAATTAAGGTTGTCGAATTTTGGAAAACCACCAAGCCCTTTGCAAGTCGTGGAAATGGAAAGCTGTCTAAATGAGATTGACTTTGTCATTCTGGAGGAAGGTGTCATTGCTCAGGATGTCATTGCCCAGAAGATCAATGAGAAAAACCCCACAGTAAGTGTCAACATAACGATGTGATGCCAGCAGTAAACTCATAACAAACATAATCAAAATGTAAATATTTTAAAGATAACTGTCTTCTGATAATATTAATCGACACTATATGTGAAAATGAATCATTAAATGTTTGAAGTTATAATAATCATGAAGGAATGATGATAACATGAAGGTAAATGAACATCTAGTTGGTCAAAGTAATCCCTCATTAATTCAATATCATTAATATCATATCAAATATTTCTGTGATTTGCTTCTATTGTGATTCATTTATCAAGACATCAATATATGTGCAAAATAGAAAATATGTCTTCTTTGGTTGTTTTGACATTATGGATATGGTCATAATGGGAACATCCCTGAAATGGAAGTCAACAGTTTCATGATCTTTCACATAGAAACATAGAAAATAGGTGCAGGAGTAGGCCATTCGGCCCTTCGAGCCAGCACCGCCATTCAATATGATCATGGCTGATCATCCAACTCAGTATCCTGTACCTGCCTTCTCTCCAAAACCCCTGATCCCTTTAGCCACAAGGGCCACATCTAACTCCCTCTTAAATATAACCAATGAACTGGCCTCAACTACCTTCTGTGGCAGAGAATTCCACAGATTCACCACTCCCTGTGTGAAAAATGTTTTCCTCATCTCGGTCCTAAAAGATTTCCCCCTTATCCTTAAACTGTGACCCCTTGTACTGGAACATTTTCCTGATCACAATTTCAATCTAACTGGCAAAGGCTTCCCACAGAAACAGTCTGGCTCTATAGTAGTCATAATCCTATGAAACGTGAAGGTGCTGATACAATTCTGATAGACAATTGCATATCAAACCTGCGCTCTACAAATTATTTATGTTTAAGAAGGAACTGCAGATGCTGGATAATCGAAGCTAGACAAAAATGCTGGAGAAACTCAGCGGGTGAGGCAGCATCTATGGAGCGATGGAAATAGGCAATGTTTCGGGTCAAAACCCTTCTTCAGACACTACAAATTAGTAGTGTGTGGGCAGTGCAGTTTTCTTTAAAAGCTTTCAAAAGTTGCACCTGCCCCACCGTCATCTTTCCAAGGGTGGGGCCTTGATGTGCAGTCCCACTTGTTTGTGCATAATAAAGTTAGAAATAGGCATAATTTAAAAAAAAAAATGATTGGAGTGGAGAATGGGTAGAGGGAGACAAAACAAAAAAGCCCAAAAAGTTGAGGGCTGAATGAAGCATTTAGGGTCCTCTGCCAAAGACAGATGAAGAAAAGTCATCAAGAAGAACACCTCATAATCCTAACCATTCAGGTACAAACTGCAACTTTGGTTAAAAATGTAAGGACTAGTCTTTCATGGAAACAAAGTAGTCTATCAGTCTGAAGAAGGATCTCGACCCGAAAACTCACCCATTCCTTCTCTCCAGAGATACTGCCTGTCCCGCTGAGTTACTCCAGCATCTTGTGTCTATCTTTAGTACATTAATGTGTTGATCATAACATCATTTATCATGTAGGAATAAGTCTACAATAATTAAAAAATCATTGCTCCAGTCTGTGTTCAACTGTGGATCGAGAATGGACACACCTAAAAACATTGGTCACAGTATTTTTACATGCTTCAGGGTAGTTTCTATCGCTGTTCTTGTACATGCAGTTATCCAGGAAAAAAAGATGCGAATCTTCCATTTCAGAATGACTGGCATCCTATAAATGACATGAAATGGTTAACTTTCCATCATCATTTCTGTTACCTTTGCAATGTTAAACAGGCAGTCTCTATTGTCAGGGTTCATTGCCAACACAAAAATCTGCATAAGAGATTACAACAGGCTCCATTGATCTTGCTGCCCAATCTCTTTCCAGTAACAATTCAGGTTATTCATCTCAGTTGTTACAACTCTATTACAAATGTTTGTGCTATCAGTTTTTCATAACGGAACCCTTGAAATTGTCAGATATTACAGTTTGTGAGGTTACCACTATGTTGACTCTAAAGTGTTTCCGAAAATACCAATAACATTATACAAATGATACTGCGTGATCATCGGTAATTTGACATATTTTGTTTTCAAACTAATACTTCCCTTTCCCTGTAAGCATTCAGCATTTATATAGGCTAGCCATTGTATCCAATGGTAAGATTTTCTTACATACAAATTTTATATATTCACATTGGCTTGTGCTTGATACATAACTCTAGTTATTAGTTTACCCGGAGAAAACCACTGGTCATAGAGAGAATGTACAAACTACATACAGACAGCACCGGGTCTCTGGTGCTGTAAGGCAGCAACTCAACAACTCAATGCTCACTTTACTGGACACCGTTAGCAGTGCTATTATCTTAAGTCAATGCACTCTGCTTCCCAGCTCCCCTTGCCTGTAATTATAAAGATAAATGTCTTGGATAATCAAAAGTATTTGCATTTCGGAACCATATTGTAGTTTAAGTGTTTACCCACATTCTTTTATGGGCATTGTATTGTTCCACACTCCGTACCCTTGCTGCCATGAAATGGGAAATAAACTGGACCGACTATGCTACCACCTCCGCAGCATGTTTTATAGTACCTGTGATTAGCACTTCTTTTGGATGCCATTTCAGTGTATTAAATTGCCAGAGTATCCTCCTGCGAAATATACTTATTCTCAGCTAACTTCTATTCAATCCCAGCACTCCGTCTGAAGAAGGATCTTGATCTGTAATGTCACCCATTCCTTCTCCCCAGAGATGCTGGCTGATCCACTGAGTTACTGCAGCTTTTTATTTCTATCTTCGGTTTAAACCAGCGTCTGCAGTTCCTTCCTACTCTCCAACTTCCATTTAGGCTAGTTTGTGAATGAATGAATACGTTTATTGTCATTGCACAATACTGTGCAACGAAATTCCATTACATCTCCTCCGGTTAAAAAAAATACAAACACGACAACCATTAACACATATGTACACTTATTAGTAAAAAATAAATAGGTATTTTAAAAGAATTTAAAAGAATTTAAAAGAATTTGGCGGCATTTCTTGGAATTACATTTTGCTTCCCCAGCATTCTCTGTTGGAATTTAGCTCTTTTATCGCACATGGGTAGAAACTATTTTTTAGTCTACCGGTGCGAGCCTTCAGAGTCCTGAATCGCCTCCCAGAGGGTAGCAGAGTAAAAAGGTGGTTGGCAGGGTGGGATGTGTCCTGCTTGATATTTGTGGCGCGGCGCAAACATCGGGCCCTATATATGTCATCCAAGGAGGGCAGTTGGGCGTTTGTAATGTTCTGCGCAATTTTTATAATTCCCTGCAGCGCCCTCCTCTCAGCCACAGTACAGCTGGCAAACCACACCAGGATTCCATAGCAGAGGATACACTCCAGGGCGCATCGGTAGAAGGACAACAGCAGCGGCTGTGAGACGTTTGCTCTCCGCAGAGACCTCAGGAAATACAGCCGCTGATGTGACTTCTTCACGAGAGTGACGGTGTTCATTTGCCATTTGAGGTCCTGGGAGATGTTTATTCCCAGGAACTTAAAGCCAGTGACTCTCTCCACCATGTCTCCTTTGATGTATAAGGGAGCAGGTTCCTCTCTCCTCTTCCTCCTGAAGTCAACGACCAGCTCTTTTGTCTTTGATGGATTGAGTACCAGGTTATTTTTGGTACACCAGACAGTCAGTTTTTGGACTTCATCCCTGTAGGCAGACTCGTCGTTGTTGTTTATTAGTACTCACAGCGAGTGGCGGGTTGTCAGTGCTGGGTGCGCCTTGTGCCTTGATTGCAATCAAGCAAAGTATTCTCTCCCCCCCCCCCCCCCCCCCCCCCCCCTTCAGCTTCATGCAGTTGGGCAGTAGTTGAGCAATATTTTGTTGGTGTTGGCATAAATAGGGGTCTTGAGCACCATCCTTTTTGTTCAGCCATTGATTCAACCATCAACATTAATTTTTCCATGCCCAAGTATGTTGCGCTCCACATTGCTTTCAGTATTTATTTTGCTGTGGTGGTGTATTGCATTTAAAGTCCCAAATGCTCAGTTCTGTCTGCAGGAAATGTTGGTACATAAAGCAGGTAATGATAAGGTGCATTCTTTGTATAGATTTCCGATAAGCATGGCTCCGTTTCATCTTCAAAAAAAAATTCATCATCTGAGCCATCAAAGAAACATCGGGAATATTTCTAGCAAAAACATGATGATGCTGAATAGCACAACATTCGAATGTTTTGCTCAGTGCTTAATTTATTACATTTAACAAAGAGCAATTATTGTAGGAAATCGAGAAAGTAGAATATTGTAGAAATGTGGATGGTCACCATGACATTTGTTTCAGGATGACACAGATGCCTTCTACGTTGCTGACCTTGGTGAAATTATAAACCAACACCTGCAGTGGCAGAAGGCGCTGCCTCGAGTCAAGCCTTTCTATGCTGTGAAATGCAATGACAACAAACCGGTGGTTTGGACTCTTGCTCAGTTAGGGACCGGCTTTGACTGTGCCAGTAAGGTAGGATATGGAATAACAGCATGTCTCGTAGCTCCCAAACTTAATATCTGTGAGCTCTATCTCTTTCTTTTTTTTAATAAGTGTTAATATATGTGACAATGGAAATAATGGAAATGATTTAGCATTTAGCAGTTTGCTGTTGGTGTACAAAGGAAATGGACAAAGTCACCCACTGTCCTGGCTTGGAAATATATCTCCATTCTGTCATCATCATTGGGTCCAAATCCTGGAACTGCCCGACACAGGTAAACAGGATGGTGAAAAAGGTGTATGGCACACTTGCCATAATCAGCCGTGGCATTGATTAGAAGAATTGGGATGTAAGGTTACAATTGTAAGAAAAAAAATGATCAGATTACACTTAAGAGTATCATGCACAGTTCTGATTGCCGTCATGTAGGAAAGACATGGTTAAGCTAGAGAGGATGCAGAACAGATTCACAAGGAACTGGAGAGCTGTAGTTATAAGCAGCCAAAGACGGTCGTGACGTGGCTATCCCCTGGTAGCAGGCCTGGATCACCCACCGTGGAACCGGGGAAACCCACCTGGAGAGGGATGCTGTCGAGCCCGGCGCCCGCTTGCCCGCAAGGACGGGTGAGCAGAGTGAAGGGAGTCATCATCAGTGGATGCAAGAACAAAGGGTCAGAAAGAGGAAGCGGGTTCTTACCTTCTGTGCCCTCAAGGTTGGCTGAGGGAGGCACCCCCGGGTCACAAACCATCTTGTCTCACTGACCTCCAGTTATGCTTTTCTTTGGATGTAAGCATTCTTTTCACGTTCATTTTATTATTCTGAAGATCTATGTTGGATTATCCTTCCATCACTTTATCTCAAGAGTAAAGGGATACAGTCTGTTCAACTTTTTCTGATGGATAGTCCATTCCATTTCTGGTATCATCCACAGAAATCTTACTTTGCCTGTTCTGATGAAGAACAATGACCTTACACATTCCTTCTCATTCCAGAAATGCTGGCTTATGTGCTGACGGTTTCCAAATTCCAGTCCCAGTTCCTCCATATCCTTGTTATGATGTGGTGACCTGCGCATTGATACAAATACATCTATTGATGCTCCTGAACACATCATCAGTGATGTAACCTGGGGTCATTGGGTGTTTCGGGTCTTTCAACATCAGACACCCTCACCCAGGCGACCCAGCCGTGGTTGATCAGACCACCGTTTCGCAACGTAAAAAGTGAATTAAAGGCATCTTAAGGAGCACTTTTATACATAAAATAAACGGCTTTCTTTTACCTGTCCCGTACGTGAAATTCGTCCCCGTTGTCGGCGTTGACGACTTTAGAAGCTGATTTTTTAATTCCTCCAGCGCTGAACTTGTCGGGCGATTTAAAAAAACAAATTCACAGAACGCCCGTCGGAACAATTATTCAGCAAAAGCTTGCACTCCAAGAAAATATAATCCAGGACAGGTAGGTGAAAACCGCATTTTAACCCAGCCCCCCCCCCCCTCAAAGGCGCCAAAATCGCGCAAACGGCCAGTGGCAGAACTGCAGCGCCGCTGAAGGTATGTTTTGTAACATACCTACTTATGGCAGTCTATGACCAGCTCTTCATACTTGGCCATCTTCCTCTCGTGGGCCTCCTCCAGATGGTCCTCCCATGGCACTGTCAGTTCCAACAAGACAATGTTTTTGGTGGCCTCTGAGACCAGGCGGATGTCTGGCCTCAGGGTGGTCATGGCAATGTGCTGTGGGAACTTCAGCTGTTTCACCAGGTCTACAGAAAGCTGCCAGTCCTGCGCAGTCGCCAGGATTCCTGACGGATTCCTGGCTGCCGTGGTTCTTGGCCACTGCGCTCTGGCCTTCACGAAGTTGGTGGTGGGCCGTGCTCGTCTGCAGCTGCTGATTCCCGTGCTGATGGCTTCTGCAATGGGTTTAAGAACCTGGTCGTGACGCCAGGCGTACCGGCCCTTAGGTCGTGACAGTTTATAATGAGCTGGGGCTGAGGCTTTGCATTAGGTGGGATTCAGAGATTGTGTGCACCACTGTCTATTTTTAACATTATAATGCCTGATTGATGGTTTCCCCAGGATCTGTCACACTGTGCTTCCTGACTATACTGCATGTGGAGAATGAACGTGAAAAAATAAAGTAAACGTGGTCTCACAGCAAACTCTCTTTTCTATTGCAACCAGAATGAGATTGCATTGGTGCAAGATCTTGGGGTCCTCCCAGAGAGAATTATTTATGCAAACACCTGCAAGGAGATATCTCATGTTAAATTTGCTGCCGCCCATGGGATCCAGATGATGACATTCGATAATAAGGATGAAATTTCCAAAGTTGCACGGATCCATCCCACAGCTAAGTAAATGAAAATTATCTCTTTACTTTCTTAAATCAGTTGTTGGATTGAAAATGACAATTTCAGAGTAATTGTTTGCAGTCTGCATTTGCTTTCAATATTGTCTGAACCTGTCTGTCTGGAGTGGGTTAAATTCAAAATCTTCATTGATTTTCATTGAATCTTCATTGAATTTCATATCCTCCAAGGTTTGACCTTCAAGCTTGACACTCCAGACTATTTCTCGGTTCTTCAACTCTATTTCCTGCATATCTTCCCCTCTTAATACGGCAGCATTGATGGTAGAACTCTTTCGAGTTCCATTATGTCAAATTCCTTTTCTACACCACTGTGCCTTGCTGCCTTGCTCTGCATACATTCTTTGAACTCTTTAATTCCTGCCATTTTTCTGATTATTTCTCCAAGCACCGCCATTTTCACGTGGCAATATTTGTTTTATTAATGATCCAATGTTACTTAATACTGTCGTATCTGAGAATTTCATACTGTATTCTCCACACAGTTTTTTCAGAAGGATGTGGCTCATGCAGTTGCATCTTGGCATTTCCCAAATTTACATTATTGCCTTAAGAACATGGACAGTATGATTTTTTAAATCAAAAAAGCACAATGGATAAATCTCGATTACAAATTTATTCCATGTGGCACCATTAAGTGAAATGCACTAATTGTAAATTGGAGTATTCTAATGGATTAGGAAGAGTAGAAGATACTCTGCTTCTTTTATATGACATGCTAGTTATGTATTTAAAATCTGAATGTTGTTAGTTATCTTTCATTTCCTTGCATAAATATTTTTTTATCATGTCATTTGGCAATAAATTCTATGGAATTACTATCATTCAATTAAGAGGATAGATGCAAAATGCTGGAGTAACTAGGTCAGGCAGCATCTCTGGAGAAAAGGAATAGGTGATGTTTCGGGTCGAGACCCTTCTTGAGTTACTCTAGCATTTTGTGTCTATCTTTGGTGTAAACCAGCATCTGCAGTTCCTTCCTACACATTCAATTAAAAGGCTTTTCTTTCCTGTCGGGTGCCTTTACGTATGTATCTGCGTACTTCTCCAGTGGTCCATCAGGAAAATGCGAATTTCCACTTTTAGGCATTTAAAGACTGCATGGATGAACTACAGCAATTGTTCATCCCAGTTTGGCAAAAAAAAATAATCAGGGAAGGTAGTGGGATAGTATCAAAACAAAAGATGAAGCATACAAATTAGCCAGAGAAAGCAGCCTACCAGAGGGCTGGGAGAAATTCAGAGTCCAGCAGAGGAGGACAAAGGGCTTAATTAGGAAAGGGAAAATAGATTACGAAAGAAAACTGGCAGGGAACATAAAAACTGACTGCAAAAGTTTTTATAGATATGTGAAGAGAAAAAGATTAGTTAAAACAAATGTAGTTCCCTTGCAGTCAGAAACAAGTGAATTGATCATGGGGAACAAGGACATGGCAGACCAATTGAATAACTACTTTGGTTCTGTCTTCACTAAGGAAGACATAAATAATCTGCCGGAAATAGCAGGGGACCGGTGGTCAAATGAGATGGAGGAACTGAGTAAAATCCAGGTTAGCCGGGAAGTGGTGTTAGGTAAATTGAATGGATTAAAGGCCGATAAATCCCCAAGGCCAGATAGGCTGCATCCCAGAGTATTTAAGGAAGTAGCCCCAGAAATAGTGGATGCATTAGTGATAATTTTTCAAAAATCTTTAGATTCTGGAGTAGTTCCTGAGGATTGGAGGGTAGCTAATGTAACACCACTTTTTAAAAAGGGAAGGAGAGAGAAAACGTGGAATTAAAGACCAGTTAGTCTAACATCGGTAGTGGGGAAACTGCTAGTCAGTTATTAAAGATGGGATAGCAGCACATTTGGAAAGTGGTGAAATCGTTGGACATAGTCAGCATGGATTTATGAAAGGTAAATCATGACTGACGAATCTTATAGAATTTTTCGAGGATGTAACGAGTAGAGTGGATAAGGGAGAACCAGTGGATGTGTTATATCTGGACTTTCAGAAGGCTTTCGACAAGGTCCCACATAAGAGATTAGTATACAAATTTAAAGCACACGGTATTGGCGGTTCAGTATTGATGTGGATAGAGAACTGGCTGGCAGACAGGAAGCAAAGAGTAGGAGTAAACTGGTCCTTTTCACAATGGCAGGCAGTGACTAGTGGGGTACCGCAAGGCTCAGTGCTGGGACCCCAGCTATTTACAATATATATTAATGATTTGGACGAGGGAATTGAATGCAACATCTCCAAGTTTGTGGATGACACGAAGCTGGGGGGCAGTGTTAGCTGTGAGGAGGATGCTAGGAGGCTGCAAGGTGACTTGGATAGGCTGGGTGAGTGGGCAAATGCATGGCAGATGCAGTATAATGTGGATAAATGTGAGGTTATCCACTTTGGTGGCAAAAACAGGAAAGTAGATTATTATCTGAATGGTGGCCGATTAGGAAAAGGGGAGATGCAACGAGACCTGGGTGTCATGGTACACCAGTCATTGAAAGTAGGCATGCAGGTGCAGCAGGCAGTGAAGAAAGCCAATGGTATGTTAGCATTCAAAACAAAAGGATTTGAGTATAGGAGCTGGGAGGTTCTACTGCAGTTGTACAGGGTCTTGGTGAGACCACACCTGGAGTACTGCGTACAGTTTTGGTCTCCTAATCTGAGGAAAGACATTCTTGCCATAGAGGGAGTACAGAGAAGGTTCACCAGACTGATACCTGGGATGTCAGGACTTTCATATGAAGAAAGACTGGATAGACTCGGTTTGTACTCGCTAGAATTTAGAAGATTGAGGGGGGGTCTTATAGAAACGTACAAAATTCTTAAGGTGTTTTCAGGCTAGATGCAGGAAGATTGTTCCCGATGTTGGGGAAGTCCAGAACAAGGGGTCACAGTTTACGGATAAGGGGGAAATCTTTTAGGACCGAGATGAGAAAAACATTTTTTCACACAGAGAGTGGTGAATCTCTGGAATTCTCTGCCACAGAAGATAGTTGAGGCCAGTTCATTGGCTATGTTTAAGAGGGAGTTAGATGTGGCCCTTGTGGCTAAAGGGATCAGGGGTTATGTAGAGAAGGCAGGTACAGGATACTGAGTTGGATGATCAGCCATGATCATATTGAATGGCAGTGCAGGCTCGAAGGGCCGAATGGCCTACTCCTGCACCTATTTTCTATGTTTCTATGTTTCCACAGATTTCCCGTCCATCAGAGTGGGGAAATTGAACATGAGTAGAGTGAGACCATTCAAATAAAGGGAAAACATTGGCTGCTGGGAGCTAACTTTAGCTGAGGAGGACAATTGTAATATAGCATTTGCTGATGATACACTGGGTAGCAGCGTTTGCTATGAGGAAGATATAGAAAGGTTTCAGGAGAATATAGACAATAAATGAAGGGGCAAGAAAAATGTAGATGGAATAAAATATGCAAAAATGTAAAGTTTTCCATTTTGATAGAAAAAAAGAAAGGCAGAGTATTTTTAAATGACATGAGAATGAACGCCATTGATGTTCAGAGAGATCTGGGTATTGTAAACAAATCAACAGGTAGAGCAAGCAACTTAGAAAGTATAAAAGATGATCATTTATATCGGGTCCTGATTGTGATCACACCTGAAATTTGCTGTGCGGGTCTGCTACCCAGGGATGATGTAATCGGGGTGGGAGCAGTGCTGTCAAGGTTCACAAGAATGATTCCTGGAATAGCTGGTTTCTCAGACGAGGCAAGATGAAGCTGTCTGGGCCTTTTCTCTATTGAGTTTACATGAATGAGCGGTGATCGCATTTAAACATATAAAACTGCTATTGTTCTCGCCAGTTGACGTGGAGACATCAACTTCCATCAAAGATCCTCGGTAGAAGTCCTCCTTTCCACCAGCTGGCTTGTCTAGAAACTGGGAGTCATGACACAATGATGATTGGTTAGGATTGCGATGAGGAGAAAATTCCGCATTCGGAAAGTAGTAAAACTTTTGTAATCGTCGCCCTAAAGGGCTGGCCAAGCTCTGTTGCTACATTGAACACAGGAGTCTTTTTTTTTAATACTAAGGGAATCAAGGGATACGAGGCTGATGCAAGCAAATGGTGCTAAGGTAAAAGATCACCTAGGGCCTTAATCAATGGTGGAGCAGACATGAGAGATCCTGCGTAGACAAATGTGCTGGAGAAACTCAGCAGGTGAGGCAGCATCTCTGGAGCGAAGGAAATAGGCAACGTTTCGGGCTGAAACCCTTCTTCAGACTGATGTAGGGTGGGGGGGGGGGGCGGGGAGAAGAAAGGAGAAAGGAGGAGGAGGAGCCAGAGAGCTGAGGGAGAGCTGAGAAGGGGAGGAGACAGCAAGGGCTACCGGAAATTGGAGAAGTCAATGTTCGTACCACTAGGGTGCAAACTGCCCAAGCGGGATATGAGGTGCTGCTCACTCTGGCCATGGAGGAGGCCCAGGACAGAAAGGTCAGATTCGGAATGGGAGGGGGAGTTGAAGTGCTGAGTCACAGGGAGATCAGGTTGGTTAATGCGGACCGAGCGGAGGTGTTCGGCGCTTGGTCTCACCGATGTAGATCAGCTGACATCTAGAGCAGCCGATGCAATAGGTGAGGTTGGAGGAGATGCAGGTGAACCTCTGTTGCACCTGGAACGACTGCCTGGGTCCTTGAATGGAGTCGAGGGGGGAGGTAAAGCGACAAGTGTAGCATCTCTTGCGTTTGCAAGGGAAAGTGCCCGGGGAGGGGGTGGTGCGGGAGGGAAGGGAAGAATTGACTAGGGAGTTACGGAGGGAGCGGTCTTTGCGGAAGGCAGACAGGGGGGGGGAGATGGGAAGATGTGGCGAGTGGTGGGGTCACGTTGGAGGTGGCAAAAATGACGGAGGATTATTTGTTGTATGTGACGGCTAGTGGGGTGGAAGGTGAGGACTAGGGGGACTCTGCCCTTGTTACGAGAGAGGGGATGGGGAGAGCGAGCAGTGTTATGGGGTATTGAAGAGACCCTGGTGATAGCCTCATCTATAGTAGGGGAGGGGAACCCCCGTTCCATGAAGAATGAGGACATTTCCAATGATCCTGGTTTTATTTCCTATGTTTTTGTCATATGTATAATAGGACAATGAAATTCTTGCTTCTGTGTGCTGAAGCAAAGCAAGAATGTCATTGTCCTATCAGGGACATATGACAATAAACTCACTTGAACTTGAACTTGTTTCATTTTATTTGAGATGGCCAAATTTAACCATTTTATGTTGTACATGGTATTTTGTTAAATGACTTTCAATCTTTTTCTTCCTAGCATTCTTAACTCATTTTTAATATTATTGTATTATTTTATGTTTGTGAATATCAACCCAGCATGGTAGATGGCCGATGAGCCTGGAGGAAGCCACATCTTTGTGGCTGCTGCAGGCATTCGGTCAGTGGACTTTTCCATTGGAGTAGCCCAGGTGCTGGGAGAGGGTTTCTCAGAGGAAGAAACCTTGGAGCAACTTTGGAGCAAGCAGGTAGAAACGGCCCGGTCCTTTGTGCAGGCAACTGGTGATTTCAGAACTGTGGAAGATAGATCTGTCCATAGTTATTTCCAGAAAGATAATTGTAGGATAAGTCAGAAATAAAATATGTCACTTTTTTCTCTTCGTGAAAATTGATATTTGGCTCTGGCACAAACCGAAGGGGTCAACTCTCTTACTTTGCAATATTGACACCTCTCTAACTAATGTTGCTGCCCTCACAGGATGGTTCTTCGCATTGTCACAAATGATGCTTTGTCGTGTATTCCCCTGAGTGTGAAGTTTGGGGCAACTTTAAATGAATGCAGACAGCTGATGGAATGTGCTAAAACCTTGAGTGTTGACATCATTGGTGTCAGGTATAAAGCATTTGCCTTCTGAATACCAGTTTGTAACTGTTATAAATTTGATTTATTTACTAATATATCATGGTATATTAGTAAAAAGAGTACTTTTGGCTGAACCATGTTTATTTAAGGGTGAAACCCGAATCAATGTGCCTAGTTGCATCATCATTCTCTGCTTTAGAAATATAATGAGTAATGTTTTGTTCCTTCCTACACATTTTGTCTGCTCCCCTGCAAAATATCCTCAACATATGCCTACTTTGAAGAAGTTCTCCTCCTCTCTCCGATGAGAGTTCTGCAATACCCTCTCTCGTTGCTCACCCACTGTGATTCCTCCCGTTCTCCAGCTCCATATCTCTAGTTTCCCTCTCCCCTGACTCTCAGTCTGAAGAAGGGTCTCGATCCGAAACGCCACCCACATCTTCTCTCCAGAGATGCTGCCTGCCCCGCTACCCAGCATTTTGTGTCTACAGTGTTTCAACGGCATAAGGTCATATGTGATAAGAGTAGAATTAGACCAATCGGCCCATCAAGAGTAATCTGCTATTCAATCATTGCTGATCTATCTCTCCCTCCTAACCCCATTCATCTGCCTTCTCCCCATAACCTCTGACACCTGTACTAATCAAGAATCTATCTTAAAAATATCCTCAGCCTTCCGTGGCAAAGAATTCCACAAATTCACCACCCTCTGACTAAATACATTTCTCTTCATCTCCTTCCTAAAAGAACATCCTTTAATTCTGAGGATATGATCTCTAGTGCTGGACTCACCCACTATTGGAAACATCCTCTCCGTATCCACTCTATCCAAGCCTTTCACTATTCTGTATGTTTTGAATGTGTCCTCTTTGGACTTTGTAACAAAGTGCTGAGCTGGCAGGTGAAAGAACTGGATAAATGTCTTTCAGAGGCATATTTATACTTTTATATTTCTTCTTTAAACAGTTTCCATGTTGGGAGTGGCTGTATGAATCCGCAGGTATTTGCTCAAGCCATAGCAGATTCACGTCGAGTCTTTGAAATTGGGGTTTGTTTACTTTTTGTTTTTGTTAAAATATTGACCATTCATATTTATTATAACAATTGTTACATTGTTACGTTGCTCTAATCTGCATGGTTGATATTTGCTGCCTATTTCTCTTATTCCACATATATTTCTCTTATTCCACGTTGGGCAATTTGTGCCCAGGCTTATTCTGGGGAAAGAAATAGTTCTTTCAATAATGTTTCAACTAAAATATATAGGCCGGTTGTAATGTGATTAATGCTACATGCCGACATACTAAACCCTAAATCTTAAGATTTAATTTAATGGCTTCAGTGAACTAAAGAAGCTTTTATATTAATGCATGACCGAGCAAAAAAAAAGCTAAGATTTCCATGCAAGGAACTTGCTGATAATGAGGCAACAGTTCTGTTAGATTGAATATTATGTATACACTGAACCTTTTTCCCCCCTGTCCATAGACGAGCCTTGGATTTAACATGAATCTGCTTGATATTGGTGGTGGTTTCCCAGGCATGGACAATGACAAAATAACATTTGAGAAGGTACATGTCATGTATTAAAATCTCAGTTGAGGATCAATTAACATTCATAATGGTGTGCCCACACTGTGCATCTTATCTATAAAATATAGGGATGGGAGTTCTGGGAAATCTGAAAAGGAACAGGTAGGTTTTTGATTATTTTGCTGGGTTTCCGTGATTGTAGTGTTAAATAATATATATTTAAGTGTGGAGTCATGCATTTTGGTAGTAGGCATAAAGGCGTAGACTATTTTCTAAATGGGGAGAGAATCCAGAAATTGGAGGTGTAAAAGGGCTTGGGAGTGCTGGTGCAGGATCATCAAAAAGTTAATCTGCAAGTTGAATCGGTAGTAAAGAAAGTGAACTCAATGCTAGCATTTATTTCAAGAAGGCTTGTATACGAATACAGGGATGTAATGCTGAGGCTCTAAAAGGTGCTGGTCAGGCTGCATTTGGAATATTGTGAGCAATTTTGGGCACCATATCTGAGGAAGGATGTGCTGGCTCTGGAGAGGGTCAAGAGGAAGTTTACAAGAATGATCCCAGGAATGAGTAGGTTACCCTATGATGAGCGTTTGTCGGCACTGGGCCTGTACCCGCTGGAGTTTAGAAGAATGAGGTGGGACCTCATTGAAACACAGAATAGTTACAAATTTGGATAGAGTGGATGTGGAGAGGATGTTTCCATCAGTGGGAGAGTCTAGAACTAGAGGTCATAGCCTCAGAATTAAAGGTTATTCTTTTAGGAAGAAGATGACGAGAAATTTCTTTAGTCAGAGGGTGGTGAATCGGTGGAATTCTTTGCCACAGCAGGGTGTGGAGGCCAAGTCAGTGGATATTTTTAAGGCAGAGATAGATTATGAATTAGTACAGGTGCCAGAGGTTATGGGGAGAAGGGGGTTAGGAGGGGGAGATAGATCAGCCATGAGAGGCCCGGGGAGCCGTTGGTGCGAGGAGGAGTTACCTGGAGCTGTGAGTATAAAAACAGCGCGGGGCTTGCTTCTAGAGAGGCCCGGGGAGCCATTGGTGCGAGGAGGAGTTAGCTGGAGCTGTGAGTATAAAAACAGCGCGGGGCTTGCTTCTACAGAGGTCCGGGGAGCCGTTGGTGCGAGGAGGAGTTACCTGGAGCTGTGAGTATAAAAACAGCGCGGGGCTTGTTTCTACAGAGGCCCGGGGAGCCGTTGGTGCGAGGAGGAGTTACCTGGAGCTGTGAGTATAAAAACAGCGCGGGGCTTGCTTCTACAGAGGCCCGGGGAGCCGTTGGTGAGAGGAGGAGTTACCTGGAGCTGTGAGTATAAAAACAGCGCGGGGCTTGCTTCTACAGAGGCCCGGGGAGCCGTTGGTGCGAGGAGGAGTTACCTGGAGCTGTGAGTTACCCAAATCTGCAACGTTCCATCTCACTTCCAGAGAAGGTGTCTGGTGGAAGCCTCTGATTGGTCGAACGGACTAGAGGAAGCAGCTGATTGGCTTGTATCCCGGGTAAGGCTTTTTTGTATTGGGATAAGGGGGAGAATGAGGGCCAGGGCAGTTTACTGTTCTGGATGTCAGATGTGGGAGGTCATGGAGTCTGAGCGCCAGGTGCGTCGAGATGGGGCTCCTAAGGGACCATGTTAGGAATCTGGAGCAGCAACTCGATGACCTTTGTCTGCTCAGGGAGAGCGAGGAGGTCATAGAAAGGAGTTACAGGGAGGTGGTCACTCCAAGACCACGGGAGACAGAAAACTGGGTCACAGTTAGGAAGGGCAATGGGCAGAGGCAGGGACGAGTGAGTACTCCAATGTTGGTACACCTTGCAAATAAGTACTCCTGTTTGAGTACGGATGGGGGTGACAGCCTGCCCGGGGGTAGCGAGAGCGGACGGGCCTCCAGCACAGAGACCGGCCCTGTTACTCCTGAAGGTAGGGACAAAAAGAAGAGGGCAATAGTAATTGGGGACTCTATTGTTAGGAGGTCGGATAGGCGATTCTGTGGACGCAGTCGGGAGACCAGGATGGTGGTCTGCCTCCCTGGTGCCAGGGTCTCGGATGTGTCTCAACGAGTCCAAGATATCCTGAAATCAGAGGGAGAGGAGCCTGAGGTCGTGGTACATATAGGTACCAATGACATAGGTAAAAAAAGGGAAGAGGTCCTGAAGGGAGGATTTAGGGAGTTGGGAGGAGAGTTAAGGAAAAGGACCAAAAAGGTAACAATCTCAGGATTACTGCCTGTGCCACGCGACAGTGAGAGTAGGAATGGAGCGAGGTGGAGGATAAATGCGTGGCTGAAAGACTTGTGCAGAGGGCAGGGATTCAAGTTTCTGGATCATTGGGACTTCTTTTGGGGAAGGTGGGACCTGTACAGAAAGGATGGGTTGCACTTGAACCCGAGGGGGACCAATATCCTGGCGGGGAAATTCGCAAAGGCTACTGGGGAGACTTTAAACTAGAACGGTTGGGGTGAGGGACTCAAATAGAGAAAGCTAGTAGACAGAATGGGAGGCAGGAAGCAGAAAAGGGAAGCACTCGGGCACAAGAGGAGAAAGAAAAAAAAGGAAATAAACAGAGAATCAGAGGCGGGGGGTTTCATAAATGTGCATATTTTAATGCTAGGTGCATTGTAAGAAAGGTGGATGAGCTTAGAGTCTGGATAGACACATGGAAGTATGATGTTGTGGCGATCGGTGAAACATGGTTGCAGAAGGGCTGTGATTGGAAACTAAATATTCCAGGATTTCGTTGCTTCAGGTGTGATAGAATTGGAGGGGCAAGAGGTGGAGGTGTTGCATTACTAGTCAGGGAAGATATTACAGCAGTGCTTTGGCAGGATAGATTGGAGGGCTCATCTAGGGAGGCTATTTGGGTGGAACTGAGAAGTGGGAAAGGGGTAGCAACACTTATAGGGGTGTATTATAGACCACCAAATGGGGATCGGGAATTGGAAGAGCAAATATGTAAGGAGATAGCAGATATTAGTAGTGAGCACAAAGTAGTGATTGTGGGAGATTTCAACTTTCCACACATAGACTGGGAAACACATTCGGTAATGGGCTGGATGGTTTGGAGTTTGTAAAATGTGCGCAGGATAGTTTTTTGCAGCAATACATAGAGGTACCTACTAGAGGAGGGGCAGTGTTGGACCTCCTGTTAGGAAATGAGACGGGACAGGTGGCGGAGGTATGCGTTGGGGAGCACTTCGGGTCCAGTGATCACAATACCATTAGTTTCAATATAATTATGGAGAGGGTCAGAACTGGACCTAGGGTTGAGATTTTTGATTGGAGAAAGGCTAACTTTGATGAGATGCGAAATGATTTAAAAGGAGTGAACTGGGACATTTTGTTTTATGGGAAGGATGTAGAAGAGAAATGGAGGACATTTAAAGGGGAAATTTTAAGAGTTCAGAATCTTTATGTTCCTGTTCAGTTGAAAGGAAACAGTAAAAAGTGGAAAGAGCCCTGGTTTTCAAGGGAAATTGGACATCTTGTTCGGAAAAAGAGGGAGATCTACAATAATTATAGGCAGCATGAAGTAAATGACGTGCTTGAGGAGTATAAGGAATGTAAAAAGAATCTTAAGAAAGAAATTAGAAAAGCTAAAAGAAGACATGAGGTTGCTTTGGCAAGTAAGGTGAAAGTAAATCCAAAGGGTTTCTACAGCTATATTAAAAGCAAAAGGATAACGAGGGATAAAATTGGTCCATTGGAGAGACGGAATGGACAGCTATCTGCAGAGCCAAAAGAGATGGGGGAGATATTGAACAATTTATTTTCTTCGGTATTCACCAAGGAGAAGGATATTGAATTATGTGAGGTAAGGGAAACTAGTAGAGTCGCTATGGATACTATGAGTTTCAAAGTAAAAGAAGTACTGACACTTTTGAAAAATATAAAAGTGGATAAGTCTCCAGGTCCTGACAGGATATTCCCTAGGACATTGAGGGAAGTTAGTGTAGAAATAGCCGGGGCTATGACAGAAATATTTCAAATGTCATTAGAAACGGGAACAGTCCCCGAGGATTGGCGTACTGCGCATGTTGTTCCATTGTTTAAAAAGGGTTCTAAGAGTAAACCTAGCAATTATAGGCCTGTTAGTTTGACTTCAGTGGTGGGCAAATTAATGGAAAAGATACTTAGAGATAATATATATAAGCATCTGGATAAACAGGGTCTGATTAGGAACAGTCAGCATGGATTTGTGCCTGGAAGGTCATGTTTGACTAATCTTCTGGAATTTTTTGAAGAGGTTACTAGGGAAATTGACGAGGGTAAAGCAGTGGATGTTGTCTATATGGACTTTAGTAAGGCCTTTGACAAGGTTCCTCATGGAAGGTTGGTTAAGAAGGTTCAACTGTTGGGTATAAATGCAGGAGTAGCAAGATGGATTCAACAGTGGCTGAATGGGAGAAGCCAGAGGGTAATGGTGGATGGTTGTTTGTCGGGTTGGAGGCAGGTGACTAGTGGGGTGCCTCAGGGATCGGTGTTGGGTCCTTTGTGGTTTGTCATGTACATCAATGATCTGGATGAAGGTGTGGTAAATTGGATTAGTAAGTATGCAGATGATACCAAGATAGGGGGTGTTGTGGATAATGAAGAGGATTTCCAAAGTCTACAGAGTGATTTGGGCCATTTGGAAGAATGGGCTGAAAGATGGCAGATGGAGTTTAATGCTGATAAATGTGAGGTGCTACACCTTGGCAGGACAAATCAAAATAGGACGTACATGGTAAATGGTAGGGAATTGAAGAATACAGTTGAACAGAGGGATCTGGGAATAACCGTGCATAGTTCCTTGAAGGTGGAATCTCATATAGATAGGGTGGTAAAGAAAGCTTTTGGTATGCTAGCCTTTATAAATCAGAGCATTGAGTATAGAAGCTGGGATGTAATGTTAAAATTGTACAAGGCATTGGTGAGACCAAATCTGGAGTATGGTGTACAATTTTGGTCTCCCAATTATAGGAAGGATGTCAACAAAATAGAGAGAGTACAGAGGAGATTTACTAGAATGTTGCCTGGGTTTCAACAACTAAGTTACAGAGAAAGGTTGAATAAGTTAGGTCTTTATTCTCTGGAGCGCAGAAGGTTAAGGGGGGACATGATAGAGGTCTTTAAAATGATGAGAGGGATAGACAGAGTTGATGTGGATCAGCTTTTCCCTTTGAGAAAATGGAAGATTCAAACAAGAGGACATGACTTCAGAATTAAGGGACAGAAGTTTAGGGGTAACATGAGGGGGAACTTCTTTTCTCAGAGAGTGGCAGCGGTGTGGAATGAGCTTCCAGTGGAAGTGGTGGAGGCAGGTTCGTTGGTATCATTTAAAAATAAATTGGATAGGCATATGGATGAGAAGGGAATGGAGGGTTATGGTATGAGTGCAGGCAGGTGGGACTAAGGGAAAAAAGTTGTTCGGCACGGACTTGTAGGGCCGAGATGGCCTGTTTCCGTGCTGTAATTGTTATATGGTTATGGTTATATGATTGAATGGCGGAGTATACTTGATGGGCTGAATGGCCTAATTTGCCCTTAAAACCATTTTCTGCAATATTCTTAAGGATTAGTTGGATTGTCTCCAATTTTCTGTTTTAGGGGCCAGCTTTTATTGTTGTTTATTGTCAATTCTATATACAGATACTAATGTGCATCAATAGGTTAATATTTAATATAATGCTTGAAAGGGATGAACATTAAATAAAACCCAACCTATACGGCCTTTCCACATTATGGTGAATATTATCTGCAGCCTCTCAAGTTCAGTTGCATCCTGTTCCAGTGCTCCAGTTGTGGTCTACCACTGTTTATGATGTTCATTAGTTATAGGAGCAGAATTAGGCCAATTGGACCATCAAGTCTACTCTGTCATTCGGTCATGGCTGGTTTATCTTTCCCCCTCAAACCCATTCTTCTGCCTTTGGCCCATAACCCCCTGGAATCCGTACTAATCATAACCTTGTACCATAAATTTGTACCATAACCACCAAGTTCTTATATTCTGTACCCAGGCTAATGAAAGAGAGTACTTGTGTCCCTTTTTCACTACTTTATCTATCTGTAATGATCTCAATGTAAAGCACCGCTGGCCCCGTTTTCTCCACGCCGACAATGAAGTTGTACAAGGCGGGGGCTGTTGTAGGGCGGACGGGCCGAGCGGCCTGTAGCCGAGGGAGGGGGAGGCCAAGGCTGCAGCCTAGTCCTTGCCCCGGGTCCTGCTCCTCTCCCTCCCCGCGGGCCCAGAGCAGCAGCGCCGGCACCCCCAGCACCAGTCTCGCCTTTACCCGTGGACAGGCGTCGTTCAGCATGAAGATGCTGGTTTACACCGAAGGTAGACTCAACGTGCTGTAGCAACTCAGCGGGACAGGCAGCATCTTTGGAGAAAAGGAATAGGTGACGTTTCGGGTCAAGACCCTTCTCCAGAGAGGTTACCTGACCCGCTGAGTTACTGCAGCATTTTGTGTGTATCCCTGTCGATGACTGGTGTTCGGCCTTCGCCGGCACCGAGGGGGTTAACTGACAGCCACGGATAAGGCGAGAGATGCAGCTGATGGTCCCCAGCCCGTCGGGGACCGGATTCCTCGGGAGTTGGAGCAGATTTGAGCTGGAGTTAGCGATGGCTGTAAGCCACTGCTCTGGACCGGTGTCCCATCACCCCGGACATCTCCGCCCGCCCCCGGACAGGGATGGGACACTCGGGAGGGGACGGGTACGGTAGTGAGATCACCCGTTCGCACTTGTTCTACATTATCTAACTCCAGTAGCAATTCAACAGCGCTTGCAGCGCCAAAGACCCGGGTTCGATCCTGACTACGGATGAAACGCAGGTCTGTGTACATGCAGCAGCTCAGCTGTTTATCGCGAATGACCTATGACCTGGGCATGCGCAGTCGGAATACCGAACTCACTTATTAGTTGCTTTGTGCCTGCATTATTTAAAGAAGCAGAACCGTTAGATGGAAATTTCTTTGGAGAACACAAGTGGCGGCGCTGCCCAAGCAGCTGCGGCTCGCCTGCAGTCCGTCTGTCTTTTTCATTTGTTTTCTTTTGTCTTGTTGGATGTATGTTTTAGTTTATTTTTAGTTGTGTATGTGTGGGGGGCGGGGGAAACTTATTTTAGTCTCTTCCTTCCGGGGGAATGCAACATATTCTCTGTCGTATCTCCGTCTGCGTGAGGCCTAATCGCGGAGCTGGCGGCCTCCAACTGGGACCAACCTTGGGGTTCCGGAGGCAGAGCCAGGACTCACCATCGCGAGGCCGGCCGACTTCGGGCCTGTGTTGGCGCTGCGGCGGTGGCCCAACTTCGGAGCCTCAGAGGCTTTGGCCGCTGGCCCAGTGGACGTCAACATCAGGAGCTTGCAGGTCCCCGGTTTGTGACCGATTCTCCGGAGCTCCCACAACAACAGCTTCGTCCGCTGGACAGGAGGGTGGCAGCTTCGTCCGCCCCGGGCCGCGGAGTTTGAACCGGCCCGTTCGCGGAGCTCGGATTCGGCCGCGGGATTTCTGTACAAAATCATTTAGAACTATATAAAATGCTGGCCATCTTCAATTTAATGTCTAATTAATTTCCTTGTTGCAGATTACAGCAGTAATCAATCCTGCACTGGACCATCACTTCCCTGCAGCAAGTGGAGTCAAGATAATTGCTGAACCAGGCCGTTATTACGCAACATCATCATTCACACTGGCTGTGAATATCATTGGTAGAAAAATTATTCATAGAGCTTCAACTGACTCCGATGGTAAATTCTGCCACCATTGAATTATTCAATAAGCCAATGCTGTCACTTTATATTATCTGATAGGTGTAGATTGTCGGTTTGACAGTTTGTCGGTTTGTCAAGGAGGACTCTCTCTAACAACTACAGGTGCACAGTAGAGAGCATGCTGACCGGTTGCATTGTGGCTTGGTTCGGCAACTTGAGCGCCCTGGAGAGGAAGAGACTACAAAAAGTAGTAAACACTGCCCAGTCCATCATCGGCTCTGACCTTCCTTCCATCGAGGGGATTTATCGCAGTCGCTGCCTCAAAAAGGCTGGCAGTATCATCAAAGACCCACACCATCCTGGCCACACACTCATCTCCCTGCTACCTTCAGGTAGAAGGTACAGGAGCCTGAAGACTGCAACGACCAGGTTCAGGAATAGCTACTTCCCCACAGCCATCAGGCTATTAAACCTGGCTCGGACAAAACTCTGAACATTAATAACCCATTATCTGTTATTTGCACTTTATCAGTTTATTTATTCATGTGTTTTGTAGTCAATGCCTATTATGTTCTGTTATGCTGAAGCAAAGCAAGAATGTCAATGTCCTATCAGGGACACATGACAATAAACTCTCTTGAACTTGAATTTATTCCAATGATTAACACCCCTAAAAGGAGCCATGACAGGGAAATCTTTGTGTTTTGCGCAAGCAAAAAGAAAGAATTATCATTTAAAGCCTGGAGATTTTTGTTTACTACTTCATCTATGTTAAACTACTGTAGGTGATCTCAGCCCAGCTTCTTGAGTAAAACAGGGTTCTCTCATCACTGTCCAGACTCTAATGCCACTTGAGGAATTTTGGTGCAGGCATGAAAACTGCATGATATGGGCCACAGGCCTCACCAAACAATAGTGGACTGATGAATATTGTTCTTCTACTGGCCTTCCATGCAGTCTTCTTGGCTGACAGCCCATACTGGAAATTGTACACTTGTAACCACAAACACAGCGTCACTTGTTTTCCTTGACATACAAGCTTCCCTCTAGGAGCACAAACATAAATTGTAATACTTTATGTTTACAATTCAAACTCATAAAAAGCCCGCAACTGGTTCTGTTGCACACTTTAGACTTTAGAGGTACAGCGTGGAGACACGCCCATCGGGTCCACGCTGATCAGCGATAACCCCCCATACACTAACACTATCCTACACACTCTAAATCTTACAATTTCTTACAATTTCTACTGAAGACAATTAACCTACAAACCTGTGTCTTTGGAGCGTAGGAGGAAATGAGCATCTGGAGGAAACCCACACAGTCACAGGGACATCATTGAACTCTGTACAGACAGCACCCATAGTCAGGATAAAACCCAGGTCTATGGCATTGTAAGCAGCAACTCTACCGCTGTATGGTATAGGATAGTCAAAAATTTTTTAAATGCCAAACAAATCCTCTTGACTCTTTATTTTTATCTCTCAGCATTGCAGTGACACATTTTGAAATTCAGTGCATGGATCTTATACACTTTTAATTTTATTTTCTAGATAAACAGAGGACTGTAAAAACCATAATGTACTATTTAAACGAAGGTCTGCATGGGTCTTTTAAGTACTGTGAATTGCCATATTATCTATCAAAACCAATACTATTTAAGGTATGGATTTATATATGTGAAAATATATAATAATGTTGCTGTTAAGCATTTTTGTAGGCACGCTTCATCCATTCCTGCTGATTACCATCTTATCATTAGCAAAGTGAAGGAACATACTGTTAAGTGCTAGAGGAATTCAGCAAGTCAGGCAGCTGTGCAGTGAATGGATTCTCAGACTTCCTGACCCAAAACATTGTCTATCCATTCCATCTATCGCTGCTGTCTAATCTGTTGAGTTGCTCCAGCAGATTGAATTTTGCTCAAGATTCCAGTATCTGCAGTCTCTTGTGTCTCCATACTGTTGCTGTATTCAAGCAGTAATTATCCTCCAATGATGTGTGCGATAAAGGCCAGTTTGGATTTCTCTCAGACTATTTGGCTCCAGATTTACCACAACAGTTGTCCAAAGCTTAGTTCCAGAGGTAATGGGGCTTTTTCACGGGGCGAGTTGACGCAAGATGTCACCAGAGTGAAGTGGTCGTGGTCCAGCACGAGTCTCGCACGATATAACGGGGGGTAGATAAAGAGTTCCCACGGTACTCGGCATTTCTGTTATTTGTGCGAGTGACTTGTCCGTCTCCCGAGCTTTCGCGTTAAATCTTGAATGAACATCGTGAACTACACGTGACACAAATGATGTAACTTTTTTTTTCACACACTATAAATATCCTCCCTTGGTTGAATTGGCTCATTTGGAGACATGTTTTACTGTGTATGTGGGAGACACAGATGGACTGAGCACAGTACCTCGGTCTTACTGTGTGTGGGAGAGGGGGAGAAAGAGACGTACACTCACAGAGGCAGAGTCTCTCAGCCTGTGTAAGAGGGAGGGAGGGAGAGAGAGAGAGAGGCACACACAAGGTGGATGTGAAATCTCACCTGCCTGTTTCAGTGACAGACACCCGCCGCCAGTAAATGAAGACACCCCCATCTGTCTCCCCCTCCTCTCCCTCGACTATAATCTTTAAAAGGGACTTTAAAAGGGACTTTACTGAAAGGTTACGCATTTATCGACCACAGGCAGCATATCAGAAGGGTCTCGATATCTCTGGAGAAAAAGAATAGGTGGCGATTCGAATCGGAACCCTTCTTCAGACATCCTAATCGGAATTGAGTCTGAAGATGTGTCTCGTCCCGAAACATCAGCTATTTTTCTCCAGAGATGCTGCTTGACTCGCTGAGTTACTCCAGCGTTTTGTGTCTGTCTTCGGTTTAAACCAGCATGTGCAGTTCACTCCTTACACGGGTCTCTGGAGAACATTGATTGGTAGCGTTCCAGACCCTGCTTCGGAAAGGCATCGATCGCTAGTCGGCGAGGACTCCGAGCTGTATCTCTCAAAGAAGTACATGTGAAAAATTTCTCACCGACCATAAAAATGCGTAACCTTTCAGTAAAGTCCCTTTTAAAGATTATAGTTATTTTCTTGAATCTCATTAACATAACTCATGAATAAGTTGATGTCCATATGCGGATGCAAATCTTTATTTTTATTTATTTTTTAAATTCAATCCCACAGAAGACAATTTTTACACCTTCTGTCCCCTCTGTCCAGCTTCCGGGTTCACCGTTCGCAGGAGTTCCCACGGTACCCGCAAGAGTTATTACGGATATCGCACTGGCCACTACGTTCATATAATGTTGCAATGTTCAACCACAAGTGTATAAGTCACTCTTGGAGAAATTCAAACTTTCTTGAATTTTCTCCCGAGTGACCAAGATACACGATTACCTGCCGTTAGCGCTACGGTGGTCCACGGTGGTCCACGAATGCTGTACTGTTATCGCACGAGGTTCCCACGATGTTAAACTCTGGTTAACTCTTGTGTCAAGTCGCCCAATGAAAAGGCCGCTTAAGTGTCCACCAAAACTTTCGCCTGAAATGCATAAGCAGTTCTCCAGAGATGTATGGTCTTTTTTTGACTGGGTAGCATGCAAACAAAAACCTTTCACTGTAACTTGGTACACATGGCAATAACAATAAACTAAACCAGAATGGTAGAAGTGGTTGTCTGGATAGGGACTGAACTATCTCCATTGACTGCATTTATCTTTTGAAAGCTATTGAATAACAAACTATTTTAACTAAGGAATAAGAGCTGAAACACGTTAATAGTAAGAAAGGAAAAAAGTGGTAGCATTAGGTGGTTTGCTAATTGCCCAAGGACACAATGTTTAGTGAAGCAAAGTTAATAAAATTTACCTAATATTTATCTCCTACAGAAACTCTGCCCTGACCAACAACTGTTTAACACAAAGGTTTGGGGACCCACCTGTGATGCATGGGATTGCCTCACTGATCAATGGAAGCTGCCTGAACTGCAGATTGGAGAATGGCTGCTCATCCAAAACAGAGGAGCTTACTCTGTCACTATCTCGACCACATTCAATGGCTTTCAAAGAACCACAACACACCATGTAATCTCCAAGGAAGCCTGGTAAGGACGCACGCACACGTGCACACACGCACACACGCACGCACGCACGCACGCACGCACGCACGCACGCACGCACGCACGCACACACACACACACACACACACACACACACACACACACACACACACACACACACACACACACACACACACACACTATATCTACTGGCCTAAGTGGGACCCATCTGGTCCCATGCTCACACGGGAGGGCTGGTCTCCCAACGCAATATTCCACCTCTCCACCAATTCCAATATTGGTAGCCAGTAGGAGGGCTTTCTGGAGCTGTTATGGGCTGAAGGGACTGGTTTGCAGAGGGCTAGTATGGACATTGTGGACAGAATGGATTATTGGGCTGGCAGCTCACTCACGGCTGGTGGGCTGGCAGTTGACTCATGGCCATTCCTTGAAATTCCATTTCAAGCAGGGTGCAAGGCCACCAAATACAGTTTCATGCCATTTCAAGCAGGGTGCACGGCACCAAATTCAAGTGCAGTTTCATGCCACTTCAAGCTAGGTGCAAGGCCACCAAATTCAAGTGCCGTTTCATACCACTTCAAGCAGGGTGCAAGGTCACCAAATTCAAGTGCAGTTTCATACCATTTCAAGCAGGGTGCAAGGCCACCAAATTCAGGTGTAGTTTCATACCACTTCAAGCAGGGTGCACAGCACCAAATTTAAATGCCGTTTCATTCCATTTCAAGCAGGGTGCAAGGCCACCAAATTCAAGTGCAGTTTCATGCCACTTCAGGCAGGGTGCAAGGCCCCCAAATTCAGGTGCAGTTTCATACCACTCCAAGCAGGATGCAAGGCCACCAAATTCAAGTGCAGTTTCATACCACTTCAAGCAGGGTGCAAGGCCACCAAATACAAGTGCAGTTACCTGCCACTTCAAACCACCAACCATCACTTTTGCATTTTCAAATCACCAACCATCACTTTTGCATTTTCAATCCACCAACCACTTTTGCATTTTCAAATTACATTTTCAAACCACATTAAGGGCACTCACAGGTCAGTAAAACCACTCAGTTTAGTAGACATGTGTTCAGTGTTATTCACAGCTCAGACTGAGAGGTGTGACCTCTCGCTTCCCCAACTTGCAGAGACTGAGGCAGTCCACACTTCCGGGTTTTATAGTCCCTCCCCCTTCCACCAGAAGGGGCGTGGCTTTCATGGCATGATTGACAGGAGAGAATCTCAACATTTAAAAAACATTAATAAGTCTTTTATTTTTCACTGGTTGTCCTACGCAGTGGAGGAGGACTCAGAGTAAGATGGCCACAAATCACAGCCGTAAGTGGTAGCGTTTTTTTCTAAAATCACTATGCAGTGCAAACAGGAAGTGATCAAGATTTGAGTTTTAATTATATAGATATATCTATACACATCTATATCTAGACACGTGTGTGTGTGTGTGTGTGTGTGTGTGTTTGTGTATATATTATTTGAATATGGATGAGGGTTACTATTTAACCTTATCTTCCCGTCAAAGGAAAATTCTGCAGAAGATAAAGAAGGGAAACCAATCTCCAGCTGAGAACAAGTCCAAGTAGAGTGGAACTTTAATTGTTAAAAGCCGGGTATCCTTTTTCATCAAATTTTACCAATATTTAAATGGTGAACTATTCTGAATTTTACAGCACAATATTAATTTGCTCTGTCATATGCCCATTAAGGTATAGATTATAAGGTATCAATGTTTAGATCCCCATTAACTGATTTATGTAATTTCCCCACTTACAACTCCTCGCTTTTTGTGTTGATTTATTGCACAGGTGAGGAAAAATATTTGTTCTTCTAAATAATATAGTATTCTACCACCTTGTGGCCATTTTTCAAGTTCAGTTTATCATCGAAAGTCAAATCAGCTTAAGTGTAGTAGTATATAATGATCACTAAATGGTAAAAGTAATTGTATTCGAAGGGATTTAATCACTATTTGCTCTGTAACTGAAGTTTTGTAGTTATCATTTATGTTTTTGAATTAAATCAAACTGAATTGAATTGAATTGAATTGAATTGAATTTTGTAGTTATCATTTATGTTTTTGAATTAAATCAAACAATATCAATGCAAAATAAATATGTGTTGAAAGATGAAGGTAATAATGTCACTGACATTTCTTCCATTTGGCTATTCCATGCTATGTAACTGAATATATTGGTTGGATAAAATAATCATGTTTAAGATTTATAGTTATTTTCAGAGAACTGTGTCCGTGTACTGCTCAAACCTAACACCACCCAGGGACTTGCCAGTCACTGTGAATGTCCTGCCAGGTTTGACTTCCCAAAATGCGCATGTATCAGCATTAAACTCCATTAGCCAATCCTCAGAATGGTGGACAAACTGTCTGATCTAGGTGTTAATGCAAACACATGTGGATGGATTAAGGACTTTTTAACAGACAGCCCACAGACTGTCAGGATGGGGTCCAATTACTCCCCAGTCCTGACGCTTAGCACAGGTGCGCCACAAGGATGTGTGCTGAGTCCCATCTTGTATACAATATACACTTACGACTGTATACCAACACACAATACAAACAGGATCATCAAGTTTGCGGACGACACGACTGTGGTGGGACTGATAAACAACGATGACGAGTCTGCCTACAGGGATGAAGTCCAAAAACTGACCGTCTGGTGTACCAAAAACAACCTGGTACTAAACCCATCAAAGACAAAAGAACTTGTCGTTGACTTCAGGAGGAAGAGGAGAGAGGAACCTGCTCCCTTATACATCAAAGGAGACATGGTGGAGAGAGTCAACGACTTTAAGTTCCTGGGAATAAACATCTCCCAGGACCTCAAATGGCAAATGAACACCGTCACTCTCTTGAAGAAGTCTCATCAGCGGCTGTGTTTCCTGAGGTCTCTACGGAGAGCTAACGTCTCACAGCCGCTGCTGCTGTCCTTCAATCGATGCGCCGTGGAAAGTATCGTCACCTATGGAATCCTGGTGTGGTTTGCCAGCTGTACTGTGGCTGAGAAGAGGGCGCTGCAGGGAATTATAAAAACTGCGCAGCGCATTACAAACGCTAACCTGCCCTCCTTGGATGACATATACAAGGCCCGATGCTTGCGCAGGGCCATAAATATCAAGAAGGACACATCCCACCCTGCCAACCACCTTTTTACTCTGCTACCCTCTGGGAGGCGACTCAGGTCTCTGCAGGCTCGTAGACTAAAACATAGTTTCTACCCATGTGCGATAAAAGAGCTTAACTCCAATAGTGAACACTGGGAAGCAAGAAGTAACTTCGAGGAATACCGCTAAATTCTTTTAAACTCTTTTAAAAATGTATTATTATTTTACTATTAACTATACATATGTGTATTGGTTGTTGTGTTGTATTTCTTTTAACGGAGGAGAAGTAAATAGAATTTCGTTGCTCAGTTTTGTGCAATGACAATAAACATATTCAATTCAGAGCACTTGCCCAGTTGATCAAAAGCCCATAGTAATTTTTGACCATAAAGTCAGAAGATTACATATTACTTTATACACAGCTGAGCATCAGTTTCTTAGAGGCTTCTTCAGATATCAGGTTAAAACCCAACCCAACCATGGTAAATCCAAATGTAATCCGAGCTCAAGATCTGATAATACCTTTTGATATCAGACTAGAGGTTTAGCTTGTGATGGGTTCAGGTTATGTAGCCAGGCCTTCTGAGTTTCATTATCTTTAATGGTTAAAATATTGTAACAGAAGTGTCATCCAGGAATATGGACCAAACTCCTGCTTGGGGTATCGTCTCGTTTTAGCACACCGAAAATATCCCCAGCAAAAATATTTGTTATATTAGTCAAAATGCACACAGATTCATCTCGCTGTTACAAACTGGTTGGAGGAACTCAACAAGCATTTCTTTTGCTGATGAAGTTGGAATTTGGCAGTCCTGACAGCACATTCAACTCGTAATTCCAGCAAAATTTTAAATAGCAATATTTTAGCATAATTGTCTCATAAGAAGCAAACCAAAGTGTTTATTTAACTGACTTATTAATCAACAAATATCTTAGATACCAAATCTAATAAAATGAATTAATTTACATTTATCTGCAGACATATATGTTAAAAAATAGCTGAAGTGTTATGATGGCACCAACAGTAAAAGCTGCCTTCACAATCAGAATTAAGAGGTAAACTACAGTTTCACTCTTGATAATCAAAAGTGTACCTCCACAAACCTAGGAAAGGTCGAGAACATCGTTTTAATGAAGTCTAAAAATAGAATTGAGTTTCGTTTTAGCTGAATCTTAACATGGAATATTCAGATGACTAACCTTTAATATTTTCAACTAAAGATTATATTGGTCCAAGCTTAGATTTCTCGGAAATCTGTGAGAAAGCCAATGCAAAATGGCGGCAGAGAAGCGGTAGCTGTGTGGCAACGCTGCCGACGGACCTGAGCATTTCGTAGTTTTGTGTAATATTTGTAGGAGGACTAACCAGTGGCAGCCATGCCTCCGAAGAAGGCAATAACAGCGGAGGAAGGCGAAGAAATAAAAATAGCGCTGGATTTTATGACGGAGGAGATTTCTGCTGTCAAACAACAGCAGAAAGCCATCCTCGACCTGGTGGCGGAGGTAAAGGCTCTCCGGATCCAGAGCGCCGAAAAGGACCAGCGACTGGTGTTCCTGGAGAGCAGAGTTGCGGACCTGGAGCAGTACACCAGAGCGAATAATGTTATCATTACCGGACTCAGTATAAAGCCCCGGTCATACGCACGGGCGGTGACTGATGACAGCGGGGGGGAGCCCGGGGCAATGGATACAAGCTCCACGGAGCAACAGGTGGCGGCCTTCCTGCAGTCAAAAGGAATACACTTGGACTGCGATAACATCGAGGCTTGTCACCCCCTGCCCAGGAGAAAATCCAAAGAGGATAAAAATAGCGATGACAAGACAGTTGAAGGGAACAAAAGTATTATTGAATGAACACCTAACAAAACGAAATGCCGACATAGCCCGACAAGCACGATACCTTAAGAAACAGAAACAAATACTAAATACCTGGACTGCAAACTGTAAAATCTTTATTAAATTAAATGGAACACCAGAGGAAGCCAAAGTGCTGGTTATTAGAGATATTGCAGAACTGGACAAATACCAATGATCATAAAACGGGATTGTGAGGTGAAATTTAGTTACACACGCAATTATGGCATACACTGAAGGAATTCAGTCATTTGCATCTGGAAATGGTAGTCAAGTAATTAAAATAATAAGCGAAAAGAAACAACTGAAGTTACAACCATTTGAATATACCGATCACAATTTACAGGATTTGGAATACGATATAGACCCGGACAATAATTTTTACTTTAATTCCAACGACAAAAATATCTGCTGCTACTACACAGAGGATCAGTATAATCAGAATATTAATGTAAAAGGCAAATTATCGATTATACACTTTAATAGCAGGAGCCTCTATGCGAATTTTAATAGTATTAAAGAGTATTTACAAAAAATTTTACAGCCATTCAATGTCATCGCAATATCTGAAACATGGATTAATCAGGAAAAGGGAATTGATTTTGAGATGGACGGATATGACTTCAATTACATCAATAGAAAAAATAAGGGGGGAGGAGGGGTAGCACTATATGTGGATACAACTCTGAATTATAAGGTAGTAGATAATATGACAACTGTGGTTGACAATCTGCATGAATGTATAACTATAGAAATAATTAATGGTGGAAATAAAAATGTAATCATTAGTTGTATATATAGGGCACCGGGGTCAAATATTGAAATCTTCAGGGGCTGGATGGAGAGTATGTTTTCAACAACAAGTAGTAAATCAGTGTTTTTATGTGGAGATTTCAATATTGACCTACTAAATCCTAATCAACACAACCTTACAGAAGATTTTATTAATACTATGTACAGCATGAGTCTATTTCCTAAAATCACTAGACCGAGTAGAATTACTTCCCATTGCGCTACACTCATTGACAATATATTTAATAATGATGTGGAAAATAAAATAGTAAATGGATTATTAATTAATGATATAAGTGACCATCTGCCAGTTTTTATAGTTTATGATAATATCCACAGGAACAACAAACCAAACAAATTAATAGAATATAGACGAGTGAGATCGGAGGAAGCTATCAATGCACTAAACTGGGATATAATATACCAAAAAAGAGACATTGATAGTGCTTATGAAACATTTATTGCAATATTTAAGTCATTATATGATAAAAATTGTCCAATTAAAGAATATAATAGAAAATCAAAATATACTAAATGTCCATGGATTACAAAGGGATTACAAAATGCTTGTAAAGAAAAAATGCCCTATACAGAGATTTTATAAGAGAGAGAACTAAAGATACAGAAAATAAATATAAAAAGTATAAAAATAAATTAACTTACATCATAAGAGAAAGCAAGAAAGATTATTATAAGAAGAAATTAGATGACAATAAAGACAATATAAAAAGAATATGGAGCATACTTAATAGCATTATCAGAAATGGTCCGGGGAGAACAAATTACCCGAAGTATTTTATTGATAAGGATAAGGAAAATTACAACATGGAAGATATAGCTAATAGTTTTAATAATTTTTTTGTAAATATTGGACCAGACCTGGCTAAACAAATCCCCGATTCAGGGACATCTGGAGAAACTCCTGAGAATTTAGTGGAGAGAAATCCCTGCTCTATGTTTCTTACGGCAGTAGAAGAAAAAGAATTGTTGGATATTGTCAAAACATGTAAAAATAAAAAGTCTACCGATTTCAACGACATTGACATGTCGCTAGTTAAGATGGTCATTGAGGGGATCTCCAAACCTTTAACATTCATCTGTAATTTATCCTTCCAAACCGGTACTTTCCCAATTCAAATGAAAATAGCAAAAATAATACCAATATACAAAACTGGGAACAAGCATCATTTTACAAACTATAGACCTGTTTCCTTACTCCCACAATTTTCCAAAATATTAGAAAAAATGTTTAATAATAGATTAGACAAATTTGTAGAAAAGAATAAATTAATCACAGAAAGTCAATATGGATTCAGAACAAATAGATCAACATCACTTGCAATACTAGAATTAATTGAAGACATCACAAACGCCATTGATAAGAAATTATATGCAGCTGGGATATTTATTGACATAAAAAAAGCATTTGATACAATTAATCATGATATTTTATTTAAAAAATTGGAGAGGTATGGAATTAGAGGAATAGTACTGGACTGGATTAAAAGCTACTTAAGGAACAGGCAACAGTTTGTAAATCTGGGTAGTCATAATTCTACATGCTTGGACATTGTGTGTGGTGTACCACAGGGGTCAGTGCTGGGCCCAAAATTATTTATCATGTACATAAATGATATTTGTAATGTGTCCAATGTCTTGAGGCTGGTTTTGTTTGCAGATGATACAAATATTTTTTGTTCTGGGGAAAATTTAAAACAGCTATTGGATAAAATAATAAAAGAAATGGGTAAATTGAAAATAAGGTTTGATAGGAATAAAATTTCATTAAATCTGAGTAAAACTAAAATAATGTTATTTGGTAATTGTAGAATAAATACACTAGTAAGTATAAAGATAAATGGGGTGGAAGTTGAAAGAGTGCATGAAAATAAATTTCTTGGGGTTATAATTGACGATAAAATAAGCTGGAAATCACATATTAAACATGTAAAATTAAAATTGTCAAAAAGTATCTCTGTATTATACAAAGCCAAGCAAGCTCTGGATTACAAATCACTCCGTATTCTTTATTGTTCATTGATTTTACCCTACTTAAATTATTGTGCAGAAGTCTGGGGTAATAACTATAAAAATTCGATACACTCATTAACCATGATGCAAAAAAGAGCAATTCGTATTATCCATAATGCTAAGTATCTGGGTCATACGAATCCATTATTTTTAGTCAAAATTATTAAAATTAGAAGATTTGGTTACATTCAAAACAGCTCAGATAATGTTTAGGGCCAAAAATAAAAATTTACCTGGAAACATTCAAAAATTATTTAACGAGCGTGTGGGGGGTTACAATTTAAGAGGAATATTTAACTTTAAGAAACAAAAAGTCCGTACGACTAGAAAAACCTTTTGTATTTCGGTTTGTGGAGTAGGAGTGTGGAATAAATTGAACGGGGAATTGAAGCAATGCCCAAACATGAATCATTTTAAAATGATATATAAAAAAATAATTCTCAAGGGGTACAGGGATGGAGGGGATGGTTGACAAGTGGGGGTTAGTGTTTATCTATTGCTTTACTATTGTTTACTTATGTTTGGGTACTTCAGTTATGAAGTTTGTATGTACATAATAGTTGTATGTATATATATGTCTGTAGGTATTACGGGAAATTGCCTAGGGTAGTATTATTAGTAATGAATTGATTTTTAAATATGGTAGAAGTGTTGGGGAAAAGGGGTGAGATTTAATAAGTTATTCTTCTTCTCACTCCTTTTCGAGCTTGTACAGACACAGAGTTGGACATTGGAACTTTGATTTTGTTCTTCTCATTGCTTTGTAAATATTGATTGTAATGTCCAATTGTTTGATAATTTCGATTTTGTTAATATTAATGTCGTTAATGTGTTTACTTGTTCGGAATAAATAAATAAATAAATAAATAAATAAATAGATAAATAAATAAATGCTCTGAATTTTTGAACGTGGAGCAAAGCACATGGAATTTCATGCCACACAATTCTAAACTAATTTCTTGTCATAAATCAACATAGTTTTCCATTCAAGATGCTTTACCTGATTATATTTCTTATATAGAATTAGCAATGGCATTGCCATTTTTGCTAATAGGGACATTTTGATCACTCCTTGCTGACAATTCTACAACACTCATCCACAATTCCTAATCTTTTCACATCAAACTCAACATTACTCTTCTACAATTTCCTGAAGGATGAAAATATTATGAACAGTATATAATGTGCATCTCAATTATAATTGCTAGAATTTAGAAGATTGAGGGGGGATCTTATAGAAACGTACAAAATTCTTAGGGGGTTGGACAGGCTAGGTGCAGGAAGATTGTTTCCGATGTTGGGGAAGTCCAGAACAAGGGGTCACAGTTTAAGGATAAGAGGGAAGTCTTTTAGGCCCGAGATGAGAAAATCTTTTTTTACACAAAGAGTGGTGAATCTGTGGAATTCTCTGCCACAGAAGGTAGTTGAGACCAGTTCATTGGCTATATTTAAGAGGGAGTTAGATGTGGCCCTTGTGGCTAAAGGGATCAGTGGGTATGCAGAGAAGGCAGGTACAGGATACTGAGTTGGATGATCAGCCATGATCATATTGAATGGCGGTGCAGGCTCGAAGGGCCGAATGACCTACTCCTGCACCTATTTTCTATGTTTCTATAATTCAGGACTACTGTAATCCTTTCATCTACCCCTTGAATATTAATCATATCCAAGTTATCCAAAGAATGCTTCAACTATATTGAATGTCCCTAAATTATTAAATGTGGTGAAGCTCCTTTTAAATGTTTTTCAAGTCTGCGTCTTTGGATCACTCGTATTCCTTTTGATTCCACTCAGGATGGCAAATCCTTGCAGAACTATGCAGAGAAGCACAGGAGCCATACCAGGTTGATCATCGGTTATAACTTTGATTGCTGTTTCTCTGACTTCAAGGCAAATATTTGATAATGCAAATAGCCGGTGAGCTATGTAGAAGTTGTCCTCTTCTTGCAGGGGCAGCATGTTTGGATTATCAACAGGAACAATTCCATCATCAGGGACATTATTAATCTGTAAAGAGGACATATTATCTGAAATCAACTTGCTTTATTTCACCCAAACTCTTACACGGAACAGGATGGAGAAAATCAAAATAATGTACTGATCCTTGCACAATGTCAGTTAGCATGAATTGTAGTCCTTGACAAAGCATTTCTTACAGTCGAAAGTGGTTAGTTAATGAAAAGTGACCCTAAACAAACATAATAAAATATGGCCTTTGCATTTTCTGCAGTATTTCAGCATTCAGATGATGCCAGAAAAGGGCACAAAGTGCAGGAATAACTCAGCAGACCATGCAGCATCTCTGGGCAATGGATTGGTGACATTTCGGGTCGAGACCTTTCTTCAGACTGATTATAGTGGGTGGATAAAAATGCGGGGAAAGGCAGGACAAAGCATAGCAGGTAGTAAGTGGACATAGGCGAAGGGAGGTTTTGATAGGCAGGTGGTTGAAACAAAAGCTAGAGATAAGAGCAGAAGCTGTGAGACAGGTTTGAAGAGTTGCAGATTGTGAAGTCAATGAGAGGAAACTAGGAGAAGGGGAGAAATAGGGGGAGTCCAGGTGGGACACAAGGGGGGGGGGGGGGGGGGGGGGGGGGTAGATAGAGGTTACCTAATATTGGACAATTTCAATCTTCGTACCATTGGGTTGTAAGCCACCCAAGCAAAATATGAGGTGCTATTCTCCATTTTGCATGTTGTCTCACTGCAGCGAGGGAAACAGCCCAGGACAGAATGGCCAGTGTAGGAAAGGGAAATGGAGTTGATATGGTTATAGATTATGCAGATAGGGTGCAAGTGCTCAGCGAAACAGTCACCGAATCTACACTTGGTCTTGCCGATGTATAGGAGACCACATCGGGATCACTGGATACAGTAGATGAGGTTAGAGGAGGTGCACATGAATATCTATCTCACCTGGAATGGCAAGGAAGGAGATACAAGGCCAGGTGTTGCCTTTTCTGCAGTTGCAGGGAAAAGTACATGGGGAGGCGGTGGTGTGAGTGGGAAGGGAGGAATTGCAGGGGAGCGGTCTCTGCAGAAGTAAAAAAATAAATGGTGGTGATGGGAAGATGAGAAGTGGTTGGAACACTTTGCAGGTGACAAAAATGTTGGACGCGGTGACTGGTGGGGTGAAAGAGAGGACCAGGGGAACTCTATCCTTGTTCTGTAAGGGATCCATCTGTGACAGAAGGGGGGAAAAACAACGTTCACAAAAGAGTACATCTCAGATGTCCTAGAATGTAAAGTTTCATCTTGGGTGCCTGATGATGCCTGCTAGATATTTCAAACAACATTGTTCTAATTTGTTTCTCCTAGTCATATAGTTGAATAGTTGCTACAGGGCGGGGTGAACAATACTTCGTGAAAATAACATGTTCACAACTGAGAAGAAATGGTACGTCTAATCCATTTAGCATCATTTATATGATACCCAAATTTGTACTAGGGAGGCATTTGAAGGGGACAGTACACGATAAGATAAAAGCACTGGAAAAGAAAAGACATGCGCACCATCATTTATGACTTACCAAATAATGCAAAGTTGGAAGAATTTGAGTTTCACAGCAAATACCCAAGACTGCAAGACTTTCTTCAGACATTCCTAAACAAATGAGAAGGTATGGTTGCTTTAAGCTATTTAAACACTAATAGAGCTGTAACTTTAATTAATTTACCTTGCAATGTTAAAGAATATTTTAAGAAAATGCTAAACAAAAGGTTGTGATTAATCTATTCTAAATAATTTGGCTGCAAAGTAGCCTGATAGATCTAAACATTGAAAATAAATTAAATAATGATCATCAGCATGAAGTATCTAGCCAAAGATTCACTGGTTCTGACAGAGCACATTGTTTAAAATGGTGACAAAAGTCAAATACTACAGATATTTAAACACTGAAGTTAAACAAAGTGCTAATCCTAGAGTCATGCACCATGGAAACAGGCCCTTCGACCCAACTAGCCCACACCAGCCAACATGTCCCTGCTACATTTGTCCAACGTGCCTGTGTTTGGTCCATTTCCCTCCAAACCTGTCCTCTCCATGTACCTATCTAACTGCTTCTTAAACATTGGGATAGTCCCATCTTCAACTACCTCCTCTGGCAGCGCATTCCATACATCCACCGCCCTTTGTGGGAAAAGTTACCCCTTTTGATTCCTATTAAATCTTTCCCTCTTCATCTTGAACCCATGTCCTCTGGTCCTTGATTTACCTACTCTGGGCAAGAGACTGTACATCTACCCGATCTATTCCTCTCATGATTTTATACACTTAGAGAATCGGGTGGCATTTATGATGTTGTTTGGAAACAAGGATAACCTCTCAGCTAATTTTAGATTCTATTGAATGAACACCTGAAACATTAACTGTTCTTCGCTCTACATTGCTGCCTGATGTCATGTGTATCTTCATCAATTTCAATTGTAGTGAATGGATAAGAATCTTAATTATTGCATTAAAATTATATTAAAATTTTTGCAGAGTTCTCCCTCTGCAGCCTGAACAGAAAGAACTGGATATTTCTGTTTTTTTCACTGGAGATTCAGCTAATTTCTAGGCAGATAATGCCTGCAGGCATCACAGGAAATTATGTTGGACAAAGCACTTATTCTGAAAATGAATTTATTCTCGATTAATATTTCAAAACCCTTCCAAGCATGAAACTTTATATCCTCTTACCAGCTAGAGCACTGACAAGGTAGAATGCTGCTGTTAATATCTCTGGTGTTGTGATATCTTTTTTCAAAGAGCCCTGCTCATTTGGGCAGCTGTAGCCTAATATCTGCAGCAGTTCCTTGACCCTCTGTGCTTGCGTTGAATCCAGTTCCTGTAGTCCAAGCAGATTTGGCTGTTCTGTTGAAGAAAGCTCATCAAGCTGTAAAACATACACAAAACAAAAATCACATTCCAAGCTAAATTGTTTGAGATGTACATTTGATAACTTATTTAAATGCAAGGACAGGCCCCTGTCAGTTGTGTTCTAGTGCAATCTGTTCCAAGACTTGCAAACACAATGGACAAGATTAAGTCAATACAACACAGGAAGAGAAATGAAGGGCAAGGTGTGAATATGAAAAGTTTAAGCTTAACTTCAAGCATTAGACAAGATCATTCCTTAAGGCAATCTTTGTTTATGTTGTTAAAATGAAATGTACAGAATATTATAGTGCCATAAGCTGGTTCCAAGCAGACCAATGACATTTTATTGTTCAAGGTGTTTGATCAATAATAGTGCCTGCTGTAGATCAGCATCTACCAATCGTGTTCAGATAGGGCCTTCACAAACTAGTCCAGCATTCAGTAACTGTTGAGGAACAGTCAGCTGGAGCGGTCCTTGAGCTTGTTCATCACCGCTCAAATTACGAGCACTGAATAATTTGGTCTGAAAACATATGCAATAAAAATCAATATTTGCCTTGGTGGAAGTTCATTTGTACTATCTTTCCTTAATAATTGTTCATACCCCAACTTGTTCTGCAACAAAGGAAAACACAAACTGCAGATCCTGAAAATCAGAAATAGAAACAGAAAATGCAGGAAACTCTCAGCAAGTTAGGCAGCATATGTGGTGAATAAAAATTAGCAGAAATAAAATAACAGAAGATAAAAACAGAAAATGCTGGAATCATTCAACATATTCTGCTGAATATTTGCAGTTTATGTTTATATTTCCAATATCTGCAGTTATTTGATTACTATTTCCTCAAAACTGGTAATAGAAATAAAAGTTTTAAGACAGAGTAAAAAGGGAGGGGAGGGGTAGTGAGAAGATAAAGTTTGTATATAGCGGTGACAATATAACAGTTAAAGACAAAACTGCGTGAAGGGATTGGTGAGTAACAAAGGTCAGATTTAAATGAAATAAAAGCAGAATAATTATCTGAAACCATTAGAATTTTTTTCTGCATTTTCTTTCTTCTGACGATTTAAATGTTTGCCTGCATCTCCATAGTTTGCAACAACTTTTAGAATGTTAGGAGTAAGGATGTACAAGCTGTTGACACTCACTATTTTTAGGCAGCCAGTATTCTGCAGTGCCATTCAACCTGATTTCTTTACTTTTCTTTTCTTTTCTGTACATCTAGGTGTACAGGAATAATATAGACCGCCTGATTTTGAAATGTGCACTGATACTTCCAAACTTTTGATTTGGTTAGTTCCAGTTGCTGCTTCGGGTACTAGCTTATCATCGCAGTGTGACTCTTCTAAAGTGAACATGTAAGCTTCTACAAGCTTCCACTGTGGTAATCTGGATTTGTATATTGAGTAAGGCGAGCATGGTTTAGCTTTAGATTTTACTTTACATTGCAATTGTGCAGGTGGGTAAAGCTGACCTGTTATTTGTTTTGGTTTGGTTTGTTGCACAGTAGCATACCTGGTTCATGTAGTTATAGAGTCATACAGCACGGAAACTAATGTATTTTAAATGTTGCCATTGCGCCTGCCTCTACAGCTACGTTTGGCAACTCGTTCCATATACACATCATCCTCTGTGCCAAGAAATTGCCCCACAGATCTCTTAAATATTTCCCCTCATCTTACACCTATGTGCTCTTTGATCTGGATTCATCCACCCTGGGGAAATGACTATACCTCTCATGATTTTGTGTACTTTAAAGTCACTGCTCACCGTGCTAGTTGTTGGGTAATACTCCTATCTGACCTCTGCAGTTGTTCAGGGACACCTCAACCAGGAGTTATAAACTCTCCTGCATGACGACTCGTTGCCATCTGTGATCTGACCAACTACAGTGGTTGGTGTGCAAATATTTTGCATGTGATAAATAAATTATCTCAATGTGGTCTATTCCTTTCAAGCATCTGTGTGCTGCACAGTAATATCAACCTTGTAGATAATGTTGATGGACTCAAACATCTGAGTTAAATATTGAAAATTGTGGAAACTGTCAACATCTACAGAGAGAGGAACAAAGTTAACGTTTCAGGTCAGTGGCCTATCATCGGTATGAGAATAATATTAAGCTGATTGTATAAGCTTCAGCAATGCCCATTCTTTGAAGCAGGATATGGGAATTCAGGGAAGATTATTAAGTTCATAATATAGAACCATGCGGATAGGGAAATAACGCTTGAGAAAGGCTGTGCAGCACAAAGCTAGAGTGATTGAGAGAAATTTGTTATAACTTAAGAGACTTGGGACAAGTGGTTTGTTGTCCCTGTATCTCCGTGTTGTAGATGTGTTCACTCAAAAAAATGCATTCACTTCTATTTGTCAAAAGCATTACTGCTGCATATGACACCAACATTTATTTTCATAATGTTGATTGATATAAACTTCCATATCTCCTGATAGACTGGTGTCCAAATAAAGGAAAGGTTCTGAAAGTATTTTCAATCCTTGGTACATGCCAAAGCATTGAATGTTTTTTGTTTGTTTGGAGGGGGGGGGGGTTATTTTGGATATTAAGGCAATGTGGAAATATAAGAAATTGTACACGAAATGTGCATGACAATATCCCTCATTGATTAAATAATCTGACACAGAGAATGGTTCACTTGGCTTAGTTTTTCTTTAACTTGCTGTTTGAAGGTATTTAGCAGAATGATTTTGCACATAGCCAAAACGATTCATGACAAAATAGAAAGTAGTTTTCATTGTCACAAAGGTAATTGTTTTTTAGTTTGTGTGCCTTTGTGCAATTTGAGTTGTGAAAATCTATCTTATTATGCTATGATTTGGGTCTCATAGGAGATAATTGTCCGAACTTGACATCCTCATCCAAAATTAATGTGAACAGCCCATAGTATATCTTTAGTACATGTTTTTACACTATCATTTAATTGTGACAAATTTTGCTGACAATTTTCTTCATGTACAAAACCTCTACAAAAGATTGACAAAACGTCTGTAAAACGCCCTGCTTCAGAATTATTCAGTCTACAGTTTTCTTCCTTTTTTTGGGTCACTTTTTGCCTGTGCAATGTAATGTTGGCAAATCCTGCGTTCACCCCATTTCAGCCACTGTATTACATTGTTTGTGTGATTCCTTGCACTGGATGACGCAGTGATAAACATCAAATCACCAGTCAAACAAACCTCTCTTGAGCTTTTGTGAATGGTTGAAAAATTAACATCATTAAATCTGATATGAAGCTTGAATTAGTAAATTAAGGTTAAACAGTGGAAATGTTGCAGAACAAGTTGGGGTATGAACAATTATTCACAAGATAGGAGGAGATCAGGAGATGTAGGGTAGAATCAGTTGTGTGGAAGGTAACAGTAAATAGTGGCAGAACTAACATTAGGTACTGACATGAGCGAGATAAGAGGACCTGAGGTCGTTGATGAGTGTTCCATTTTTTACTATAAAAACAATGCAATTAAGTGGATGCTGAAAGAACCTATGTGGGTGTGGATTGAGGGATAAAACTAAGTAGATGCAATAAAGAGTCGCCAAGCTTAAGGGACACATGGGCAGACCGGAAAGAGGAGAATGGACAGAAAACGTAGTTTACCTGTGGAGCTCAATTGACTCTGTCGTTAAGTGTAGAATTCTGTACTGAATAAAGTCTTGATCTTTTAACAAAACTACTGCTCAATTTATCTTGTTCAAGATTCATATAGTCTTAAACTCTCCTAGAAAATGATAAGCAGCATGCAAATGAGAGATGCATGAACATTTGTGTTTTATGGAAATATGAATGTGTATGAATATTCCTTCCACAAAGTTGCCAAACAACCTTTTTCTGGACAGGTCCAGTCACGATGTTAGTCAAAAGTCTTTCAAAAATATGAGACTAATCCTTTTGAAAAAAGCAGCATCAGAAATGAAGATGAGCTTGCTGCTGGAATGGCAGAGGAACATTGCAAGCCAAGGGTGGGGCTGATGAACTGCAAAGAGTATGGCATAGGAAAATAGCTCAGAATATAATTCAGAAAATAATGCCCCTGTCCCACTTAGGAGACCTGAATGGAAACCTCTGGAGACTTTGCGCCCCACCCAAGGTTTCCGTGCGGTTCCCGGAGGTTTTTGTCAGTCTCCCTACCTGCTTCCACTATCTGCAACCTCCGTCAACCACCTGCAACCTCCGGGAACCGCACGGAAATCTTGGGTGAGGCGCAAAGTCTCCAGAGGTTTCCGTTCAGGTTTCCTAAGTGGGACAGGGGCATTAGTCTTCTATTTGGATAATTCCTTGGGATAGAAGATGACTTACTTCCACTCTGGTTTTGTAGGTTCTCAGGTAACTAATGAGACCAGTATGGGAACCACAGACTCTCCCACAGACGTCTGAGCAGTCAGTGGGTCGATACTGTACATGGTAGTGCACTCCTTTTGGCCTTTTACGCTGGGCTTATGTTCCTAGTGCAGAGCCTCAAGATCCCGAATACAATCTAAAAAAATGTCCCTCTCTAGTTTAGTTTAGAGATACAGCGCGAAAACAGGCCCTTCAACCCACCGGGTCCGCGCTGACCAGCTATCCCCAGACATTAACACTATCCTACACCCACTAGGGACAATTTTTACATTTACCAAACCAATTAACCTCCAAACCTGTACGTCTTTGGAGTGTGGAAGGAAACCGAAGATCTCGGAGAAAACCCTCGCAGGTCACCGGGAGAACGTACAAACTCCGTACAGACAGCACCCGTACAGACAGACAGTACAGACAGCACCCGTAGTCAGGATCGAACCCAGGTCTCCGGCGCTGCATTCACTGTAAGGCAGCAACTGTACCGCTGCGCCACCATGATCGTCATTAGGTTGTCATGGGCCAAAGGTTGATGGCAGACTGTGGCTACATTGCAAACAAAGTGGCCTGATTAATATAGCAATTTAACTCGGGTCTCAGTGCTTGGGATGTTGGCCTGTGGGAGGATGCTTATCCTTGCATGTATTAGTAGGCTTTTGTGGAGATGAAGTTGGAAATATTTGATGCCTGCTGTAGGTAGCCCAGAGTAAGAAGCACAAAGGGTCCAAGGATCACTGCTGCCCTGTAGTCCAAATTATTTTTGCCAAGTCTGGGGGTTTTAATCTTAACAGTCCTAACCTCAATTCCAAAGGTTATTCTGGCAGACTGATGGCATTGTGAATCTCGTCATCTATGCCTGCCTTTATTAAGAGATACTTCCTGAGATACAACAAGCGCACTACATTTTTGAGGCATTTGTCATGAGTTTTTACTGTTGGAAGGCAATGTAGTGCAGTAGTGGGCAGGGACAGGTTGGCAGCGAATGGGTGGACAAATTAAGGCCCATCCTCTCATATGCTGGTTGATAAGTTGATGCTCAGACACAGCTTGCCAGCATCAGTGTGGTGGCGGAGGCAGATCCAATAGTGACACTTAAGAACTTTTTAAATTGGCACATGGTTACACAGGGAATGGAGGGGCATGCATCACATGTAGGTAGAACAGGACATTAGTTTACGTGCTGTATGACTCTATAACTACATGAACCAGGTATGCTACTGTGCAACAAACCATACCCAAACAAATAACAGGTCAGCTTTACCCACCTGCACAATTGCAATGTAAAGTAAAATCTAAAGATAAACCATGCTCGCCTTACTCAATATACAAATCCAGATTACCACAGTCGAAGCTTGTAGTTTATGTTCCTTTAGAAGAGTCACATTGCGATGATAAGCTAGTACCCGAAGCAGTAACTGGAACTAACCAAATCAAAAGTGTGGGCGCATCAATGCACAATTCAAACTCAGTCGGTCTATATTATTCCTGTACACCTAGATGTACAGAAGAGAAAAGTAAATAAATTGGGTTGAATGGCACTGCAGAATACTGGCTGCCTAAAAATAGTGAGTGTCAATAGCTTGTACATCCTTACTTCTAACATTCTAAAAGTTGCAAACTAAGGAGATGCAGGCAAACATTTAAATTGTCAGAAGAAAGAAAATGCAGAAAAAAAATTCTGATGGTTTCAGATAATTATTCTGCTTTTATTTCATTTAAATCTGATCTTTGTTACTCACCAATCCCTTCACGCAGTTTTGTCTTTAACTGTTACATTGTCACCGCTACTCTATACAAACTTTATCTTCTCACTACCCCTCCCCTCCCTTTTTACTTTGTCTCAAAACTTTTATTTCTATTACCAGTTTTGAGGAAATAGTAATCAAATAACTGCAGATATTGGAAATATAAACATAAAGACTGCAAATATTCAGCAGAATATGTTGAATGATTCCAGCATTTTCTGTTTTTATCAAATGCTAATTTTTATTCATCACATATGCTGCCTAACTTGCTGAGAGTTTCCTGCATTTACTGTTTCTATTTTTGATTTTCAGGATCTGCAGTTTGTGTTTTCCTTTGTTACCTAAACCTATGGTTTGATTTTAATTTAGCTTTAATAAAATCTGATGCATTTTGACATGTTAATCAGATAGGAACATGTGAAAGGTCATGATAGTGCCTGCTACCATTTCAGTTATGTTCTCTTTTGGCCACAAGAGGGCAATATATAATCTGAAGAAGGTCTGAAGAAGGGTCTCGACGCAAAACGTGACCCATTCCTTCTCTCCAGAGTTGCTGCCTGTCCCGCTGAGTTACTCCAGCATTTTGTGTCTTTCTGGGGCAATATATAACGTCAAAACACCAGAAATGTAATCTATACTGCTCTATGATCGTTGCTTTTGTCCGCAGATGGATGGACAAGGCTAGCGACAAAGAGGAGACAAAAGGTTGTAGGTTGATGAGAGAAGTGACACCAGCAGAAGGGACTGGGGGGGGGGGGGGGGTCATATCATTGGGTTGAAGGCTACTCAACTGGAATAAGAAACGCTGTTCTGGTCCTCCAGTTTACTTGTGGCCTCACTGGCAATTGAGGTGGCCCAGGACATAAAGTTCAGTATGGGAAGGAATGTTAAAAAGTTTAACATCCAAGAGATCCAGCAGGCGTAGGTGGACAGAGCGCAAGTGTTCAGCGAAACAGTTGCCTAGTCTATGTTTGGTCGTACAGATTAAAGGAGGCCACATGGGGAGCACCAGATGCAATAGATGAGATTAGAGAAGAGATGAGACTGTTTTACCTGGAAGAGCTGCTGGGGTCACTGGATGGATGTGAGTAAGGAGGCATAGGGACACGTATTACACCTCCTTCAGTTGTAGGGAAAGTACCTGGGGAGTGGGTAATTTGGGACGGAAGAGGTGAGTGAACCAATGTCTTGCGGTGGAAGTGGTCTCTACGGAAAACGGAAAGGGGGTGGGGTTGGGAAAATGTAACTGGTGGTGGAATCACATTGAAGCTGGCGGAAATGTTGGAGAATGACGTGTTGGATGTGAAGGTTTGTGGGGTTAAAGGCGAGGACCAGGAGAACACTCTCCTTGTGATTTTTGTATTTTGCTGAATAAGAAGATACTAATTGGCTTTAAGAGTACTAAAGTTACCATCAAGTAAACCAAGTAACAAAGAAGGGTCTCGACCCAAAGTGTCACCCATTCCTTCTCTCCAGAGATGCTGCCTGTCCCACTGAGTTACCCCAGCATTTTGTGTCTCGCTTCAACAAATAGTTAAAGACACCTTCCTTCATGGAGATCAATGAAATGTGGTCTTCTGGTTCTGTAAACACATCCAGGCCTCTACTGTCCGGGACACATCCAGGCCTCTGCTGTCCGGGACACATCCAGGCCTCTGCTGTCCGGGACACATCCAGGCCTCCGCTGTCCGAGACACATCCAGGCCTCAGCTGTCCGGGACACATCCAGGCCTCCGCTGTCCGGGACACATCCAGGCCTCTGCTGTCCGGGACACATCCAGGCCTCTGCTGTCCGGGACACATCCAGGCCTCAGCTGTCCGGGACACATCCAGGCCACTGCTGTCTGGGACACATCCAGGCCTCTGCTGTCCAGGACACATCCAGGCCTCTGCTGTCCGAGACACATCCAGGCCTCTGCTGTCCGGGACACATCCAGGCCACTGCTGACCGGGACACATCCAGGCCTCTGCTGTCCGGGACACATCCAGGCCTCTGCTGTCCGGGACACATCCAGGCCTCCGCTGTCCGGGACACATCCAGGCCTCAGCTGTCCGGGACACATCCAGGCCTCCGCTGTCCGGGACACATCCAGGCCTCCGCTGTCCGGGACACATCCAGGCCTCTGCTGTCCGGGACACATCCAGGCCTCCGCTGTGCGAGACACATCCAGGCCTCTGCTGTCCGGGACACATCCAGGCCTCTGCTGTCCGGGACACATCCAGGCCTCTGCTGTCCGGGACACATCCAGGCCTCCGCTGTCCGGGACACATCCAGGCCGTGATGTGACATTTCCCTGTGAGACATTTGCATAGCAGCACGTCTTTGGAAAATGTTTGAAGGTTGGTGCAATCTTAGTAGCAGCAAATCTTACTGCTGATGATAACTATTTGTGCTTGAACCTTGTGCTGAGTCCAAAGTGTTAGCTGCCAAATCACATTCAAAAACGTTTTTCGTTAAAGGACGTTAATGGTTTTTTTGCCGTCGGTTCCACAATAGGTAATAGGATATCAAGTTTTTCTTATTGAATAATGTTTTGCTAATGTGTTGTCATGTCATGTATTCTGATAAGAAGTAGTTATTTCTACTGTTTGACGGTTATTATAATATTTTATTGTTTTTTAATCTGAAGCTCTGTGTAGAAAGCAAAGTTCCTGGCTTGGAATTCATCCTCATAATCTTTATTGTGATACTGCTAATATTCTTGGACATTCTTTTAAATTAAGGTTGTCGAATTTTGGAAAACCACCAAGCCCTTTGCAAGTCGTGGAAATGGAAAGCTGTCTAAATGAGATTGACTTTGTCATTCTGGAGGAAGGTGTCATTGCTCAGGATGTCATTGCCCAGAAGATCAATGAGAAAAAACCCACAGTAAGTGTCAACATAACGATGTGATGCCAGCAGTAAACTCATAACAAACATAATCAAAATGTAAATATTTTAAAGATAACTGTCTTCTGATAATATTAATCGACACTATATGTGAAAATGAATCATTAAATGTTTGAAGTTATAATAATCATGAAGGAATGATGATAACATGAAGGTAAATGAACATCTAGTTGGTCAAAGTAATCCCTCATTAATTCAATATCATTAATATCATATCAAATATTTCTGTGATTTGCTTCTATTGTGATTCATTTATCAAGACATCAATATATGTGCAAAATAGAAAATATGTCTTCTTTGGTTGTTTTGACATTATGGATATGGTCATAATGGGAACATCCCTGAAATGGAAGTCAACAGTTTCATGATCTTTCACATAGAAACATAGAAAATAGGTGCAGGAGTAGGCCATTCGGCCCTACGAGCCAGCACCGCCATTCAATATGATCATGGCTGATCATCCAACTCAGTATCCTGTACCTGCCTTCTCTCCATACCCCCTGATCCCTTTAGCCACAAGGGCCACATCTAACTCCCTCTTAAATATAGCCAATGAACTGGCCTCAACTACATTCTGTGGCAGAGAATTCCACAGATTCACCACTCCCTGTGTGAAAAATGTTTTCCTCATCTCAGTCCTAAAAGATTTCCCCCTTATCCCTAAACTGTGACCCCTTGTTCTGGAACATTTTCCTGATCACAATTTCAATCTAACTGGCAAAGGCTTCCCACAGAATACAATACAATTCAATTTATTGTCATTTGGACCCCTTGAGGTCCAAACGAAATGTCGTTTCTGCAGCCATACATTACAAACAAATAGACCCAAGACACAACATAATTTACATAAACATCCATCACATTGCTGTGATGGAAGGCCATAAAAACTTATCTCTCCACTGCACTCTCCCCCCCCGATGTCAGAGTCAAAGTCAAAGCCCCCGGCGGGCGATGGCGAATTGTCCCGCGGCCATTAAAGCCACGCCGGGTGATGCAAGGCCACGCACCGGTTCTTGATGTTAGAGCCCCCGGCGCGCGCTCGCAAAGTCCCGCAGCCATTCCAAGCCGCGCGGGGCGGTGATGTAAGGCCCCGCTCCAGGAGCTCTTCAACCCCGCAACTCGGGCGGGAGAAGTCGCCGTTGCGGGAGCCCTGAAAAGCGGTCTCCCTCCAGGGACCCGCGGGCTCCCGGTGCCGCCATCCGCCAAACCCGCAGTTGCAGCCTCCGAATCTCCGGGGGTCGGGTCGCAGCAGCGTCCACCACCGCTCCACCCGCTCTGGACTCGGCCAGCTCCGTGACGGTGAGGTGAGTAGTCGGCACCACAGCTCCCGGTCTTCCTGTTGGAGGCCGCTCCTCGTTGCAGCCCCAACGACAACGGAGACCCGACAAAGAAAAGGTCGGGTCTCCCGTGCAGGGAGAGATTTAAAAGTTACCCCCTCCCCCCCACACCATCCCCACCCCCCCACACACATACCCCAACAAAAAATAACAAAAACTACATAAAAACATAGACATAAAATAATAAAAACGCAGACGGACTGCAGAGGCCGCTGCTGACGAGAGTCGCGCCGCCCACAGAAACAGTCTGGCTCTATAGTAGTCATAATCCTATGAAACGTGAAGGCGCTGATACAATTCTGATAGACAATTGCATATCAAACCTGCCCTCTACAAATTATTTATGTTTAAGAAGGAACTGCAGATGCTGGATAATCGAAGCTAGACAAAAATGCTGGAGAAACTCAGCGGGTGAGGCAGCATCTATGGAGCGATGGAAATAGGCAATGTTTCGGGTCAAAACCCTTCTTCAGACACTACAAATTAGTAGTGTGTGGGCAGTGCAGTTTTCTTTAAAAGCTTTCAAAAGTTGTACCTGCCCCACCGTCATCTTTCCAAGGGTGGGGCCTTGATGTACAGTGCTGGGGCTTGTTTGTGCATAATAAAGTTAGAAATAGGCATAATTTAAAATAAAAAATGATTGGAGTGGAGAATGGGTAGAGGGAGACAAAACAAAAAAGCCCAAAAAGTTGAGGGCTGAATGAAGAATTTAGGGTCCTCTGCCAAAGACAGATGAAGAAAAGTCATCAAGAAGAACACCTCATAATCCTAACCATTCAGGTACAAACTGCAACATTGGTTAAAAATGTAAGGACTAGTCTTTCATGGAAACAAAGTAGTCTATCAGTCTGAAGAAGGATCTCGACCCGAAAACTCACCCATTCCTTCTCTCCAGAGATACTGCCTGTCCCGCTGAGTTACTCCAGCATCTTGTGTCTATCTTTAGTACATTAATGTGTTGATCATAACATCATTTATCATGTAGGAGTAAGTCTACAATAATTAAAAAATCATTGCTCCAGTCTGTGTTCAACTGTGGATCGAGAATGGACACACCTAAAAACATTGGTCACAGTATTTTTACATGCTTCAGGGTAGTTTCTATCGCTGTTCTTGTACATGCAGTTATCCAGGAAAAAAAGATGCGAATCTTCCATTTCAGAATGACTGGCATCCTATAAATGACATTAAATGGTTAACTTTCCATCATCATTTATGTTACCTTTGCAATGTTAAACAGGCAGTCTCTATTGTCAGGGTTCATTGCCAACACAAAAATCTGCATAAGAGATTACAACAGGCTCCATTGATCTTGCTGCCCAATCTCTTTCCAGTAACAATTCAGGTTATTCATCTCAGTTGTTACAACTCTATTACAAATGTTTATGCTATCAGTTTTTCATAACGGAACCCTTGAAATTGTCAGATATTACAGTTTGTGAGGTTACCACTATGTTGACTCTAAAGTGTTTCCGAAAATACCAATAACATTATACAAATGATACTGCGTGATCATCGGTAATTTGACATATTTTGTTTTCAAACTAATACTTCCCTTTCCCTGTAAGCATTCAGCATTTATATAGGCTAGCCATTGTATCCAATGGTAAGATTTTCTTACATACAAATTTTATATATTCACATTGGCTTGTGTTTGATACATAACTCTAGTTATTAGTTTTCAAAGTAAAGACCAATAAACGTTCAGTTTAGTCTAGAGATACAGTGTTGAAACAGACCCTTTGGACCACAGAGTCCATGCTGACCCGCAATCACTCATACACTAGTTTTATCCTTAACACCAGGGACAATTTTTACAGAAGCCAATAAATCTATAAACTCGCACATCTTTGGGATGTGGTAGGAAACCGGAACACCTGGAGAAAACCACTGGTCATAGGGAGAATGTACAAACTACATACAGACAGCTGTATCTGGTGCTGTAAGGCAGCAACTCAACAACTCAATGCTCACTTTACTGGACACCGTTAGCAGTGCTATTATCTTAAGTCAATGCACTCTGCTTCCCAGCTCCCCTTGCCTGTAATTATAAAGATAAATGTCTTGGATAATCAAAAGTATTTGCATTTCGGAACCATATTGTAGTTTAAGTGTTTACCCACATTCTTTTATGGGCATTGTATTGTTCCACACTCCGTACCCTTGCTGCCATGAAATGGGAAATAAACTGGACCGACTATGCTACCATCTCCGCAGCATGTTTTATAGTACCTGTGATTAGCACTTCTTTTGGATGCCATTTCAGTGTATTAAATTGCCAGAGTATCCTCCTGTGAAATATACTTATTCTCAGCTAACTTCTATTCAATCCCAGCACTCCGTCTGAAGAAGGATCTTGATCTGTAATGTCACCCATTCCTTCTCCCCAGAGATGTTGGCTGATCCACTGAGTTACTGCAGCTTTTTATTTCTATCTTCGGTTTAAACCAGCATCTGCAGTTCCTTCCTACTCTCCAACTTCCATTTAGGCTAGTTTGTGAATGAATGAATACGTTTATTGTCATTGCACAATACTGTGCAACAAAATTCCATTACATCTCCTCCGGTTAAAAAAAATACAAACACGACTAGTGGGTGTAATTTATAGACCTCCAAATAGCTGTGACGCTGTTAGTCAGAACATAAATCTGCAAATAGTTGACGCATGTAAAAAGGGAACTGCTGTAATCATGGGGGACTTCAATTTTCATATTAATTGGGCAAACCAAACTGGGCAGGGTAGACTAGAGGAAGAGTTTATAGAATGTATTAGAGACGGGTTCCTAGAACAGTATGTCACAGAACCGACAAGGGGGGAGGCAATCTTGGATCTGGTCCTGTGTAATGAAGCAGGATTAATTAAAAATGTCATAGTTAGGGACTCGTTGGGAACAAGTGACCACAATATGGTCGAATTCCATATTCAAATAGAAGGGGAGCAGGTTGAAACTCAGGCTAGGGTGCTTAGTCTAAATAAGGGGGATTATGAAGGTATGAGGACTGAGCTGATCAAAGTTGACTGGGATAGCAGACTCAAGAATAAGACGGTACATGAGCAGTGGTGTACGTTTAAGGATCTGCTGTATAACCTTCAAGAAAAATTTATTCCTATGAAGAAAAAAGGGGTAAGGGTAAGAACAGTCAGCCATGGCTCAGTAAAACTATAAAGGATAGTATTCGGCTGAAGGCAAGGGCATATAAGGTAGCCAGAGATAGTGGGAGGGTAGAGGATTGGGAAGCATTTAAAGGTCAGCAAAAAATAACTAAGAGATTAATTAAGACGGGGAAAATAGACTATGAAAGGAATTTAGCGAACAACATAAAAACTAATAGTAAGAGTTTTTATAGCTATATAAAAAGAAAAAGGGTGGCTAAGGTGAACGTTGGTCCATTGGAGGGTGAGACTGGAGAGTTGTTGGTGGGGAACATGGAAATGGCAAAGGCATTAAACGAGTATTTTGTATCAGTCTTCACCATAGAAGACACAAAAAATATTCCAACGCTGGATAAACAGGGGGCGGTAGGAATGGAGGAGCTAAATACTATTAAGATCACCAAGGAGGTGGTATTAGGGAAATTAATGAGACTGAGGGAGGATAAATCCCCAGGGCCTGATGGATTACATCCAAGGGTCTTGAGGGAGATAGCGGTGGGGATTGTGGATGCATTGGTGATAATTTTCCAAAACTCCCTGGAGGCAGGAACGGTCCCAGTGGATTGGAAAATAGCCAATGTAACACCTATATTTAAAAAAGGAAGTAAACAGAAGGCGGGTAACTATAGACCGGTTAGTCTAACATCGGTGGTGGGTAAAATGTTAGAGACAATTATTAAAGAAACACTAACGGGGCACTTGGATAAACATGACTTCATCGGACAGAACCAGCATGGTTTTGTGAAGGGGAAATCCTGTTTAACGAATCTGCTCGAATTCTTTGAGGAAGTAACAACCCGGGTGGATAAAGGGGAACCGGTGGATGTGGTATACTTGGACTTCCAAAAGGCTTTTGACAAGGTGCCACATAAGAGACTAATGCTAAAAATAAAAAATTATGGGATTGGGGGTAATATATTAGCATGGGTAGAGGATTGGCTAACAAATAGGAAGCAGAGAGTGGGGATAAATGGTTCATACTCGGGATGGCAACCGGTAACTAGCGGGGTTCCGCAAGGGTCGGTGCTGGGACCCCAGTTGTTCACAATTTATATAGATGATTTGGAGGAGGGAACCAAGTGTAATATATCAAAATTTGCGGACGATACAAAAATGGGAGGAAAAGTAGGGGATGAGGAGGATAGGAAGAGTCTGCAAAAGGATATAGATAAGCTAGGTGAGTGGGCAACAACTTGGCAGATGAAATTTAATACTAATAAATGTGAAGTCATTCACTTTGGGGAAAAAAATGATAGGGCAAGTTATTTTCTAAATGAGGAGGAGCTGCGTTGTAATGCAACGCAAAGGGATCTAGGGGTATTAGTACATGAATCACTAAAAGTCAGTATGCAGGTGCAGCAAGCAATCAGGAAGGCCAATGGAGTTTTGGCCTTTATTGCTAGGGGGATTGAGTATAAAAACACGGAGGTCTTGCTGCAGCTGTACACAGTATTAGTGAGACCACATTTGGAATACTGTGCACAGTTCTGGGGTCCATACTTAAGAAAGGATGTACTAGCCCTGGAGGCAGTGCAGCGAAGGTTTACAAGATTAATTCCTGCAATGAGGGGATTGACATATGAGGAAAGGTTAAGTAAGCTGGAACTCTACTCTTTGGAGTTTAGAAGAATGAGAGGCGATCTCATTGAAACATATAAGATCGTGAGGGGCCTTGATCGGGTGGATGCACCGAGGATGTTCCCAATGATCGGGGAAACTAGAACTAGGGGACATAGTTGCAGAATAAGGGGGGGCTCTTTTGGAACTGAGATGAGGAAGAACTTCTTCACCCAGAGGGTGGTTAATTTATGGAATTCACTGCCCCAGGGAGCAGCGGAAGCAGAAACGTTAAATATATTTAAGTCTAAAATAGATGTTTTTTTAGCTGCCAAGGGGATAAGGGGCTACGGGGAGAGGGCAGGGATATGGACCTAGGTATGGTTAGTATAGTAAGACCTGAGTGATCTCCTGGACAAGTGTCGATCGCCTGGATTGGGGTCGGAGAGGAATTTCCCGGATTTTTTTCCCGAATTGGACCTGGGTATTTATCCGGTTTTTTGCCTCCCCCAGGAGATCATGCGGTTCTTGGGGTGGAGAGGGGTGATAGCGGTATAAAGGGGAGGGTAGTGTCTTGTGTTCTGTGTCTTGTGTCTACTGTTTGTGGGTAAGTGTGTCTGTTTAGTGTTCAGCCATGAGCGAATGGCGGTGCGGGCTCGACGGACCTGGTGGTCTACTCTCGCACCTACTTTCTATGTTTCTATGTTTCTATGACAACCATTAACACATATGTACACTTATTAGTAAAAAATAAATAGGTATTTTAAAAGAATTTAAAAGAATTTAAAAGAATTTGGCGGCATTTCTTGGAATTACATTTTGCTTCCCCAGTGTTCTCTGTTGGAATTTAGCTCTTTTATCGCACATGGGTAGAAACTATTTTTTAGTCTACCGGTGCGAGCCTTCAGAGTCCTGAATCGCCTCCCAGAGGGTAGCAGAGTAAAAAGGTGGTTGGCAGGGTGGGATGTGTCCTGCTTGATATTTGTGGCCCGGCGCAAGCATCGGGCCCTATATATGTCATCCAAGGAGGGCAGTTGGGCGTTTGTAATGTTCTGCGCAATTTTTATAATTCCCTGCAACGCCCTCCTCTCAGCCACAGTACAGCTAGCAAACCACACCAGGATTCCATAGGAGAGGATACACTCCACGGCGCATCAGTAGAAGGACAACAGCAGCGGCTGTGAGACGTTTGCTCTCCGCAGAGACCTCAGGAAATACAGCCGCTGATGTGACTTCTTCACGAGAGTGACGGTGTTCATTTGCCATTTGAGGTCCTGGGAGATGTTTATTCCCAGGAACTTAAAGCCAGTGACTCTCTCCACCATGTCTCCTTTGATGTATAAGGGAGCAGGTTCCTCTCTCCTCTTCCTCCTGAAGTCAACGACCAGCTCTTTTGTCTTTGATGGATTGAGTACCAGGTTGTTTTTTGTACACCAGACAGTCAGTTTTTGGACTTCATCCCTGTAGGCAGACTCGTCGTTGTTGTTTATCAGTACTCACAGTGAGTGGCGGGTTGTCAGTGCTGGGTGCGGCTGCAGGTGCAGGCTCTGCCTTGTGCCTTGATTGCAATCAAGCAAAGTATTCTCCCCCCCCCCCCCCCCCCCCCCCCCCCCCCCGCCCAGCCATATAAAACAATATACAAGCAATAGTTCTAATATTTATAATGTCAGCTTCATGCAGTTGGGCAGTAGTTGAGCAATATTTTGTTGGTGTTGGCATAAATAGGGGTCTTGAGCACCATCCTTTTTGTTCAGCCATTGATCCAACCATCAACATTAATTTTTCCATGCCCAAGTATATTGCGCTCCACATTGCTTTCAGTATTTATTTTGCTGTGGTGGTGTATTGCATTTAAAGTCCCAAATGCTCAGTTCTGTCTGCAGGAAATGTTGATACATAAAGCAGGTAATGATAAGGTGCATTCTTTGTATAGATTTCCGATAAGCATGGCTCCGTTTCATCTTCAAAAAAAAATTCATCATCTGAGCCATCAAAGAAACATCGGGAATATTTCTAGCAAAAACATGATGATGCTGAATAGCACAACATTCGAATGTTTTGCTCAGTGCTTAATTTATTACATTTAACAAAGAGCAATTATTGTAGGAAATCGAGAAAGTAGAATATTGTAGAAATGTGGATGGTCACCATGACATTTGTTTCAGGATGACACAGATGCCTTCTACGTTGCTGACCTTGGTGAAATTATAAACCAACACCTGCAGTGGCAGAAGGCGCTGCCTCGAGTCAAGCCTTTCTATGCTGTGAAATGCAATGACAACAAACCGGTGGTTTGGACTCTTGCTCAGTTAGGGACCGGCTTTGACTGTGCCAGTAAGGTAGGATATGGAATAACAGCATGTCTCGTAGCTCCCAAAATTAATATCTGTGAGCTCTATCTCTTTCTTTTTTTTAATAAGTGTTAATATATGTGACAATGGAAATAATGGAAATGATTTAGCATTTAGCAGTTTGCTGTTGGTGTACAAAGGAAATGGACAAAGTCACCCACTGGCCTGGCTTGGAAATATATCTCCATTCTGTCATCATCATTGGGTCCAAATCCTGGAACTGCCCGACACAGGTAGACAGGATGGTGAAAAAGGTGTATGGCACACTTGCCATAATCAGCCGTGGCATTGATTAGAAGAATTGGGATGTAAGGTTACAATTGTAAGAAAAAAAATGATCAGATTACACTTAAGAGTATCATGCACAGTTCTGATTGCCGTCATGTAGGAAAGACATGGTTAAGCTAGAGAGGATGCAGAACAGATTCACAAGGAACTGGAGAGCTGCAGTTATAAGCAGCCAAAGACTGTCGTGACGTGGCTATCCCCTGGTAGCAGGCCTGGATCACCCACCGTGGAACCGGGGAAACCCACCTGGAGAGGGATGCTGCCGAGCCCGGCGCCCGCTTGCCCGCAAGGACGGGTGAGCAGAGTGAAGGGAGTCATCATCAGTGGATGCAAGAACAAAGGGTCAGTAAGAGGAAGCGGGTTCTTACCTTCTGTGCCCTCAAGGTTGGCTGAGGGAGGCACCCCCGGGTCACAAACCATCTTGTCTCACTGACCTCCAGTTATGCTTTTCTTTGGATGTAAGCATTCTTTTCACGTTCATTTTATTATTCTGAACATCTATGTTGGATTATCCTTCCATCACTTTACCTCAAGAGTAAAGGGATACAGTCTGTTCAACTTTTTCTGATGGATAGTCCATTCCATTTCTGGTATCATCCACAGAAATCTTACTTTGCCTGTTCTGATGAAGAACAACGACCTGACACATTCCTTCTCATTCCAGAAATGCTGGCTTATGTGCTGACGGTTTCCAAATTCCAGTCCCAGTTCCTCCATATCCTTGTTATGATGTGGTGACCTGCGCATTGATACAAATACATCTATTGATGCTCCTGAATACATCATCAGTGATGTAACCTGGGGTCATTGGGTGTTTCGGGTCTTTCAACATCAGACACCCTCACCCACGCGACCCAGCCGTGGTTGATCAGACCACGACTTGTGTTCAAGTGGCATTCGCTCCTCCCCATTGATCTTCTCTCTTGATCCAGAGCCATCTCGAGGCCTTCTTCACTGCCTCTGTGGTATTCTTGATGGCTCTTCTCTCCATTCCGTTGATGCCCAGTGCACTCAAAACTTTGTAGAGCGAATGCCCTGCAAAATCTCTGCAGCCACCCTCGATGGGCATGCACCTTGCCTTCCAGCCCTGCTTATGGTAGCAATGTTACAACAATTTGAGATTTTAAAAATCAAGTCTGCATAAAAAGTAGTTTAATTTGGCACCTAATTCACTTTCATATCTTCAGTATTAAAAAAGTTATGGCCATTTTCATACTCGGAAATTAGCATCTTGTTCCCTATTGCTTTTCCATTGATTTAACACAAAAGCTGTGTTCGAGGACAGTCAAAAGCCCATAACTTTCTTAAAGATTAAGAGAACTGAAAGAAATTTTCAGTTATTATAGATTGAAGCATTCTGAAACAAATATGAAACAATCTTACTTGGATGACCTGAAATTAAAGCATATAATTAGTTAGTTACCCAATTGTAGCTAATTACATAATTCAATTACTAGATCTAAACATCTATCCATTTCTTAAGAAAAGATCAGCATTTTTAAATGGCCTCAGTGTCCAAATAACATACACAGAAGAATTCACAATATAACATGATTTTAAAATGAATCATTGTCATGGATTTATAGGCCAAATGGAATGAATTTTGTGTTTAATACCTGTAAATTAATGGCCATTTAAATCATCTTGCGAGTGGGTTTTTCTGGAACGGGATCGTTTGCAACATTGCGGTTGCGGTGAATTTAAATCTCATATCGGCAGGAAAAATACTGCCGGTAGTATGGGGGAAAAAATCACCGTTTCGCAACATAAAAAGTGAATTAAAGGCATCTTAAGGAGCACTTTTATACATAAAATAAACGGCTTTCTTTTACCTGTCCCGTACATGAAATTCGTCCCCGTTGTCGGCGTTGACGACTTTAGAAGCTGATTTTTTCATTCCTCCAGCGCTGAACTTGTCGGGCGATTTAAAAAAACAAATTCACAGAACGCCCGTCGGAACAATTATTCAGCAAAAGCTTGCACTCCAAGAAAATATAATCCAGGACAGGTAGGTGAAAACCGCATTTTAACCCCGCCCCCCCCCCCCTCAAAGGCGCCAAAATCGCGCAAACGGCCAGTGGCAGAACTGCAGCGCCGTTGAAGGTATGTTTTGTAACATACCTACTTATGGCAGTCTATGACCAGCTCTTCATACTTGGCCATCTTCCTCTCGTGGGCCTCCTCCAGATGGTCCTCCCATGGCACTGTCAGTTCCAACAAGACAATGTTTTTGGTGGCCTCTGAGACCAGGAGGATATCTGGCCTCAGGGTGGTCATGGCAATGTGCTGTGGGAACTTCAGCTGTTTCACCAGGTCTACAGAAAGCTGCCAGTCCTGCGCAGTCGCCAGGATTCCTGACGGATTCCTGGCTGCCGTGGTTCTTGGCCACTGCGCTCTGGCCTTCACGAAGGTGGTGGTGGGCCGTGCTCGTCTGCAGCTGCTGATTCCCGTGCTGATGGCTTCTGCAATGGGTTTAAGAACCTGGTCGTGACGCCAGGCGTACCGGCCCTTAGGTCGTGACAGTTTATAATGAGCTGGGGCTGAGGCTTTGCATTAGGTGGGATTCAGAGATTGTGTGCACCACTGTCTATTTTTAACACTATAATGCCTGATTGATGGTTTCCCCAGGATCTGTCACACTGTGCTTCCTGACTATACTGCATGTGGAGAATGAACGTGAAAAAATAAAGTAAACGTGGTCTCACAGCAAACTCTCTTTTCTATTGCAACCAGAATGAGATTGCATTGGTGCAAGATCTTGGGGTCCTCCCAGAGAGAATTATTTATGCAAACACCTGCAAGGAGATATCTCATGTTAAATTTGCTGCCGCCCATGGGATCCAGATGATGACATTCGATAATAAGGATGAAATTTCCAAAGTTGCACGGATCCATCCCACAGCTAAGTAAATGAAAATTATCTCTTAACTTTCTTAAATCAGTTGTTGGATTGAAAATGACAATTTCAGAGTAATTGTTTGCAGTCTGCATTTGCTTTCAATATTGTCTGAACCTGTCTGTCTGGAGTGGGTTAAATTCAAAATCTTCATTGATTTTCATTGAATCTTCATTGAATTTCATATCCTCCAAGGTTTGACCTTCAAGCTTGACACTCCAGACTATTTCTCGGTTCTTCAACTCTATTTCCTGCATATCTTCCCCTCTCAATACGGCAGCATTGATGGTAGAACTCTTTCGAGATCCATTATGTCAAATTCCTTTTCTACACCACTTTGCCTTGCTGCCTTGCTCTGCATACATTCTTTGAACTCTTTAATTCCTGCCATTTTTCTGATTATTTCTCCAAACACCGCCATTTTCACGTGGCAATATTTGTTTTATTAATGATCCAATGTTACTTAATACTGTCGTATCTGAGAATTTCATACTGTATTCTCCACACAGTTTTTTCAGAAGGATGTGGCTCATGCAGTTGCATCTTGGCATTTCCCAAATTTACATTATTGCCTTAAGAACATGGACAGTATGATTTTTTTAATCAAAAAAGCACAATGGATAAATCTCGATTACAAATTTATTCCATGTGGCACCATTAAGTGAAATGCACTAATTGTAAATTGGAGTATTCTAATGGATTAGGAAGAGTAGAAGATACTCTGCTTCTTTTATATGACATGCTAGTTATGTATTTAAAATCTGAATGTTGTTAGTTATCTTTCATTTCCTTGCATAAATATTTTTTTATCATGTCATTTGGCAATAAATTCTATGGAATTACTATCATTCAATTAAGAGGATAGATGCAAAATGCTGGAGTAACTGGGTCAGGCAGCATCTCTGGAGAAAAGGAATAGGTGATGTTTCGGGTCGAGACCCTTCTTGAGTTACTCTAGCATTTTGTGTGTATCTTTGGTGTAAACCAGCATCTGCAGTTCCTTCCTACACATTCAATTAAAAGGCTTTTCTTTCCTGTCGGGTGCCTTTACGTATGTATCTGCGTACTTCTCCAGTGGTCCATCAGGAAAATGCGAATTTCCACTTTTAGGCATTTAAAGACTGCATGGATGAACTACAGCAATTGTTCATCCCAGTTTGGCAAAAAAAAATAATCAGGGAAGGTAGTGGGATAGTATCAAAACAAAAGATGAAGCATACAAATTAGCCAGAGAAAGCAGCCTACCAGAGGGCTGGGAGAAATTCAGAGTCCAGCAGAGGAGGACAAATGGCTTAATTAGGAAAGGGAAAATAGATTACGAAAGAAAACTGGCAGGGAACATAAAAACTGACTGCAAACGTTTTAATAGATATGTGAAGAGAAAAAGATTAGTTAAAACAAATGTAGTTCCCTTGCAGTCAGAAACAAGTGAATTGATCATGGGGAACAAGGACATGGCAGACCAATTGAATAACTACTTTGGTTCTGTCTTCACTAAGGAAGACATAAATAATCTGCCGGTAATAGCAGGGGACCGGGGGTCAAATGAGATGGAGGAACTGAGTAAAATCCAGGTTAGCCGGGAAGTGGTGTTAGGTAAATTGAATGGATTAAAGGCCGATAAATCCCCAAGGCCAGATAGGCTGCATCCCAGAGTACTTAAGGAAGTAGCCCCAGAAATAGTGGATGCATTAGTGATAATCTTTCAAAAATCTTTAGATTCTGGAGTAGTTCCTGAGGATTGGAGGGTAGCTAATGTAACACCACTTTTTAAAAAGGGAAGGAGAGAGAAAACGTGGAATTAAAGACCAGTTAGTCTAACATCGGTAGTGGGGAAACTGCTAGTCAGTTATTAAAGATGGGATAGCAGCACATTTGGAAAGTGGTGAAATCGTTGGACAAAGTCAGCATGGATTTATGAAAGGTAAATCATGACTGACGAATCTTATAGAATTTTTCGAGGATGTAACGAGTAGAGTGGATAAGGGAGAACCAGTGGATGTGTTATATCTGGACTTTCAGAAGGCTTTCGACAAGGTCCCACATAAGAGATTAGTATACAAACTTAAAGCACACGGTATTGGCGGTTCAGTATTGATGTGGATAGAGAACTGGCTGGCAGACAGGAAGCAAAGAGTAGGAGTAAACTGGTCCTTTTCACAATGGCAGGCAGTGACTAGTGGGGTACCGCAAGGCTCAGTGCTGGGACCCCAGCTATTTACAATATATATTAATGATTTGGACGAGGGAATTGAATGCAACATCTCCAAGTTTGTGGATGACACGAAGCTGGGGGGCAGTGTTAGCTGTGAGGAGGATGCTAGGAGGCTGCAAGGTGACTTGGATAGGCTGGGTGAGTGGGCAAATGCATGGCAGATGCAGTATAATGTGGATAAATGTGAGGTTATCCACTTTGGTGGCAAAAACAGGAAAGTAGATTATTATCTGAATGGTGGCCGATTAGGAAAAGGGGAGATGCAACGAGACCTGGGTGTCATGGTACACCAGTCATTGAAAGTAGGCATGCAGGTGCAGCAGGCAGTGAAGAAAGCCAATGGTATGTTAGCATTCAAAACAAAAGGATTTGAGTATAGGAGCTGGGAGGTTCTACTGCAGTTGTACAGGGTCTTGGTGAGACCACACCTGGAGTACTGCGTACAGTTTTGGTCTCCTAATCTGAGGAAAGACATTCTTGCCATAGAGGGAGTACAGAGAAGGTTCACCAGACTGATACCTGGGATGTCAGGACTTTCATATGAAGAAAGACTGGATAGACTCGGTTTGTACTCGCTAGAATTTAGAAGATTGAGGGGGGGTCTTATAGAAACGTACAAAATTCTTAAGGTGTTTTCAGGCTAGATGCAGGAAGATTGTTCCCGATGTTGGGGAAGTCCAGAACAAGGGGTCACAGTTTACGGATAAGGGGGAAATCTTTTAGGACCGAGATGAGAAAAACATTTTTTCACACAGAGAGTGGTGAATCTCTGGAATTCTCTGCCACAGAAGATAGTTGAGGCCAGTTCATTGGCTATGTTTAAGAGGGAGTTAGATGTGGCCCTTGTGGCTAAAGGGATCAGGGGTTATGTAGAGAAGGCAGGTACAGGATACTGAGTTGGATGATCAGCCATGATCATATTGAATGGCAGTGCAGGCTCGAAGGGCCGAATGGCCTACTCCTGCACCTATTTTCTATGTTTCTATGTTTCCACAGATTTCCCGTCCATCAGAGTGGGGAAATTGAACATGAGTAGAGTGAGACCATTCAAATAAAGGGAAAACATTGGCTGCTGGGAGCTAACTTTACCTGAGGAGGACAATTGTAATATAGCATTTGCTGATGATACACTGGGTGGCAGCGTTTGCTATGAGGAAGATATAGAAAGGTTTCAGGAGAATATAGACAATAAATGAAGGGGCAAGAAAAATGTAGATGGAATAAAATATGCAAAAATGTAAAGTTTTCCATTTTGATAGAAAAAAAGAAAGGCAGAGTATTTTTAAATGACATGAGAATGAACGCCATTGATGTTCAGAGAGATCTGGGTATTGTAAACAAATCAACAGGTAGAGCAAGCAACTTAGAAAGTATAAAAGATGATCATTTATATCGGGTCCTGATTGTGATCACACCTGAAATTTGCTGTGCGGGTCTGCTACCCAGGGATGATGTAATCGGGGTGGGAGCAGTGCTGTCAAGGTTCACAAGATTGATTCCTGGAATAGCTGGTTTCTCAGACGAGGCAAGATGAAGCTGTCTGGGCCTTTTCTCTATTGAGTTTACATGAATGAGCGGTGATCGCATTTAAACATATAAAACTGCTATTGTTCTCGCCAGTTGACGTGGAGACATCAACTTCCATCAAAGATCCTCGGTAGAAGTCCTCCTTTCCACCAGCTGGCTTGTCTAGAAACTGGGAGTCATGACACAATGATGATTGGTTAGGATTGCGATGAGGAGAAAATTCCGCATTCGGAAAGTAGTAAAACTTTTGTAATCGTCGCCCTAAAGGGCTGGCCAAGCTCTGTTGCTACATTGAACACAGGAGTCTTTTTTTTTAATACTAAGGGAATCAAGGGATACGAGGCTGATGCAAGCAAATGGTGCTAAGGTAAAAGATCACCTAGGGCCTTAATCAATGGTGGAGCAGACATGAGAGATCCTGCGTAGACAAATGTGCTGGAGAAACTCAGCAGGTGAGGCAGCATCTCTGGAGCGAAGGAAATAGGCAACGTTTCGGGCTGAAACCCTTCTTCAGACTGATGTAGGGTGGGGGGGGGGGCGGGGAGAAGAAAGGAGAAAGGAGGAGGAGGAGCCAGAGAGCTGAGGGAGAGCTGAGAAGGGGAGGAGACAGCAAGGGCTACCGGAAATTGGAGAAGTCAATGTTCATACCACTAGGGTGCAAACTGCCCAAGCGGGATATGAGGTGCTGCTCACTCTGGCCATGGAGGAGGCCCAGGACAGAAAGGTCAGATTCGGAATGGGAGGGGGAGTTGAAGTGCTGAGTCACAGGGAGATCAGGTTGGTTAATGCGGACCGAGCGGAGGTGTTCGGCGCTTGGTCTCACCGATGTAGATCAGCTGACATCTAGAGCTGCGGATGCAATAGGTGAGGTTGGAGGAGATGCAGGTGAACCTCTGTTGCACCTGGAACGACTGCCTGGGTCCTTGAATGGAGTCGAGGGGGGAGGTAAAGCGACAAGTGTAGCATCTCTTGCGTTTGCAAGGGAAAGTGCCCGGGGAGGGGGTGGTGCGGGAGGGAAGGGAAGAATTGACTAGGGAGTTACGGAGGGAGCGGTCTTTGCGGAAGGCAGACAGGGGGGGGAGATGGGAAGATGTGGCGAGTGGTGGGGTCACGTTGGAGGTGGCAAAAATGACGGAGGATTATTTGTTGTATGTGACGGCTAGTGGGGTGGAAGGTGAGGACTAGGGGGACTCTGCCCTTGTTACGAGAGAGGGGATGGGGAGAGCGAGCAGTGTTATGGGGTATTGAAGAGACCCTGGTGATAGCCTCATCTATAGTAGGGGAGGGGAACCCCCGTTCCATGAAGAATGAGGACATTTCCAATGATCCTGGTTTTATTTCCTATGTTTTTGTCATATGTATAATAGGACAATGAAATTCTTGCTTCTGTGTGCTGAAGCAAAGCAAGAATGTCATTGTCCTATCAGGGACATATGACAATAAACTCACTTGAACTTGAACTTGTTTCATTTTATTTGAGATGGCCAAATTTAACCATTTTATGTTGTACATGGTATTTTGTTAAATGACTTTCAATCTTTTTCTTCCTAGCATTCTTAACTCATTTTTAATATTATTGTATTATTTTATGTTTGTGAATATCAACCCAGCATGGTAGATGGCCGATGAGCCTGGAGGAAGCCACATCTTTGTGGCTGCTGCAGGCATTCGGTCGGTGGACTTTTCCATTGGAGTAGCCCAGGTGCTGGGAGAGGGTTTCTCAGAGGAAGAAACCTTGGAGCAACTTTGGAGCAAGCAGGTAGAAACGGCCCGGTCCTTTGTGCAGGCAACTGGTGATTTCAGAACTGTGGAAGATAGATCTGTCCATAGTTATTTCCAGAAAGATAATTGTAGGATAAGTCAGAAATAAAATATGTCACTTTTTTCTCTTCGTGAAAATTGATATTTGGCTCTGGCACAAACCGAAGGGGTCAACTCTCTTACTTTGCAATATTGACACCTCTCTAACTAATGTTGCTGCCCTCACAGGATGGTTCTTCGCATTGTCACAAATGATGCTTTGTCGTGTATTCCCCTGAGTGTGAAGTTTGGGGCAACTTTAAATGAATGCAGACAGCTGATGGAATGTGCTAAAACCTTGAGTGTTGACATCATTGGTGTCAGGTATAAAGCATTTGCCTTCTGAATACCAGTTTGTAACTGTTATAAATTTGATTTATTTACTAATATATCATGGTCTATTAGTAAAAAGAGTACTTTTGGCTGAACCATGTTTATTTAAGGGTGAAACCCGAATCAATGTGCCTAGTTGCATCATCATTCTCTGCTTTAGAAATATAATGAGTAATGTTTTGTTCCTTCCTACACATTTTGTCTGCTCCCCTGCAAAATATCCTCAACATATGCCTACTTTGAAGAAGTTCTCCTCCTCTCTCCGATGAGAGTTCTGCAATACCCTCTCTCGTTGCTCACCCACTGTGATTCCTCCCGTTCTCCAGCTCCATATCTCTAGTTTCCCTCTCCCCTGACTCTCAGTCTGAAGAAGGGTCTCGATCCGAAACGCCACCCACATCTTCTCTCCAGAGATGCTGCCTGCCCCGCTACCCAGCATTTTGTGTCTACAGTGTTTCAACGGCATAAGGTCATATGTGATAAGAGTAGAATTAGACCAATCGGCCCATCAAGAGTAATCTGCTATTCAATCATTGCTGATCTATCTCTCCCTCCTAACCCCATTCATCTGCCTTCTCCCCATAACCTCTGACACCTGTACTAATCAAGAATCTATCTTAAAAATATCCTCAGCCTTCCGTGGCAAAGAATTCCACAAATTCACCACCCTCTGACTAAATACATTTCTCTTCATCTCCTTCCTAAAAGAACATCCTTTAATTCTGAGGATATGATCTCTAGTGCTGGACTCACCCACTATTGGAAACATCCTCTCCGTATCCACTCTATCCAAGCCTTTCACTATTCTGTATGTTTTGAATGTGTCCTCTTTGGACTTTGTAACAAAGTGCTGAGCTGGCAGGTGAAAGAACTGGATAAATGTCTTTCAGAGGCATATTTATACTTTTATATTTCTTCTTTAAACAGTTTCCATGTTGGGAGTGGCTGTATGAATCCGCAGGTATTTGCTCAAGCCATAGCAGATTCACGTCGAGTCTTTGAAATTGGGGTTTGTTTACTTTTTGTTTTTGTTAAAATATTGACCATTCATATTTATTATAACAATTGTTACATTGTTACGTTGCTCTAATCTGCATGGTTGATATTTGCTGCCTATTTCTCTTATTCCACATATATTTCTCTTATTCCACGTTGGGCAATTTGTGCCCAGGCTTATTCTGGGGAAAGAAATAGTTCTTTCAATAATGTTTCAACTAAAATATGTAGGCTGGTTGTAATGTGATTAATGCTACATGCCGACATACTAAACCCTAAATCTTAAGATTTCATTTGATGGCTTCAGTGAACTAAAGAAGCTTTTATATTAATGCATGACCGAGCAAAAAAAAAGCTAAGATTTCCATGCAAGGAACTTGCTGATAATGAGGCAACAGTTCTGTTAGATTGAATATTATGTATACACTGAACCTTTTTTCCCCCCTGTCCATAGACGAGCCTTGGATTTAACATGAATCTGCTTGATATTGGTGGTGGTTTCCCAGGCATGGACAATGACAAAATAACATTTGAGAAGGTACATGTCATGTATTAAAATCTCAGTTGAGGATCAATTAACATTCATAATGGTGTGCCCACACTGTGCATCTTATCTATAAAATATAGGGATGGGAGTTCTGGGAAATCTGAAAAGGAACAGGTAGGTTTTTGATTATTTTGCTGGGTTTCCGTGATTGTAGTGTTAAATAATATATATTTAAGTGTGGAGTCATGCATTTTGGTAGTAGGCATAAAGGCGTAGACTATTTTCTAAATGGGGAGAGAATCCAGAAATTGGAGGTGTAAAAGGGCTTGGGAGTGCTGGTGCAGGATCATCAAAAAGTTAATCTGCAAGTTGAATCGGTAGTAAAGAAAGTGAACTCAATGCTAGCATTTATTTCAAGAAGGCTTGTATACGAATACAGGGATGTAATGCTGAGGCTCTAAAAGGTGCTGGTCAGGCTGCATTTGGAATATTGTGAGCAATTTTGGGCACCATATCTGAGGAAGGATGTGCTGGCTCTGGAGAGGGTCAAGAGGAAGTTTACAAGAATGATCCCAGGAATGAGTAGGTTACCCTATGATGAGCGTTTGTCGGCACTGGGCCTGTACCCGCTGGAGTTTAGAAGAATGAGGTGGGACCTCATTGAAACACAGAATAGTTACAAATTTGGATAGAGTGGATGTGGAGAGGATGTTTCCATCAGTGGGAGAGTCTAGAACTAGAGGTCATAGCCTCAGAATTAAAGGTTATTCTTTTAGGAAGAAGATGACGAGAAATTTCTTTAGTCAGAGGGTGGTGAATCGGTGGAATTCTTTGCCACAGCAGGGTGTGGAGGCCAAGTCAGTGGATATTTTTAAGGCAGAGATAGATTCTGAATTAGTACAGGTGCCAGAGGTTATGGGGAGAAGGGGGTTAGGAGGGAGAGATAGATCAGCCATGAGAGGCCCGGGGAGCCGTTGGTGCGAGGAGGAGTTACCTGGAGCTGTGAGTATAAAAACAGCGCGGGGCTTGCTTCTAGAGAGGCCCGGGGAGCCATTGGTGCGAGGAGGAGTTAGCTGGAGCTGTGAGTATAAAAACAGCGCGGGGCTTGCTTCTACAGAGGTCCGGGGAGCCGTTGGTGCGAGGAGGAGTTACCTGGAGCTGTGAGTATAAAAACAGCGCGGGGCTTGTTTCTACAGAGGCCCGGGGAGCCGTTGGTGCGAGGAGGAGTTACCTGGAGCTGTGAGTATAAAAACAGCGCGGGGCTTGCTTCTACAGAGGCCCGGGGAGCCGTTGGTGCGAGGAGGAGTTACCTGGAGCTGTGAGTTACCCAAATCTGCAACGTTCCATCTCACTTCCAGAGAAGGTGTCTGGTGGAAGCCTCTGATTGGTCGAACGGACTAGAGGAAGCAGCTGATTGGCTTGTATCCCGGGTAAGGCTTTTTTGTATTCGGATAAGGGGGAGAATGAGGGCCAGGGCAGTTTACTGTTCTGGATGTCAGATGTGGGAGGTCATGGAGTCTGAGCGCCAGGTGCGTCGAGATGGGGCTCCTAAGGGACCATGTTAGGAATCTGGAGCAGCAACTCGATGACCTCTGTCTGCTCAGGGAGAGCGAGGAGGTCATAGAAAGGAGTTACAGGGAGGTGGTCACTCCAAGACCACGGGAGACAGAAAACTGGGTCACAGTTAGGAAGGGCAATGGGCAGAGGCAGGGACGAGTGAGTACTCCAATGTTGGTACACCTTGCAAATAAGTACTCCTGTTTGAGTACGGATGGGGGTGACAGCCTGCCCGGGGGTAGCGAGAGCGGACGGGCCTCCAGCACAGAGACCGGCCCTGTTACTCCTGAAGGTAGGGACAAAAATAAGAGGGCAATAGTAATTGGGGATTCTATTGTTAGGAGGTCGGATAGGCGATTCTGTGGACGCAGTCGGGAGACCAGGATGGTGGTCTGCCTCCCTGGTGCCAGGGTCTCGGATGTGTCTCAACGAGTCCAAGATATCCTGAAATCAGAGGGAGAGGAGCCTGAGGTCGTGGTACATATAGGTACCAATGACATAGGTAAAAAAAGGGAAGAGGTCCTGAAGGGAGGATTTAGGGAGTTGGGAGGAGAGTTAAGGAAAAGGACCAAAAAGGTAACAATCTCAGGATTACTGCCTGTGCCACGCGACAGTGAGAGTAGGAATGGAGCGAGGTGGAGGATAAATGCGTGGCTGAAAGACTGGTGCAGAGGGCAGGGATTCAAGTTTCTGGATCATTGGGACTTCTTTTGGGGAAGGTGGGACCTGTACAGAAAGGATGGGTTGCACTTGAACCCGAGGGGGACCAATATCCTGGCGGGGAAATTCGCAAAGGCTACTGGGGAGACTTTAAACTAGAACGGTTGGGGTGAGGGACTCAAATAGAGAAAGCTAGTAGACAGAATGGGAGGCAGGAAGCAGAAAAGGGAAGCACTCGGGCACAAGAGGAGAAAGAAAAAAAAGGAAATAAACAGAGAATAAGAGGCGGGGGGTTTCATAAATGTGCATATTTTAATGCTAGGTGCATTGTAAGAAAGGTGGATGAGCTTAGAGTCTGGATAGACACATGGAAGTATGATGTTGTGGCGATCGGTGAAACATGGTTGCAGAAGGGCTGTGATTGGAAACTAAATATTCCAGGATTTCGTTGCTTCAGGTGTGATAGAATTGGAGGGGCAAGAGGTGGAGGTGTTGCATTACTAGTCAGGGAAGATATTACAGCAGTGCTTTGGCAGGATAGATTGGAGGGCTCATCTAGGGAGGCTATTTGGGTGGAACTGAGAAGTGGGAAAGGGGTAGCAACACTTATAGGGGTGTATTATAGACCACCAAATGGGGATCGGGAATTGGAAGAGCAAATATGTAAGGAGATAGCAGATATTAGTAGTGAGCACAAAGTAGTGATTGTGGGAGATTTCAACTTTCCACACATAGACTGGGAAACACATTCGGTAATGGGCTGGATGGTTTGGAGTTTGTAAAATGTGCGCAGGATAGTTTTTTGCAGCAATACATAGAGGTACCTACTAGAGGAGGGGCAGTGTTGGACCTCCTGTTAGGAAATGAGACGGGACAGGTGGCGGAGGTATGCGTTGGGGAGCACTTCGGGTCCAGTGATCACAATACCATTAGTTTCAATATAATTATGGAGAGGGTCAGAACTGGACCTAGGGTTGAGATTTTTGATTGGAGAAAGGCTAACTTTGATGAGATGCGAAATGATTTAAAAGGAGTGAACTGGGACATTTTGTTTTATGGGAAGGATGTAGAAGAGAAATGGAGGACATTTAAAGGGGAAATTTTAAGAGTTCAGAATCTTTATGTTCCTGTTCAGTTGAAAGGAAACAGTAAAAAGTGGAAAGAGCCCTGGTTTTCAAGGGAAATTGGACATCTTGTTCGGAAAAAGAGGGAGATCTACAATAATTATAGGCAGCATGAAGTAAATGACGTGCTTGAGGAGTATAAGGAATGTAAAAAGAATCTTAAGAAAGAAATTAGAAAAGCTAAAAGAAGACATGAGGTTGCTTTGGCAAGTAAGGTGAAAGTAAATCCAAAGGGTTTCTACAGCTATATTAAAAGCAAAAGGATAACGAGGGATAAAATTGGTCCATTGGAGAGACGGAATGGACAGCTATCTGCAGAGCCAAAAGAGATGGGGGAGATATTGAACAATTTATTTTCTTCGGTATTCACCAAGGAGAAGGATATTGAATTATGTGAGGTAAGGGAAACTAGTAGAGTAGCTATGGATACTATGAGTTTCAAAGTAAAAGAAGTACTGACACTTTTGAAAAATATAAAAGTGGATAAGTCTCCAGGTCCTGACAGGATATTCCCTAGGACATTGAGGGAAGTTAGTGTAGAAATAGCCGGGGCTATGACAGAAATATTTCAAATGTCATTAGAAACGGGAACAGTCCCCGAGGATTGGCGTACTGCGCATGTTGTTCCATTGTTTAAAAAGGGTTCTAAGAGTAAACCTAGCAATTATAGGCCTGTTAGTTTGACTTCAGTGGTGGGCAAATTAATGGAAAAGATACTTAGAGATAATATATATAAGCATCTGGATAAACAGGGTCTGATTAGGAACAGTCAGCATGGATTTGTGCCTGGAAGGTCATGTTTGACTAATCTTCTGGAATTTTTTGAAGAGGTTACTAGGGAAATTGACGAGGGTAAAGCAGTGGATGTTGTCCATATGGACTTTAGTAAGGCCTTTGACAAGGTTCCTCATGGAAGGTTGGTTAAGAAGGTTCAACTGTTGGGTATAAATGCAGGAGTAGCAAGATGGATTCAACAGTGGCTGAATGGGAGAAGCCAGAGGGTAATGGTGGATGGTTGTTTGTCGGGTTGGAGGCAGGTGACTAGTGGGGTGCCTCAGGGATCGGTGTTGGGTCCTTTGTTGTTTGTCATGTACATCAATGATCTGGATGAAGGTGTGGTAAATTGGATTAGTAAGTATGCAGATGATACCAAGATAGGGGGTGTTGTGGATAATGAAGAGGATTTCCAAAGTCTACAGAGTGATTTGGGCCATTTGGAAGAATGGGCTGAAAGATGGCAGATGGAGTTTAATGCTGATAAATGTGAGGTGCTACACCTTGGCAGGACAAATCAAAATAGGACGTACATGGTAAATGGTAGGGAATTGAAGAATACAGTTGAACAGAGGGATCTGGGAATAACCGTGCATAGTTCCTTGAAGGTGGAATCTCATATAGATAGGGTGGTAAAGAAAGCTTTTGGTATGCTAGCCTTTATAAATCAGAGCATTGAGTATAGAAGCTGGGATGTAGTGTTAAAATTGTACAAGGCATTGGTGAGACCAAATCTGGAGTATGGTGTACAATTTTGGTCACCCAATTATAGGAAGGATGTCAACAAAATAGAGAGAGTACAGAGGAGATTTACTAGAATGTTGCCTGGGTTTCAACAACTAAGTTACAGAGAAAGGTTGAATAAGTTAGGTCTTTATTCTCTGGAGCGCAGAAGGTTAAGGGGGGACATGATAGAGGTCTTTAAAATGATGAGAGGGATAGACAGAGTTGATGTGGATCAGCTTTTCCCTTTGAGAAAATGGAAGATTCAAACAAGAGGACATGACTTCAGAATTAAGGGACAGAAGTTTAGGGGTAACATGAGGGGGAACTTCTTTTCTCAGAGAGTGGCAGCGGTGTGGAATGAGCTTCCAGTGGAAGTGGTGGAGGCAGGTTCGTTGGTATCATTTAAAAATAAATTGGATAGGCATATGGATGAGAAGGGAATGGAGGGTTATGGTATGAGTGCAGGCAGGTGGGACTAAGGGAAAAAAGTTGTTCGGCACGGACTTGTAGGGCCGAGATGGCCTGTTTCCGTGCTGTAATTGTTATATGGTTATGGTTATATGATTGAATGGCGGAGTATACTTGATGGGCTGAATGGCCTAATTTGCCCTTAAAACCACTTTCTGCAATATTCTTAAGGATTAGTTGGATTGTCTCCAATTTTCTGTTATAGGGGCCAGCTTTTATTGTTGTTTATTATCAATTCTATATACAGATACTAATGTGCATCAATAGGTTAATATTTTATATAATGCTTGAAAGGGATGAACATTAAATAAAACCCAACCTATACGGCCTTTCCACATTATGGTGAATATTATCTGCAGCCTCTCAAGTTCAGTTGCATCCTGTTCCAGTGCTCCAGTTGTGGTCTACCACTGTTTATGATGTTCATTAGTTATAGGAGCAGAATTAGGCCAATTGGACCATCAAGTCTACTCTGTCATTCGGTCATGGCTGGTTTATCTTTCCCCCTCAAACCCATTCTTCTGCCTTTGGCCCATAACCCCCTGGAATCCGTACTAATCATAACCTTGTACCATAAATTTGTACCATAACCACCAAGTTCTTATATTCTGTACCCAGGCTAATGAAAGAGAGTACTTGTGTCCCTTTTTCACTACCTTATCCATCTGTAATGATCTCAATGTAAAGCACCGCTGGCCCCGTTTTCTCCACGCCGATGATGAAGTTGTACAAGGCGGGGGCTGTTGTAGGGCGGACGGGCCGAGCGGCCTGTAGCCGAGGGAGGGGGAGGCCAAGGCTGCAGCCTAGTCCTTGCCCCGGGTCCTGCTCCTCTCCCTCCCCGCGGGCCGAGAGCAGCAGCGCCGGCACCCCCAGCACCAGTCTCGCCTTTACCCGTGGACAGGCGTCGTTCAGCATGAAGATGCTGGTTTACACCGAAGGTAGACTCAACGTGCTGTAGCAACTCAGCGGGACAGGCAGCATCTTTGGAGAAAAGGAATAGGTGACGTTTCGGGTCAAGACCCTTCTCCAGAGAGGTTACCCGACCCGCTGAGTTACTGCAGCATTTTGTGTGTATCCCTGTCGATGACTGGTGTTCGGCCTTCGCCGGCACCGAGGGGGTTAACTGACAGCCACGGATAAGGCGAGAGATGCAGCTGATGGTCCCCAGCCCGTCGGGGACCGGATTCCTCGGGAGTTGGAGCAGATTTGAGCTGGAGTTAGCGATGGCTGTAAGCCACTGCTCTGGACCGGTGTCCCATCACCCCGGACATCTCCGCCCGCCCCCGGACAGGGATGGGACACTCGGGAGGGGACGGGTACGGTAGTGAGATCACCCGTTCGCACTTGTTCTACATTATCTAACTCCAGTAGCAATTCAACAGCGCTTGCAGCGCCAAAGACCCGGGTTCGATCCTGACTACGGATGAAACGCAGGTCTGTGTACATGCAGCAGCTCAGCTGTTTATCGCGAATGACCTATGACCTGGGCATGCGCAGTCGGAATACCGAACTCACTTATTAGTTGCTTTGTGCCTGCATTATTTAAAGGAGCAGAACCGTTAGATGGAAATTTCTTTGGAGAACACAAGTGGCGGCGCTGCCCAAGCAGCTGCGGCTCGCCTGCAGTCCGTCTGTCTTTTTCATTTGTTTTCTTTTGTCTTGTTGGATGTATGTTTTAGTTTATTTTTAGTTGTCTATGTGTGGGGGGCGGGGGAAACTTATTTTAGTCTCTTCCTTCCGGGGGAATGCAACATATTCTCTGTCGTATCTCCGTCTGCGTGAGGCCTAATCGCGGAGCTGGCGGCCTCCAACTGGGACCAACCTTGGGGTTCCGGAGGCAGAGCCAGGACTCACCATCGCGAGGCCGGCCGACTTCGGGCCTGTGTTGGCGCTGCGGCGGTGGCCCAACTTCGGAGCCTCAGAGGCTTTGGCCGCTGGCCCAGTGGACGTCAACATCAGGAGCTTGCAGGTCCCCGGTTTGTGACCGATTCTCCGGAGCTCCCACAACAACAGCTTCGTCCGCTGGACAGGAGGGTGGCAGCTTCGTCCGCCCCGGGCCGCGTAGTTTGAACCGGCCCGTTCGCGGAGCTCGGATTCGGCTGCGGGATTTCTGTACAAAATCATTTAGAACTATATAAAATGCTGGCCATCTTCAATTTAATGTCTAATTAATTTCCTTGTTGCAGATTACAGCAGTAATCAATCCTGCACTGGACCATCACTTCCCTGCAGCAAGTGGAGTCAAGATAATTGCTGAACCAGGCCGTTATTACGCAACATCATCATTCACACTGGCTGTGAATATCATTGGTAGAAAAATTATTCATAGAGCTTCAACTGACTCCGATGGTAAATTCTGCCACCATTGAATTATTCAATAAGCCAATGCTGTCACTTTATATTATCTGATAGGTGTAGATTGTCGGTTTGACAGTTTGTCGGTTTGTCAAGGAGGACTCTCTCTAACATCTACAGGTGCACAGTAGAGAGCATGCTGACCGGTTGCATTGTGGCTTGGTTCGGCAACTTGAGCGCCCTGGAGAGGAAGAGACTACAAAAAGTAGTAAACACTGCCCAGTCCATCATCGGCTCTGACCTTCCTTCCATCGAGGGGATTTATCGCAGTCGCTGCCTCAAAAAGGCTGGCAGTATCATCAAAGACCCACACCATCCTGGCCACACACTCATCTCCCTGCTACCTTCAGGTAGAAGGTACAGGAGCCTGAAGACTGCAACGACCAGGTTCAGGAATAGCTACTTCCCCACAGCCATCAGGCTATTAAACCTGGCTCGGACAAAACTCTGAACATTAATAACCCATTATCTGTTATTTGCACTTTATCAGTTTATTTATTCATGTGTTTTGTAGTCAATGCCTATTATGTTCTGTTATGCTGAAGCAAAGCAAGAATGTCATTGTCCTATCAGGGACACATGACAATAAACTCTCTTGAACTTGAATTTATTCCAATGATTAACACCCCTAAAAGGAGCCATGACAGGGAAATCTTTGTGTTTTGCGCAAGCAAAAAGAAAGAATTATCATTTAAAGCCTGGAGATTTTTGTTTACTACTTCATCTATGTTAAACTACTGTAGGTGATCTCAGCCCAGCTTCTTGAGTAAAACATGGTTCTCTCATCACTGTCCAGACTCTAATGCCACTTGAGGATTTTTGGTGCAGGCATGAAAACTGCATGATATGGGCCACAGGCCTCACCAAACAATAGTGGACTGATGAATATTGTTCTTCTACTGGCCTTCCATGCAGTCTTCTTGTCTGACAGCCCATACTGGAAATTGTACACTTGTAACCACGAACACAGTGTCACTTGTTTTCCTTGACATACAAGCTTCCCTCTAGGAGCACAAACATAAATTGTAATAATTTATGTTTACAATTCAAACTCATAAAAAGCCCGCAACTGGTTCTGTTGCACACTTTAGACTTTAGAGGTACAGCGTGGAGACACGCCCATCGGGTCCACGCTGACCAGCGATAACCCCCTATACACTAACACTATCCTACACACTCTAAATCTTACAATTTCTACTGAAGACAATTAACCTACAAACCTGTGTCTTTGGAGCGTAAGAGGAAATGAGCATCTGGAGGAAACCCACGCAGTCACAGGGACATCATTGAACTCTGTACAGACAGCACCCATAGTCAGGATAAAACCCAGGTCTATGGCATTGTAAGCAGCAACTCTACCGCTGTATGGTATAGGATAGTCAATTTTTTTTTAAATGCCAAACAAATCCTCTTGACTCTTTATTTTTATCTCTCAGCATTGCAGTGACACATTTTGAAATTCAGTGCATGGATCTTATACACTTTTAATTTTATTTTCTAGATAAACAAAGGACTGTAAAAACCATAATGTACTATTTAAACGAAGGTCTGCATGGGTCTTTTAATTACAGAGAATTGCCATATTATCTATCAAAACCAATACTATTTAAGGTATGGATTTATATATGTGAAAATATATAATAATGTTGCTGTTAAGCATTTTTGTAGGCACGCTTCATCCATTCCTGCTGATTACCATCTTATCATTAGCAAAGTGAAGGAACATACTGTTAAATGCTAGAGGAATTCAGCAAGTCAGGCAGCAGCTGTGCAGTGAATGGATTCTCAGACTTCCTGACCCAAAACATTGTCTATCCATTCCATCTACCGCTGCTGTCTAATCTGTTGAGTTACTTCAGCAGATTGAATTTTGCTCAAGATTCCAGTATCTGCAGTCTCTTGTGTCTCCATACTGTTGCTGTATTCAAGCAGTAATTATCCTCCAATGATGTGTGCGATAAAGGCCAGTTTGGATTTCCCTCAGACTATTTGGCTCCAGATTTACCACAACAGAGTTGTCCAAAGCTTAGTTCCAGAGGTAATGGGGCTTTTTCACGGGGCGAGTTGACGCAAGATGTCACCAGAGTGAAGTGGTCGTGGTCCAGCACGAGTCTCGCACGATATAACGGGGGGTAGATAAAGAGTTCCCACGGTACTCGGCATTTCTGTTATTTGTGCGAGTGACTTGTCCGTCTCCCGAGCTTTCACGTTAAATCTTGAATGAACATCGTGAACTACACGTGACACAAATGATGTAACTTTTTTTTTCACACACTATAAATATCCTCCCTTGGTTGAATTGGCTCATTTGGAGACATGTTTTACTGTGTATGTGGGAGACACAGATGGACTGAGCACAGTACCTCGGTCTTACTGTGTGTGGGAGAGGGGGAGAAAGAGACGTACACTCACAGAGGCAGAGTCTCTCAGCCTGTGTAAGAGGGAGGGAGGGAGAGAGAGAGAGAGGCACACACAAGGTGGATGTGAAATCTCACCTGCCTGTTTCAGTGACAGACACCCGCCGCCAGTAAATGAAGACACCCCCATCTGTCTTCCCCTCCTCTCCCTCGACTATAATCTTTAAAAGGGACTTTAAAAGGGACTTTACTGAAAGGTTACGCATTTATCGACCACAGGCAGCATATCAGAAGGGTCTCGATAACTCTGGAGAAAAAGAATAGGTGGCGATTCGAATCGGAACCCTTCTTCAGACATCCTAATCGGAATTGAGTCTGAAGATGTGTCTCGTCCCGAAACATCAGCTATTTTTCTCCAGAGATGCTGCTTGACTCGCTGAGTTACTCCAGCGTTTTGTGTCTGTCTTCGGTTTAAACCAGCATGTGCAGTTCACTCCTTACACGGGTCTCTGGAGAACATTGATTGGTAGCGTTCCGGACCCTGCTTCGGAAAGGCATCGATCGCTAGTCGGCGAGGACTCCGAGCTGTATCTCTCAAAGAAGTACGTGAAAATTTTCTCACGGACCATAAAAATGCGTAACCTTTCAGTAAAGTCCCTTTTAAAGTCCCTTTTAAAGATTATAGTTATTTTCTTGAATCTCATTAACATAACTCATGAATAAGTTGATGTCCATATGCGGATGCAAATCTTTATTTTTATTTATTTTTTAAATTCAATCCCACAGAAGACAATTTTTACTCACCTTCTGTCCCCTCTGTCCAGCTTCCGGGTTCACCGTTCGCAGGAGTTCCCACGGTACCCGCAAGAGTTATTACGGATATCGCACTGGCCACTACGTTCATATAATGTTGCAATGTTCAACCACAAGTGTACAAGTCACTCTTGGAGAAATTTAAACTTTCTTGAATTTTCTCCCGAGTGACCAAGATACACGATTACCTGCCGTTAGCGCCATGGTAATCCACGGTGGTCCATGAATGCCGTACTGTTATCGCACGAGGTTCCCACGATGTTAAACTCTGGTTAACTCTTGCGTCAAGTCGCCCCATGAAAAGGCTGCTTAAGTGTCCACCAAAACTTTCGCCTGAAATGCATAAGCAGTTCTCCAGAGATGTATGGTCTTTTTTTGACTGGGTAGCATGCAAACAAAAACCTTTCACTGTAACTTGGTACACATGGCAATAACAATAAACTAAACCAGAATGGTAGAAGTGGTTGTCTGGATAGGGACTGAACTATCTCCATTGACTGCATTTATCTTTTGAAAGCTATTGAATAACAAACTATTTTAACTAAGGAATAAGAGCTGAAACACGTTAATAGTAAGAAAGGAAAAAAGTGGTAGCATTAGGTGGTTTGCTAATTGCCCAAGGACACAATGTTTAGTGAAGCAAATTTAATAAAATTTACCTAATATTTATCTCCTACAGAAACTCTGCCCTGACCAACAACTGTTTAACACAAAGGTTTGGGGACCCACCTGTGATGCATGGGATTGCCTCACTGATCAATGGAAGCTGCCTGAACTGCAGATTGGAGAATGGCTGCTCATCCAAAACAGAGGAGCTTACTCTGTCACTTTCTCCACCACATTCAATGGCTTTCAAAGAACCACAACACACCATGTAATCTCCAAGGAAGCCTGGTAAGGGCGCACGCACGCACACGCGCACGCACGCACCCACCCACCCACGCACGCACGCACGCACGCGCGCACGCACACGCGCACGCACACACGCACACACACGCGCACACACACGCACACACACGCACACACACACACACACACACTGTGGACAGAATGGATTATTGGGCTGGCAGCTCACTCACGGCTGGTGGGCTGGCAATGCCATTTCAAGCAGGGTGCAAGGCCACCAAATTCAAATGCCTTTTCATGCCATTTTAAGCCGGGTGCAACACCACCAAATTCAAGTGCAGTTTCATGCCATTTCAAGCAGGGTGCAAGGCCACCAAATTCAAGTGCAGTTTCATGCCACACCAAGCAGTATGCTAGGCCACCAAATTCAAGTGCAGTTTCATGCCACTTCAAGCTAGGTGCAAGGCCACCAAATTCAAGTGCCGTTTCATACCACTTCAAGCAGGGTGCAAGGTCACCAAATTCAAGTGCAGTTTCATACCATTTCAAGCAGGGTGCAAGGCCACCAAATTCAGGTGTAGTTTCATACCACTTCAAGCAGGGTGCACAGCACCAAATTTAAATGCCGTTTCATTCCATTTCAAGCAGGGTGCAAGGCCACCAAATTCAAGTGCAGTTTCATGCCACTTCCAGCAGGGTGCAAGGCCAGCAAATTCAAATGCAGTTTCATGCCACTTCAAGCAGGGTGCAAGGCCAGCAAATTCAAATGCAGTTTCATACCACCTCAAGCAGGGTGCAAGGCCCCCAAATTCAGGTGCAATTTCATACCACTCCAAGCAGGATGCAAGGCCACCAAATTCAAGTGCAGTTTCATACCACTACAAGCTGCGTGCCAAGCCACCAAATTCAAGTGCCGTTTCATACCACTTCAAGCAGGGTGCAAGGCCACTAAATTCAAGTGCAGTTTCCTGCCACTTCAAGCAGGGTGCAAGGCCACCAAATACAAGTGCAGTTTCCTGCCACTTCAAACCACCAACCATCACTTTTGCATTTTCAAATCACCAACCATCACTTTTGCATTTTCAAACCACCAACCACTTTTGCATTTTCAAATTACATTTTCAAACCACATTAAGGGCACTCACAGGTCAGTAAAACCACTCAGTTTAGTAGACATGTGTTCAGTGTTATTCACAGCTCAGACTGAGAGGTGTGACCTCTCGCTTCCCCAGCTTGCAGAGACTGAGGCAGTCCACACTTCCGGGTTTTATAGTCCCTCCCCCTTCCACCAGAAGGGGCGTGGCTTTCATGGCATGATTGACAGGAGAGAGAATCTCAACATTTAAAAAACATTAATAAGTCTTTTATTTTTCACCGATTGTCCTGCGCAGTGGAGGAGGACTCCGAGTAAGATGGCCACAAATCACAGCCGTAAGTGGTAGCGTTTTTTTCTAAAATCACTATGCAGTGCAAACAGGAAGTGATCAAGATTTGAGTTTTAATTATATAGATATATCTATACACATCTATATCTAGACACGTGTGTGTGTGTGTGTGTGTGTATATATTATTTGAATATGGATGAGGGTTACTATTTAACCTTATCTTCCCGTCAAAGGAAAATTCTGCAGAAGATAAAGAAGGGAAACCAATCTCCAGCTGAAGAACAAGTCCAAGTAGAGTGGAACTTTAATTGTTAAAAGCCGGGTATCCTTTTTCATCAAATTTTACCAATATTTAAATGGTGAACTATTCTGAATTTTACAGCACAATATTAATTTGCTCTGTCATATGCCCATTAAGGTATAGATTATAAGGTATTAATGTTTAGATCCCCATTAACTGATTTATGTAATTTCCCCACTTACAACTCCTCGCTTTTTGTGTTGATTTATTGCACAGGTGAGGAAAAATATTTGTTCTTCTAAATAATATAGTATTCTACCACCTTGTGGCCATTTTTCAAGTTCAGTTTATCATCGAAAGTCAAATCAGCTTAAGTGTAGTAGTATATAATGATCACTAAATGGTAAAAATAATTGTATTCGAAGGGATTTAATCACTATTTGCTCTGTAACTGAAGTTTTGTAGTTATCATTTATGTTTTTGAATTAAATCAAACTGAATTGAATTGAATTGAATTGAATTGAATTTTGTAGTTATCATTTATGTTTTTGAATTAAATCAAACAATATCAATGCAAAATAAATATGTGCTGAAAGATGAAGGTAATAATGTTATTGACATTTCTTCCATTTGGCTATTCCATGCTATGTAACTGAATATATTGGTTGGATAAAATAATCATGTTTAAGATTTATAGTTATTTTCAGAGAACTGTGTCCGTGTACTGCTCAAACCTAACACCACCCAGGGACTTGCCAGACACTGTGAATGTCCTGCCAGGTTTGACTTCCCAAAATGCGCATGTATCAGCATTAAACTCCATTAGCCAATCCTCAGAATGGTGGACAAACTGCGCATTACAAACGCTAACCTGCCCTCCTTGGATGACATATACAAGGCCCGATGCTTGCGCAGGGCCATAAATATCAAGAAGGACACATCCCACCCTGCCAACCACCTTTTTACTCTGCTACCCTCTGGGAGGCGATTCAGGTCTCTGCAGGCTCGTAGACTAAAAAATAGTTTCTACCCATGTGCGATAAAAGAGCTTAACTCCAATAGTGAACACTGGGAAGCAAGAAGTAACTTCGAGGAATACCGCTAAATTCTTTTAAACTCTTTTAAAAATGTATTATTATTTTACTATTAACTGTACATATGTGTATTGGTTGTCGTGTTGTATTTCTTTTAACGGAGGAGAAGCAAATGGAATTTCGTTGCTCAGTTTTGTGCAATGACAATAAACATATTCAATTCAGAGCACTTGCCCAGTTGATCAAAAGCCCATAGTAATTTTTGACCATAAAGTCAGAAGATTACATATTACTTCATACACAGCTGAGCATCAGTTTCTTAGAGGCTTCTTCAGATATCAGGTTAAAACCCAACCCAACCATGGTAAATCCAAATGTAATCCGAGCTCAAGATCTGATAATACCTTTTGATATCAGACTAGATGTTTAGCTTGTGATGGGTTCAGGTTATGTAGCCAGGCCTTCTGAGTTTCATTATCTTTAATGGTTAAAATATTGTAACAGAAGTGTCATCCAGGAATATGGACCAAACTCCTGCTTGGGGTATCGTCTCGTTTTAGCACACCAAAAATATCCCCAGCAAAAATATTTGTTATATTAGTCAAAATGCACACAGATTCATCTCGCTGTTACAAACTGGTTGGAGGAACTCAACAAGCATTTCTTTTGCTGATGAAGTTGGAATTTGGCAGTCCTGACAGCACATTCAACTCGTAATTCCAGGAAAATTTTAAATAGCAATATTTTAGCATAATTGTCTCATAAGAAGCAAACCAAAGTGTTTATTTAACTGACTTATTAATCAACAAATATCTTAGATACCAAATCTAATAAAATGAATTAATTTACATTTATCTGCAGACATATATGTTAAAAAATAGCTGAAGTGTTATGATGGCACCAACAGTAAAAGCTGCCTTCACAATCAGAATTAAGAGGTAAACTACAGTTTCACCCTTGATAATCAAAAGTGTACCTCCACAAACCTAGGAAAGGTCGAGAACATCGTTCAAAATTATAGCTTTTATTGTCATAGTTAACAAATTAATATTTGAGATGTCAAAGTTAGTGCTTTAATAAAATTAACAGATTTTAGAGTATAACAGGCATTATTCATAATAGCAAATGAATCTTTACTTGTAAATTCTACTAAATATTTCATAGAAATCCACATTAGTAAATACACTTTATTTTAATAAAATTAAGTCTAAAAATAGAATTGAGTTTCGTTTTAGCTGAATCTTAACATGGAATATTCAGATGACTAACCTTTAATATTTTCAACTAAAGATTATATTGGTCCAAGCTTAGATTTCTCGGAAATCTGTGAGAAAGCCAATGCTCTGAATTTTTGAACGTGGAGCAAAGCACATGGAATTTCATGCCACACAATTCTAATTTCTTGTCATAAATCAACATAGTTTTCCATTCAAGATGCTTTTCCTGATTATATTTTTTATATAGAATTAGCAATGGCAATGCCATTTTTGCTAATAGGGACATTTTGATCACTCCTTGCTGACAATTCTACAACACTCATCCACAATTCCTAATCTTTTCACATCAAACTCAACATTACTCTTCTACAATTTCCTGAAGGATGAAAATATTATGAACAGTATATAATGTGCATCTCAATTATAATTGCTAGAATTTAGAAGATTGAGGGGGGATCTTATAGAAACGTACAAAATTCTTAGGGGGTTGGACAGGCTAGGTGCAGGAAGATTGTTTCCGATGTTGGGGAAGTCCAGAACAAGGGGTCACAATTTAAGGATAAGAGGGAAGTCTTTTAGGCCCGAGATGAGAAAATCTTTTTTCACACAAAGAGTGGTGAATCTGTGGAATTCTGCCACAGAAGGTAGTTGAGACCAGTTCATTGGCTATATTTAAGAGGGAGTTAGATGTGGCCCTTGTGGCTAAAGGGATCAGTGGGTATGCAGAGAAGGCAGGTACAGGATACTGAGTTGGATGATCAGCCATGATCATATTGAATGGCGGTGCAGGCTCGAAGGGCCGAATGACCTACTCCTGCACCTATTTTCTATGTTTCTATAATTCAGGACTACTGTAATCCTTTCATCTACCCCTTGAATATTAATCATATCCAAGTTATCCAAAGAATGCTTCAACTATATTGAATGTCCCTAAATTATTAAATGTGGTGAAGCTCCTTTTAAATGTTTTTCAAGTCTGCGTCTTTGGATCACTCGTATTCCTTTTGATTCCACTCAGGATGGCAAATACTTGCAGAACTATGCAGAGAAGCGCAGGAGCCATACCAGGTTGATCATCGGTTATAACTTTGATTGCTGTTTCTCTGACTTCAAGGCAAATATTTGATAATGCAAATAGCCGGTGAGCTATGTAGAAGTTGTCCTCTTCTTGCAGGGGCAGCATGTTTGGATTATCAACAGGAACAATTCCATCATCAGGGACATTATTAATCTGTAAAGAGGACACATTATCTGAAATCAACTTGCTTTATTTCACCCAAACTCTTACACGGAACAGGATGGAGAAAATCAAAATAATGTACTGATCCTTGCACAATGTCAGTTAGCATGAATTGTAGTCCTTGACAAAGCATTTCTTACAGTCAAAAGTGGTTAGTTAATGAAAAGTGACCCTAAACAAACATAATAAAATATGGCCTTTGCATTTTCTGCAGTATTTCAGCATTCAGATGATGCCAGAAAAGGGCACAAAGTGCAGGAATAACTCAGCAGACCATGCAGCATCTCTGGGCAATGGATTGGTGACATTTCGGGTCGAGACCTTTCTTCAGACTGATTATAGTGGGTGGATAAAAATGCGGGGAAAGGCAGGACAAAGCATAGCAGGTAATAAGTGGACATAGGCGAAGGGAGGTTTTGATAGGCAGGTGGTTGAAACAAAAGCTAGAGATAAGAGCAGAAGCTGTGAGACAGGTTTGAAGAGTTGCAGATTGTGAAGTCAATGAGAGGAAACTAGGAGAAGGGGAGAAATAGGGGGGAGTCCAGGTGGGACACAAGGGGGGGGGGGGGGGGGTAGATAGAGGTTACCTAATATTGGACAATTTCAATCTTCGTACCATTGGGTTGTAAGCCACCCAAGCAAAATATGAGGTGCTATTCTCCATTTTGCATGTTGTCTCACTGCAGTGAGGGAAACAGCCCAGGCCAGAATGGCCAGTGTAGGAAAGGGAAGTGGAGTTGATATGGTTATAGATTATGCAGATAGGGTGCAAGTGCTCAGCGAAACAGTCACCGAATCTACACTTGGTCTCGCCGATGTATAGGAGACCACATCGGGATCACTGGATACAGTAGATGAGGTTAGAGGAGGTGCACATGAATATCTATCTCACCTGGAATGGCAAGGAAGGAGATACAAGGCCAGGTGTTGCCTTTTCTGCAGTTGCAGGGAAAAGTACACGGGGAGGCGGTGGTGTGAGTGGGAAGGGAGGAGTTGCAGGGGAGCGGTCTCTGCAGAAGTTAAAAAAAAAATGGTGGTGATGGGAAGATGAGAAGTGGTTGGAACACTTTGCAGGTGACAAAAATGTTGGACGCGGTGACTGGTGGGGTGAAAGAGAGGACCAGGGGAACTCTATCCTTGTTCTGTAAGGGATCCATCTGTGACAGAAGGGGGAAAAACAACGTTCACAAAAGAGTACATCTCAGATGTCCTAGAATGTAAAGTTTCATCTTGGGTGCCTGATGATGCCTGCTAGATATTTCAAACAACATTGTTCTAATTTGTTTCTCCTAGTCATATAGTTGAATAGTTGCTACAGGGCGGGGTGAACAATACTTCGTGAAAATAACATGTTCACAACTGAGAAGAAATGGTACGTCTAATCCATTTAGCATCATTTATATGATACCCAAATTTGTACTAGGGAGGCATTTGAAGGGGACAGTACACGATAAGATAAAAGCACTGGAAAAGAAAAGACATGCGCACCATCATTTATGACTTACCAAATAATGCTAAGTTGGAAGAATTTGAGTTTCACAGCAAATACCCAAGACTGCAAGACTTTCTTCAGACATTCCTAAACAAATGAGAAAGTATGGTTGCTTTAAGCTGTAATAGAGCTGTAACTTTAATTAATTTACCTTGCAATGTTAAAGAATATTTTAAGAAAATGCTAAACAAAAGGTTGTGATTAATCTATTCTAAATAATTTGGCTGCCATGTAGCCTGATAGATCTAAACATTGAAAATAAATTAAATAATGATCATCAGCATGAAGTATCTAGCCAAAGATTCACTGGTTCTGACAGAGCTCATTGTTTAAAATGGTGACAAAAGTCAAATACTACAGATATTTAAAAACTGAAGTTAAACAAAGTGCTAATCCTAGAGTCATGCACCATGGAAACAGGCCCTTCGACCCAACTAGCCCACACCAGCCAACATGTCCCTGCTACATTTGACCAACGTGCCTGTGTTTGGTCCATTTCCCTCCAAACCTGTCCTCTCCATGTACCTATCTAACTGCTTCTTAAACATTGGGATAGTCCCATCTTCAACTACCTCCTCTGGCAGCGCATTCCATACATCCACCGCCCTTTGTGGGAAAAGTTACCCCTTTTGATTCCTATTAAATCTTTTCCTCTTCATCTTGAACCCATGTCCTCTGGTCCTTGATTCACCTACTCTGGGCAAGAGACTGTACATCTACCCGATCTATTCCTCTCATGATTTTATACACTTAGAGAATCGGGTGGCATTTATGATGTTGTTTGGAAACAAGGATAACCTCTCAGCTAATTTTAGATTCTATTGAATGAACAGCTGAAACATTATCTGTTCTTTGCTCTACATTGCTGCCTGATGTCATGTGTATCTTCATCAATTTCAATTGTAGTGAATGGATAAGAATCTTAATTATTGCATTAAAATTATATTAAAATTTTTGCAGAGTTCTCCCTCTGCAGCCTGAACAGAAAGAACTGGATATTTCAGTTTTTTTCACTGGAGATTCAGCTAATTTCTAGGCAGATAATGCCTGCAGGCATCACAGGAAATTATGTTGGACAAAGCACTTATTCTGAAAATGAATTTATTCTCAATTAATATTTCAAAACCCTTCCAAGCATGAAACTTTATTTCCTCTTACCAGCTAGAACACTGACAAGGTAGAATGCTGCTGTTAATATCTCTGGTGTTGTGATATCTTTTTTCAAAGAGCCCTGCTCATTTGGGCAGCTGTAGCCTAATATCTGCAGCAGTTCCTTGACCCTCTGTGCTTGCGTTGAATCCAGTTCCTGTAGTCCAAGCAGATTTGGCTGTTCTGCTGAAGAAAGCTCATCAAGCTGTAAAACATACACAAAACAAAAATCACGTTCCAAGCTAAATTGTTTGAGATGTACATTTGATAACTTATTTAAATGCAAGGACAGGCCCCTGTCAGTTGTGTTCTAGTGCAATCTGTTCCAAGACTTGCAAACACAATGGACAAGATTAAGTCAATACAACACAGGAAGAGAAATGAAGGGCAAGGTGTGAATATGTAAAGTTTAAGCTTAACTCCAAGCATTAGACAAGATCATTCCTTAAGGCAATCTTTGTTTATGTTGTTAAAATGAAATGTACAGAATATTATAGTGCCATAAGCTGGTTCCAAGCAGACCAATGACATTTTATTGTTCAAGGTGTTTGATCAATAATAGTGCCTGCTGTAGATCAGCATCTACCAATCGTGTTCAGATAGGGCCTTCACAAACTAGTCCAGCATTCAGTAACTGTTGAGGAACAGTCAGCTGGAGCGGTCCTTGAGCTTGTTCATCACCGCTCAAATTACGAGCACTGAATAATTTGGTCTGAAAACATATGCAATAAAAATCAATATTTGCCTTGGTGGAAGTTCATTTGTACTATCTTTCCTGAAGATAGTACCTTTGTTGACACTCAATACAAGATGTTGAATAATATCTAGTGAGTAAGTTTCTCAATATTCAATCATTCAGATTGCCACGGTGTAATATTTGGAGGTAGTGGTGAAATTCAAAGACAAGAATCATGTTTGCTGCAAGTGACGAATATACTCTAGATTATATATTCAGTTCCAGACATGAAATTGGGTAGGCATTTTATCCCATTTAACCACTTGACAACTGTGCAGTTCTCAGTTTATCTAGCACGATACCAAATAAGAGAGCGAGAGAGAGAGAGAGAGAGAGAGAGAGAGAGAGAGAGAGAGAGAGAGAGAAATCATTTATATTTCTTAAAACAAAACAGCAGATGGGTTTGGGTTGGGGACACAATGGATGAGTCACTTCATTGGTGTCAATGAGAAGCATTTGGCGAGATTATTATTGTCCTGTCCATTTAGAGGCACATTCTCCACTACCAAACCTCAGCATTACATAAAATGACAACTTCATACAAAAGAACACTTTTGAGCAAAATTTACTTACAGCATTTTCAAGAAAAGAAATCACTTCTTCGTGATACAAGAATTCACAGTAAAGTCTGAAGAGTTGCTGACACTTTTCCTCTGCAAGTTCATGGAATGGCTGAAACTGTTGATTCGCCTCTTCAATTGCTGTAATGCATTGAAAATATAATTGCTGGTGATTTAATTATGTGTCAGCGTGTAGCAACAACATGCACTTCATTCACAAATGCTGTGGAATACAGTGCACACTATAATTTAAGAGGACAGCAGCTCTATAAAGAACTATAAAATTCTACATCATGTCTCTGACCTCCATGCCAGCACATTGAAATGTGGAGGTCAGAGATAAGGTGCTGATCAGATGCTGGGATGAAAGACTGCCCACTCCTCCGCTGGACTCTGCCCTGAGAACAGTAACAGAGCACTGAAGTAACTGTCCAGATACAGGCAGATGTCAAAAGAACATTGGACTTTTCAGGGATGGGGCCTCAGGATGCCTCACAAGGTTCAAAGCCTAGATGCCTGCTCTCCCTCAGCATGAAGACTTTCAGAGATGGAAGGGGCACCTTGCTAAATCGAGTCTTGCGCCACCATTCGGTCAGGTTATGGCTCAGGATAAAATAAAGCACACTGGAAAGATGGGATGGTTTCAAATAGTTTAGATGGGTAAAACTTGTAAACATCCCAATTATGAGGGGCATAATATTGGAAAAACACATTAGAAAAGTCACAAGGACATGATGACTTGTATCCAAGGATTTTACAGGAAGCGACTTCGGAGAATGTAGAACCATTGGTTAGAGTTTTTCCAAAAGCGAGTTTCCTGAAGGTACCAACAGATTGAAAAAGAGAAATGTGATGTCATTTTTTCAAGAAGGGAGGAAAACAAAAAGTAAGACACTACTGCCAATTAACAATATGTTATTGGGAAGAATCTGATCTATAATTAATGAAGAAAGTAGCTAATCATTCAAAAAAGTTTAATGCAATCAAACCCCAACAAACATGGTTTTTGAAAAATAAATCAAGTCTGACAAAAATGACTAGAATGTTGAGGGGATACAATGAGAAAAGTTGATTAACAGGAACCTGTAGAGGTGTATTGGGACTTCCAGAAGACATTTTATAAAACGCTGAATAAAAGGCACAAGTGTAGTAGGTATGTTACAAAACTTACCTTCAGCGGCGCTGTAATTCTGCCACTGGCCGTGTGCGCGATTTTGGCGCGTTTGAGGGGGGGGGGGGGCGGGGTTAAAACAGGGTTTTTTCCCGACCTGGTCCTGAATTATATTTGCTGGAGTGCAAGATTTTGCTAAAGAATCGTTCCTACGGCCGTTCTGTGTGTTTTTTTTTTTAAATTCACCCGACAAGTTAATCGCTGGAATGATTTTAAAAGCAGCTTCTGAAGCCGTCATTGCCGACAACTGGGATGGATTTTATGCAGGACCAGGTAAAAGAAAGTAGTTTATTTTTATGTATAAAAGTGTTGCTTAAGATGTATTTAATTCACATTTTACATTACGAAACGGTGATTTTTCCCCGAAGAACCGGCAGTGTATTTGCTGCAGATATGGGGGTATAAATTCACCGCATCTGAACGTTCTAAATGGTCCCGTTCCAGTAAAACCAACTCGCAAGCTGATTTAAATGGCCATTCATTTACAGGTATTAAACATTAAATTCCTTCCATTTGGCCTATAAACCCATGACAATGAGATTTAAAAGTTTTTATATTCTGAATTATTGTGTGAATGTTATTTGGACACTTTAGGCTATTTAAAAATGTTAATCTATTCTTAAGAAATGGATAGATGTTTAGATTTAGTAATTGAATTTTGTAATTAGCTACAATTAGGTAACTAACTAATTATATGCTTTAATTTCAAGTCATCTAAGTAAGATTGTTTCATATTTGTTTCAGAATGCTTCAATCTATAATAACTGAAAATTTCTTTCAGTTCTCTTAAATTTTAAGAAAGTTATCGGCCTTTAAATGTTCTCGATCACAGCTTTTGTGTCAAGTCAATGAAAAAGCAATAGGGAACAATATGCCAATTTCCGAGTATGAAAATGGCCATAACGTTTTTAATACTGAAGATATGAAAGTGAATTAGGTGTCAAATTAAACTTATTATTATGCTTTATCTGATGGGATAAATTAAAGACTTGATTTTTAAAATCTCAACATTTTGTAACATTGCTAACAAGTGAAGAGCTCATAATTTGGGCGGAGGGGCGAGGGTAAATATGTTGCTATTGATATCATGTAGAAAGAGTCACAATATATGTATTTTCTCAGACTAGAAAGATTTGTTAGTGTTCCCCCAAAGGTCACTCTTTGCCCTCAAATAATCTGCAAACTATTTTGTGATGATTTGGCCGAGTGAAAGGCATCCACACGTGCGCATGACATAAGAATAGGTGTGAGGGCATGTTGGAAAAGGATATTTGAACTCTGCACCAAGACATAAGTTGAGCGGGCAAAGATTTGGCAGGAGAATTTAATATGGGCAACTGTGATGTCATGCACAGATAGGAGGAATCAAAATGGGCAGAGATTGAAAATGAATGAAATCTAGAGGTATTGTGCATGAAGCAGCCAAAGCTTGCAAGGAATCAGGTGATCAAATCATTAAGGTAAAAAACTAACTGTTGGAGGAACTCAGCGGGTCAGGCAGCATCTGTGAATGGACTGGGTTTTTGGTCTGTCAGAAGAAGGATCCTAAGACAAAAGCTTGTCAGTTCTTCAATCTGAAGAAGGGTCCTAACCCAAAACAGCACAAAAAGACGACCTGACAAAAAGACATGGAAAATACAAGCAGCTGATAAGGCCCAAGTAATGAGATCGCATGAAGTATAGATTGACAAACGGGGAGATTAGATTGGAAGCTAGCAATGCAAGGCTTGATTATACAAAGGAGGATGAATTTAACTTGAGGCATACATTATTAAAATGTGATGTGTCATTTAGGGAAACCAGGAATTGGCAAGTCTGAAAATAGAGGGATAGGGTAAAAATAACAAATAGGAAGCAACAAAAGACACCCAATGAGAAAGGACACTTGAGATTGTGCATAGTTCAATACCAACAGCAGAAACATAAAATTGAATTAGAACATGATGCGAGCCAGACAATGAGAGCACAGATACAGACAATGAATACAATTCATAAAAAGAACAAGAGTAAAGTTTGTCCAAAAATGACAAAACACCAGCACCATTATGGACAATCATGAGAGGCAAGGCACCGATGTATCATAGTTTATCATGGCTTCAGGAACAAAATATTTACTGATATCTTAAAGTCAAGAAGAATTTGCTAAATGTTGCCGCTGACAGAAAGGTCTGTGCTACAATTCATGGTTTAAAGACTTTTACACTTTAGAGATAGACCAAGGAAACGGGTTCTTCGGCCCTACTGGGTCCACGTCAACCAGCGATCCCTGCACACAAATGCTATCCTCCACACTAGGGACAATTTACAATTTTACCAAAGCCATTTAACCTACAAACCTGTATGTCTTTAGAGTGTGGGAGAAATCCGGAGCACCTGGAGAAGACCCATGTGGTCACAGGGAGAACATACAAAACTCTGTGCAGACAGGATCACACCCAGGTCTGTGGCACTGTAAGCTCTACCACTGCACCACCCATTTATCTTAAACCATAGATGCTCAATTACCTGGTTTTAAAATTATGAGTGAAGTTTCACTTGGGACATCCATCTCAAGTGCAAACAGCTGGCATTTATGGGCTCCATCAACACAGCTTAAAGGAGAACATACATTACTGGCACAACCTCCTTTATTTTCCCCTAGAAGGGCTTTATCAAAACCTCCACATTTCTCTGAAAGCAGGCAGAGCTCTAGAATGAAAACAAAATGTGAAAACAATGATAACGGTTACAGAAAACGACAACACTAGATAAAGTTTACAACAACCAATTTTAAATAATAGCACAAGTTTATAATAATATATAACAATACAACCTAACTGGCAACAGCTAAGATATTGTGTTTGTACGATGATGTTCAGATTGCTTTTTTAGTTCTGTGCTTAAATAAAGGCAAATTTTGTTTGGTCACCATGTTATAGGAAAGCTTGCAAGGGTTCAGAGTAGATTTACCAGGATGTTGCCGGGACTGAGCTATAGGAGAGGTTGAGCAGTATAGGGCTTTATTCCTAGGAGTGCACGAGGATGAGGGGTGATCTTACAGAAGGGGTACCTAATCATGAGAGGAATATATTGGGTTTTGCCCAGAATAAGGTAATCAAGAACCAGAGGACATGTGTTTAAGGTGAGGGGAGAAAAGATTTAATAGCAACCTGAGAGGTAACCTTTTCACACAAATGGTAGTGGGTGTATGGAACAAGCTCACGGGGGAGGTAGTTGAGGTAGGTACTATTGCGATATTTAAGAAACATTTTGACAGTTACATGGACACAATAGATGTAGAGGGATATGGGCCTAATGCAGGCAGGTGGGACTAGTGTAGATTGGGTGTTGGTCAATGTGGGCAAGTTGGGCTGAAGGACCCGTTTCCACACTGTATGACTGACTCTATGACAGACAGATAAATACAATTCCAACTGGCTTTCAATTCATCATAAATATTATTGTTGTACATTCCAACATCTAATAACCTGTTGATTTAAGGGAATAAATTTTGATTGCATAATCTCTCTTGTCCTTGTGAACTTTCTATATAACTATAGAATTTTTGCTTCATGCACGACAACGGCAGAGGGCCAGGCAGTCCCTGTATCTGCTCATTTAAGGATTCCTATTGTTGTCTACATTAGTTATTTATTCATTTCAGTCAGATTTTCTCCAGTGGCCTCTGTGGGAGAGAATTCCAAATGATCCACAACAGGAGCAAAGAAATTCATAAGAATAAAGAAATCTCATATTTTTCAGAATCGGTCTAAGATTTAGTAATTACTTTAAAATAATTTAACTGTCTTTAGCAGCTTATGATTGAGAATTCAATACTCGACTACTCTTTGTCTAATTACATGGTTGACCAGTTCCCCGTTATTATTTCACTTGAGCAAGGGTAACACCTTTAAAATCATGAATTGAAAAGCACAATTAACTGTTTGCCAACTAAAACACCAGTTGAAATAGTCTTCTTAAACCAAAAAAACAGTGCAGATGCTGTAATTCTGAAGTGAAGAGACACAACTCTGTTGGGTGATGAAACAGGATTAACATTTCTGGAATGTGACATTATCAGAGCAACTAAAGTGAGACAACAAGTTGCAGAGAAGCAAGAGGAATAAAACTATAGTAATGTCACATGATCAACTGCATCACCCTCTCTGAGGTGGCACTAATTCAGATTCTCCACATTGAACCTTTCACAGACATTCTCTTTTTTTCTCATCGCTTCCTCACCACTATAAATCGAAACATGTTTGTGTTCTCACTTTTTCTGTTTTGTTGAATGGGTCATTGACCTATAATTTTTATTTTGCATTCTCCATATAACAAGAGGAGTCGAGTATAGGAGCAAAGAGGTCCTTTTGCAGTTGTACAGGGCCCTGGTGAGACGACACCTGGAGTATTGTGTGCAGTTTTGGTCCTCTAATTTGAGGAAGGACATTCTTGCTATTGAGGGAGAGCAGCTCAGATTTACAAGGTTAATTCTCGGGATGGTGGGACTGTCATATGCTGAGAGAATGGAGCGGCTGGGCTTGTACACTCTGGAGTTTAGAAGGATGAGAGGGTATCTTATTGAAACATATAAGATTGTTTAGGGTTTGGACACGCTAGAGGCAGGAAACATGTTCCCGATGTTGGGGGAGTCCAGAACCAGGGGCCACAGTTTAAGACTAAGGGGTAAGCCATTTAGAACGGAGACGAGGAAACACTTTTTCTCACCGTCTGTGGAATTCTCTGCCTCAGAGGACGGTGGAGGCCGGTTCTCTGGATACTTTCAAGAGAGAGCTAGATAGGGCTCTTAAAGATAGCGGAGTCAGGGGATATGGGGAGAAGGCAGGAACGGGATACTGATTGGGGATGATCAGCCATGATCATATTGAATGGCGGTGCTGGCTCGAAGGGCCGAATGGCCTACTCCTGCACCTATTGTCTATAAGTGGTGCCTGAGTGGCTGAATATCTCTGGCATTTTCTGTCCTTTATTATATTTGTAAACTAAAATCTTAATGGCCACTACATACCAAAGTGCCCGTTCTGGTTTATCAAAAGCTCTGACTTCAGAATGGAGAACAATGATGTACCTTCTCAGGCCCCACAGCCCCCAACAATCCTGTCTCCGAGGCTGATGTCAGAAGATCTTTATGGGGGTGAACCTTGGTCTGCACACTTGTATTTTTCATTATGTGCGACATGTTGTATTTGTTTATGACTTGATTGTACTTGTGTACAATACGACTTGACTAGATAATCATGGCAGCATAGCGGTTGAGCTACTACGCTTACAGCGCCAACGACCCGGGTTTGATCCCAACTACAGGTGCTCGTCTATACGGAGTTTGTACAATCTCCCCGTGACCTGCGTGGGTTTTCTTCAAAATCTTCAGTTTCCTTCAAAGATGTACAGGTTTGTAGATTAATTGGTTGGTATGAATGTAAAATCGTCCCGACTGTGTGTAGGGTAATGTTAACGTGCGGGGATCGCTGGTTAGTGCAGATGTAGGGTAGAATCAGTTGTGTGGAAGGTAACGGTAAATAGTGGCAGAACTACCATTAGGTACTGACATGAGCGAGATAAGAGGACCTGAGGTCGTTGATGTGTGTTCCATTTTTTACTATAAAAACAATGCAATTAAGTGGATGCTGAAAGAACCTATGTGGGTGTGGATTGAGGGATAAAACTAAGTAGATGCAATAAAGAGTCGCCAAGCTTAAGGGACACATAGGCAGACCGGAAAGAGGAGAATGGACAGAAAACATAGTTTACCTGTGGAGCTCCATTGACTCTGTCGTTAAGTGTAAAATTCTGTACTGAATAAAGTCTTGATCTTTTAACAAAACTACTGCTCAATTTATCTTGTTCAAGATTCATATAGTCTTAAACTCTCCTAGAAAATGATAAGCAGCATGCAAATGAGAGATGCATGAACATTTGTGTTTTATGGAAATATGAATGTGTATGAATATTCCTTCCACAAAGTTGCCAAACAACCTTTTTCTGTACAGGTCCAGTCACGATGTTAGTCAAAAGTCTTTCAAAAATATGAGACTAATCCTTTTGAAAAAAGCAGCATCAGAAATGAAGATGAGCTTGCTGCTGGAATGGCAGAGGAACATTGCAAGCCAAGGGTGGTGCTGATGAACTGCAAAGAGTACAGCATAGGAAAATAGCTCAGAATATAATTCAGTAAATAATGCCCCTGTCCCACTTAGGAGACCTGAATGGAAACCTCTGGAGACTTTGCGCCCCACCCAAGGTTTCCGTGCGGTTCCCGGAGGTTTTTGTCAGTCTCCCTACCTGCTTCCACTATCTGCAACCTCCGTCAACCACCTGCAACCTCCGGGAACCGCACGGAAATCTTGGGTGAGGCACAAAGTCTCCAGAGGTTTCCGTTCAGGTTTCCTAAGTGGGACAGGGGCATTAGTCTTCTATTTGGATAATTCCTTGGGATAGAAGATGACTTACTTCCACTCTGGTTTTGTAGGTTCTCAGGTGGCTAATGAGACCAGTCTGGGAACCACAGACTCTCCCACAGACGTCTGAGCAGTCAGTGGGTCGATACTTTACATGGTAGTGCACTCCTTTTGCCCTTTTACGCTGGGCTTATGTTCCTAGTGCAGAGCCTCAAGATCCCGAATACAATCTAAAAAAATGTCCCTCTCTAGTTTAGTTTAGAGATACAGCGCGAAAACAGGCCCTTCAACCCACCGGGTCCGCGCTGACCAGCTATCCCCAGACATTAACACTATCCTACACCCACTAGGGACAATTTTTACATTTACCAAACCAATTAACCTCCAAACCTGTACGTCTTTGGAGTGTGGAAGGAAACCGAAGATCTCGGAGAAAACCCTCGCAGGTCACCAGGAGAACGTACAAACTCCGTACAGACAGCACCCGTACAGACAGACAGTACAGACAGCACCCGTAGTCAGGATCGAACCCAGGTCTCCGGCGCTGCATTCACTGTAAGGCAGCAACTGTACCGCTGCGCCACCATGATCGTCCTTAGGTTGTCATGGGCCAAAGGTTGATGGCAGACTGTGGCTACATTGCAAACAAAGTGGCCTGATTAATATAGCAATTTAACTCGGGTCTCAGTGCTTGGGATGTTGGCCTGTGGGAGGATGCTTATCCTTGCATGTATTAGTAGGCTTTTATGGAGATGAAGTTGGAAATATTTGATGCCTGCTGTAGGTAGCCCAGAGTAAGAAGCACAAAGGGTCCAAGGATCACTGCTGCCCTGTAGTCCAAATTATTTTTGCCAGGTCTGGGGGTTTTAATTTTAACAGTCCTAACCTCAATTCCAAAGGTTATTCTGGCAGACTGATGGCATTGTGAATCTCGTCATCTATGCCTGCCTTTATTAAGAGATACTTCCTGAGATACAACAAGCGCACTACATTTTTGAGGCATTTGTCATGAGTTTTTACTGTTGGAAGGCAATGTAGTGCAGTAATGGGCAGGGACAGGTTGGCAGCGAATGGGTGGACAAATTAAGGCCCATCCTCTCATATGCTTGTTGATAAGTTGATGCTCAGACACAGCTTGCCAGCATCAGTGTGGTGGCGGAGGCAGATCCAATAGTGACACTTAAGAACTTTTTTTAATTGGCACATGGTTACACAGGGAATGGAGGGGCATGCATCACATGTAGGTAGAACAGGACATTAGTTTCCGTGCTGTATGACTCTATAACTACATGAACCAGGTATGCTACTGTGCAACAAACCAAACCCAAACAAATAACAGGTCAGCTTTACCCACCTGCACATTTGCAATGTAAAGTAAAATCTAAAGATAAACCATGCTCGCCTTACTAAATATACAAATCCAGATTACCACAGTGGAAGCTTGTAGTTCATGTTCCTTTAGAAGAGTCACACTGCGATGATAAGCTAGTACCCGAAGCAGTAACTGGAACTAACTGTAGATGACATGTGCATGTGCCTTTAACATAGTGACCTCACCACTACTAACCACTCCCTATATCAGAAGTATAAATGTAACCTCCCCACCCATTGATCTCTCTCTAGCTCCTGTGACAGACCACGTACAGGTAGTGCAGTATTGTTTGTGTATTACCAATAAATGTAGTAAAGACAACAGTGCGTTATTGAAGACTTTACATGGTGTCAGAAGTGGGATCTGGGGATCCTTGTTCATCAGTTACTGAAAGTAAGTATGCGGGTACAGCAGGCAGTGAAGAAATCCATTTAGATAATAATCTGCCTTCCTGTTTTTGCTACCAAAGTGGATAACCTCACATTTATCCACATTAAACTGCATCTGCCCACTCACTCGCCACCTGCCATCCCTGGCTCGCCTGCCCGTCCACCCGAGGCTGCCCCTACGTCCCCTCCTCTGCCTCCGCCGGCTCTTTCTCCTCCGGGTTCCTCGGTTCCGTCCACCGCTCCGGCTCTGCTCTTCCTGCAGAGGGAGGAGATGGCGAGCTGCGTACCCGGTCCGGCCGACTGGTTAAGCCGCCTGTCCGTTATGGTGAATTTGCTTAGCTGTATGCTCCTCTGTTTGTTTAACTGTTTGCCTACCTGCTCGTAGCGCATGAGACGTGGTCGCCCCGTCACTACTGTATTGCTTGTTTCCAAGGGGAAGGATGTAGATGACATTTGCATGTGCCTTTAACATAGTGACCTCACCACTACTAACCACTCCCTATATCAGAAGTATAAATGTAACCTCCCCACCCATTGATCTCTCTCTAGCTCCTGTGACAGACCACGTACAGCTAGTGCAGTATTGTTTGTGTATTACCAATAAATGTAGTAAAGACAACAGTGCGTTATTGAAGCACTTTACACTAACCAAATCAAAAGTGTGGGCGCATCAATGCACAATTCAAACTCAGTCGGTCTATATTATTCCTGTACACCTAGATGTACAGAAGAGAAAAGTAAATAAATTGGGTTGAATGGCACTGCAGAATACTGGCTGCCTAAAAATAGTGAGTGTCAACAGCTTGTACATCCTTACTTCTAACATTCTAAAAGTTGCAAACTAAGGAGATGCAGGCAAACATTTAAATCGTCAGAAGAAAGAAAATGCAGAAAAAAAATTCTGATGGTTTCAGATAATTATTCTGCTTTTATTTCATTTAAATCTGATCTTTGTTACTCACCAATCCCTTCACGCAGTTTTGTCTTTAACTGTTACATTGTCACCGCTACTCTATACAAACTTTATCTTCTCACTACCCCTCCCCTCCCTTTTTACTTTGTCTCAAAACTTTTATTTCTGTTACCAGTTTTGAGGAAATAGTAATCAAATAACTGCAGATATTGGAAATATAAACATAAAGACTGCAAATATTCAGCAGAATATGTTGAATGATTCCAGCATTTTCTGTTTTTATCAAATGCTAATTTTTATTCATCACATATGCTGCCTAACTTGCTGAGAGTTTCCTGCATTTACTGTTTCTATTTTTGATTTTCAGGATCTGCAGTTTGTGTTTTCCTTTGTTACCTAAACCTATGGTTTGATTTTAATTTAGCTTTAATAAAATGCAACATATTCTCTGTCGTATCTCCGTCTGCGTGAGTCCTAATCGCGGAGCTGGCGGCCTCCAACTGGGACCGACCTTGGGGTTCCGGAGGCAGAGCCAGGACTCACCATCGCGAGGCCGGCCGACTTCGGGCCTGTGTTGGCGCTGCGGCGGTGGCCCAACTTCGGAGCCTCAGAGGCTTTGGCCGCTGGCCCAGTGGACGTCAACATCAGGAGCTTGCAGGTCCCCGGTTTGTGACCGATTCTCCGGAGCTCCCACAACAACAGCTTCGTCCGCTGGACAGGAGGGTGGCAGCTTCGTCCGCCCCGGGCCGCGGAGTTTGAACCGGCCCGTTCGCGGAGCTCGGATTCGGCCGCGGGATTTCTGTACAAAATCATTTAGAACTATATAAAATGCTGGCCATCTTCAATTTAATGTCTAATTAATTTCCTTGTTGCAGATTACAGCAGTAATCAATCCTGCACTGGACCATCACTTCCCTGCAGCAAGTGGAGTCAAGATAATTGCTGAACCAGGCCGTTATTACGCAACATCATCATTCACACTGGCTGTGAATATCATTGGTAGAAAGATTATTCATAGAGCTTCAACTGACTCCGATGGTAAATTCTGCCACCATTGAATTATTCAATAGGCCAATGCTGTCACTTTATATTATCTGATAGGTGTAGATTGTCGGTTTGACAGTTTGTCGGTTTGTCAAGGAGGACTCTCTCTAACTTCTACAGGTGCACAGTAGAGAGCATGCTGACCGGTTGCATTGTGGCTTGGTTCGGCAACTTGAGCGCCCTGGAGAGGAAGAGACTACAAAAAGTAGTAAACACTGCCCAGTCCATCATCGGCTCTGACCTTCCTTCCATCGAGGGAATTTATCGCAGTCGCTGCCTCAAAAAGGCTGGCAGTATCATCAAAGACCCACACCATCCTGGCCACACACTCATCTCCCTGCTACCTTCAGGTAGAAGGTACAGGAGCCTGAAGGCTGCAACGACCAGGTTCAGGAATAGCTACTTCCCCACAGCCATCAGGCTATTAAACCTGGCTCGGACAAAACTCTGAACATTAATAACCCATTATCTGTTATTTGCACTTTATCAGTTTATTTATTCATGTGTTTTGTAGTCAATGCCTATTATGTTCTGTTATGCTGAAGCAAAGCAAGAATGTCAATGTCCTATCAGGGACACATGACAATAAACTCTCTTGAACTTGAATTTATTCCAATGATTAACACCCCTAAAAGGAGCCATGACAGGGAAATCTTTGTGTTTTGCGCAAGCAAAAAGAAAGAATTATCATTTAAAGCCTGGAGATTTTTGTTTACTACTTCATCTATGTTAAACTACTGTAGGTGATCTCAGCCCAGCTTCTTGAGTAAAACAGGGTTCTCTCATCACTGTCCAGACTCTAATGCCACTTGAGGAATTTTGGTGCAGGCATGAAAACTGCATGATATGGGCCACAGGCCTCACCAAACAATAGTGGACTGATGAATATTGTTCTTCTACTGGCCTTCCATGCAGTCTTCTTGGCTGACAGCCCATACTGGAAATTGTACACTTGTAACCACAAACACAGCGTCACTTGTTTTCCTTGACATACAAGCTTCCCTCTAGGAGCACAAACATAAATTGTAATACTTTATGTTTACAATTCAAACTCATAAAAAGCCCGCAACTGGTTCTGTTGCACACTTTAGACTTTAGAGGTACAGCGTGGAGACACGCCCATCGGGTCCACGCTGACCAGCGATAACCCCCCATACACTAACACTATCCTACACACTCTAAATCTTACAATTTCTACTGAAGACAATTAACCTACAAACCTGTGTCTTTGGAGCGTAGGAGGAAATGAGCATCTGGAGGAAACCCACACAGTCACAGGGACATCATTGAACTCTGTACAGACAGCACCCATAGTCAGGATCAAACCCAGGTCTATGGCATTGTAAGCAGCAACTCTACCGCTGTATGGTATAGGATAGTCAATTTAAAAAAAAATGCCAAACAAATCCTCTTGACTCTTTATTTTTATCTCTCAGCATTGCAGTGACACATTTTGAAATTCAGTGCATGGATCTTATACACTTTTAATTTTATTTTCTAGATAAACAGAGGACTGTAAAAACCATAATGTACTATTTAAACGAAGGTCTGCATGGGTCTTTTGATTACTGTGAATTGCCATATTATCTATCAAAACCAATACTATTTAAGGTATGGATTTATATATGTGAAAATATATAATAATGTTGCTGTTAAGCATTTTTGTAGGCACGCTTCATCCATTCCTGCTGATTACCATCTTATCATTAGCAAAGTGAAGGAACATACTGTTAAGTGCTAGAGGAAGTCAGCAAGTCAGGCAGCAGCTGTGCAGTGAATGGATTCTCAGACTTCCTGACCCAAAACATTGTCTATCCATTCCATCTACCGCTGCTGTCTAATCTGTTGAGTTACTCCAGCAGATTGAATTTTGCTCAAGATTCCAGTATCTGCAGTCTCTTGTGTCTCCATACTGTTGCTGTATACAAGCAGTAATTATCCTCCAATGATGTGTGCGATAAAGGCCAGTTTGGATTTCCCTCAGACTATTTGGCTCCAGATTTACCACAACAGAGTTGTCCAAAGCTTAGTTCCAGAGGTAAGTGTCCACCAAAACTTTCGCCTGAAATGCATAAGCAGTTCTCCAGAGATGTATGGTCTTTTTTTGACTGGGTAGCATGCAAACAAAAACCTTTCACTGTAACTTGGTACACATGGCAATAACAATAAACTAAACCAGAATGGTAGAAGTGGTTGTCTGGATAGGGACTGAACTATCTCCATTGACTGCATTTATCTTTTGAAAGCTATTGAATAACAAACTATTTTAACTAAGGAATAAGAGCTGAAACACGTTAATAGTAAGAAAGGAAAAAAGTGGTAGCATTAGGTGTTTGCTAATTGCCCAAGGACACAATGTTTAGTGAAGCAAAGTTAATAAAATTTACCTAATATTTATCTCCTACAGAAACTCTGCCCTGACCAACAACTGTTTAACACAAAGGTTTGGGGACCTACCTGTGATGCATGGGATTGCATCACTGATCAATGGAAGCTGCCTGAACTGCAGATTGGAGAATGGCTGCTCATCCAAAACAGAGGAGCTTACTCTGTCACTATCTCGACCACATTCAATGGCTTTCAAAGAACCACAACACACCATGTAATCTCCAAGGAAGCCTGGTAAGGGTGCGCACACACACACACACACACACACACACACACACACACACACACACACACACACACACACACACACACACACACACACACACACACACACACACACACACACACACACACACACACACACACACACACACACACACACACACACACACACACACACACACACACACACACACACACACACTATCTACTGGACTAAGTGGGACCCATCTGGTCCCATGCTCACACGGGAGGGTTGGTCTCCCAACGCAATATTCCACCTCTCCACCAATTCCAATATTGGTAGCCAGTAGGAGGGCTTTCTGGAGCTGTTATGGGCTGAAGGGACTGGTTTGCAGAGGGCTAGTATGGACATTGTGGACAGAATGGATTATTGGGCTGGCAGCTCACTCGCGGCTGGTGGGCTGGCAGTTGACTCATGGCCATTCCTTGAAATTCCATTTCAAGCAGGGTGCAAGGCCACCAAATACAGTTTCATGCCATTTCAAGCAGGGTGCACGGCACCAAATTCAAATGCAATTTCATGCCATTTCAAACAGGGTGCAAGGCCACCAAATTCAAATGCCTTTTCATGCCATTTCAAGCCGGGTGCAACACCACCAAATTCAAGTGCAGTTTCATGCCATTTCAAGCAGGGTGCAAGGCCACCAAATTCAAGTGCCGTTTCATACCACTTCAAGCAGGGTGCAAGGCCACCAAATTCAAGTGCAGTTTCAGTCCATTTCAAGCAGGGTGCAAGGCCACCAAATTCAGGTGTAGTTTCATACCACTTCAAGCAGGGTGCACAGCACCAAATTTAAATGCCGTTTCATTCCATTTCAAGCAGGGTGCAAGGCTAGCAAATTCAAATGCAGTTTCATGCCACTTCAAGCAGGGTGCAAGGCCAACAAATTCAAATGCAGTTTCATACCACCTCAACCATATAACCATATAACCATATAACAATTACAGCACGGAAACAGGCCATCTCGACCCTTCTAGTCCGTGCCGAACACGTATTCTCCCCTAGTCCCATATACCTGCGCTCAGACCATAACCCTCCATTCCTTTCCCGTCCATATAACTATCCAATTTATTTTTAAATGATAAAAATGAACCTGCCTCCACCACCTTCCCTGGAAGCTCATTCCACACAGCCACCACTCTCTGAGTAAAGAAGTTCCCCCTCATGTTACCCCTAAACTTCTGTCCCTTAATTCTCAAGTCATGTCCCCTTGTTTGAATCTTCCCTACTCTCAGTGGGAAAAGCCTATACACGTCAACTCTGTCTATCCCTCTCATCATTTTAAAGACCTCTATCAAGTCCCCCCTTAACCTTCTGCGCTCCAAAGAATAAAGCCCTAACTTGTTCAACCTTTCTCTGTAACTTAGTTGCTGAAACCCAGGCAACATTCTAGTAAATCTCCTCTGTACTCTCTCTATTTTGTTGACATCCTTCCTATAATTAGGCGACCAAAATTGTACCCCATACTCCAGAATTGGCCTCACCAATGCCTTGTACAATTTTAACATTACATTCCAACTTCTATACTCAATGCTCTGATTTATAAAGGCCAGCACACCAACAGCTTTCTTTTCCACCCTATCTACATGAGATTCCACTTTCAGGGAACTGTGCACAGTTATTCCCAGATCCCTCTATTCACCTGCATTCTTCAATTCCCTACCATTTACCATGTACGTCCTATTTTGATTTGTCCTGCCAAGATGTAGCACCTCACACTTATCAACATTAAACTCCATCTGCCATCTTTCAGCCCACTCTTCCAACTGGCATAAATCTCTCTGTAGACTTTGAAAATCTACTTCATTATCCACAACCCCACCTATCTTAGTATCATCTGCATACTTACTAATCCAATTCACCACACCATCATCCAGATCATTGAGGTACATGACAAACAACAGTGGACCCAACACAGATCCCTGTGGCACCCCACTAGTCACTGGCCTCCAACCTGACAAACAACCATCCACCATTACTCTCTGGCATCTCCCATTCAGCCACTGTTTAATCCATCTTGCTACTCCACCATTAATACCCAACCATTGAACCTTCTTAACCAACCTTCCATGAGGAACCTTGTCAAAGGCCTTACTGAAGTCCATATATACAACATCCACTGCTTTACCCTCATCAATTTCCCGAGTAACCTCTTCAAAAAGTTCAAGAAGATTAGTCAAACATGACCTTCCAGGCACAAATCCATGTTGACTGTTCCTAATCAGACCCTGTTTATCCAGATGCTTATATATATTATCTCTAAGTATCCTTTCCATTAATTTGCCCACCACTGACGTCAAACTAACAGGTCTATAATTGCTAGGTTTACTCTTAGACCCCTTTTTAAACAATGGAACAACATGCGCAGTACGCCAATCCTCCGGCACTATTCCCGTTTCTAATGACATTTGAAATATTTCTGTCATAGCCCCTGCTATTTCTACACTAACTTCCCTCAATGTCCTAGGGAATAGCCTGCCCGGACCTGGAGACATCCACTTTTATATTTCTCAAAAGTGTCAGTACTTCCTCTTCTTTGAATCTCATAGTTTCCATAGCTACTCTACTTGTTTCCCTTACCTCACATAATTCAATATCCTTCTCCTTGGTGAATACCGAAGAAAAGAAATTGTTCAATATCTCCCCCATCTCTTTTGGCTCTGCAGATAGCTGTCCACTCTGACTCTCTAATGGACCAATTTTATCCCTCGTTATCCTTTTGCTATTAATATAGCTGTAGAAACCCTTTGGGTTTACTTTCACCTTACTTGCCAAAGCAACCTCATATCTTCTTTTAGCTTTTCTAATTTATTTCTTAAGTTTCTTTTTACATTCCTTATACTCCTCAAGCACCTCATTTACTCCATGCTGCCTATAATTATTGTAGATCTCCCTCTTTTTCCGAACCAAGTGTCCAGTTTCCCTTGAAAATCATGGCTCTTTCCGATTTTTACTATTTCCTTTCAACCGAACAGGGACATAAAGATTCTGTACTCTTAAAGTTTCACCTTTAAATGTACTCCATTTCTCTTCCACATCTTTCCCATAAAACAAAATGTCCCAATTTACTCCTTTTAAATCCTTTCGCATCTCCTCAAAGTTAGCCTTTCTCCAATCAAAAATCACAACCCTAGGTCCGGTTCTGACCCTCTCCATAATTATATTGAAACTAATGGTATTGTGATCACTGGTCCCGAACTGTTCCCCAACGCATACCTCTGCCACCTGACCTGTCTCGTTTCCTAACAGGAGGTCCAGCACCGCCCCTTCTCTAGTAGGTACTTCTATGTATTGCTGCAAAAAACTATCCTGCACACATTTTACAAACTCCAACCCATCCAGCCCATTTACAGAATGTGTTTCCCAGTCTATGTGTGGAAAATTGAAATCTCCCACAATCACTACCTTGTGCTTACTACTAATATCTGCAATCTCCTTACATATTTGCTCTTCCATTTCTCGCTCCCCATTTGGCGGTCTATAATACACCCCTATAAGTGTTGCTACCCATTTCTCAGTTCCACCCAAATAGCCTCCTTAGACGAGCCCTCTAATCTATCCTGGCAAAGCACTGCTGTAATATCTTCCCTGATAAGCAATGCAACACCTCCACCTCTTGCCCCTCCAATTCTATCACACCTGAAGCAACGAAATCCTGGAATATTTAGTTTCCAATCACAGCCCTCCTGCAACCATGTTTCACTGATCGCCACAACATCATACTTCCAGGTGTCAATCCAGTCTCTAAGTTCATCCACCTTTCTTACAATGCTCCTAGCATTAAAATATACACATTTAAGAAACCCACCCTCTCTTATTCTCTGTTTATTATCTTTTTCTTCTCTCTCCCCTACATTTTGGGTCAGAGTGCTACCATTCTCTGCCTCCTGCCTCACACACTGACTGCTAGCTTTCCCAATTTGAGTTCCTCCCCCCAACCATACTAGTTTAAAGTCTCCCCAGTAGCCTTTGCAAATCTCCCCGCCAGGATATTGGTCCCCCTCGAGTTCAAGTGCAACCCGTCCTTTCTGTACAGGTCACACCTTCCCCAAAAGAGGTCCCAATGATCTAGAAACTTGAATCCATACCCACTGCACCAGTCCCTCATCCACTCATTTATCCTCCACCTCGCTCCATTCCTACTCTCACTGTCGCGTGGCACAGGCAGTAATCCTGAGATTGTTACCTTTGCAGTCCTTCTCCTTAACTCTCTACCTAACTCCCTAAATTCTTCTTTCAGGACCTCTTCTCTTTTTTTACCTATGTCGTTGGTACCTATATGTACCACAACCTCAGGCTCCTCTCCCTCCCATTTCAGGATTTCTTGGACACGTTCAGACACATCCCTGACCCTGGCACCAGGGAGGCAAACTACCATCCGGGTCTCCTGTCTGCGTCCACTGAATCGCCTATCCGACCCCCTGACTATAGAGTCCCCTATTACAATTGCCCTCCTCTTCTTTTCCTTACCCTTCTGAGCAACAAGACCGGTCTTTATGCCAGAGGCCCGGCCGCTGTCACTGCCCCCAGGTAGGCGGTCTCCCCCACCTTTACTCAAACATGAGTACTTATTTTCAAGGTGTACAGCCACCGGGGTACTCACCAGTCCCTGCCTCTACCCGTTGCCCTTCCTAACTGTGACCCAGTTTTCTGTCTCCCGTCGTCTTGGAGTGACCACCTCCCTGTAACTCCTATCTATGACCTCCTCGCTCTCCCCGAGCAGACAGAGGTCATCAAGTTGCTGTTCCAGGTTCCTAACACGGTCCCTTAGGAGCCCCATCTCGACGCACCTGGCGCAGATGTGGACATCTGGAGGGCACTCAGACTCCATGACCTCCCACATCTGACATCCAGAACAGTAAACTGCCCTGGCCCTCATTCTCCCCCTTAACCGAATACAATAAAGCCTTACCCGGGATACAAGCCAATCAGCTGCTTCCTCTAGTCCGTTTGACCAATCAGAGGCTTCCACCAGACTCCTTCTCTGGAAGTGAGATCTGCGAATGGAACGTTGCAGATTTTGGTCGCTCGTCCCTCTGTCACGGCTCCCGGGCCTCTGTTGAGACAAGCCCCGCGATGGGTTTTTAACTCACCACACGGAGGTCGCTCCTCCCTCTGTCACGGCTCCCGGGCCTCTGTTGAGACAAGCCCCGCGATGGGTTTTTATCTCACCACACGGAGGTCGCTCCTCCGTCTGTCACGGCTCCCGGGCCTCTGTTGAGACAAGCCCCGCGATGGGTTTTTAACTCACCACACGGAGGTCGCTCCTCCCTCTGTCACGGCTCCCGGGCCTCTGTTGAGACAAGCCCCGCGATGGGTTTTTATCTCACCACACGGAGGTCGCTCCTCCCTCTGTCACGGCTCCCGGGCCTCTGTTGAGACAAGCCCCGCGATGGGTTTTTTAACTCACCACACGGAGGTCGCTCCTCCCTCTGTCACGGCTCCCGGGCCTCTCAAGCAGGGTGCAAGGCCCCCAAATTCAGGTGCAGTTTCATACCACCCCAAGCAGGAAGCAAGGCCACCAAATTCAAGTGCAGTTTCATACCACTACAAGCTGGGTGCCAAGCCACCAAATTCAAGTGCCGTTTCATACCACTTCAAGCAGGGCGCAAGGCCACTAAATTCAAGTGCAGTTTCCTGCCACTTCAAGCAGGGTGCAAGGCCACCAAATACAAGTGCAGTTTCCTGCCACTTCAAACCACCAACCATCACTTTTGCATTTTCAAATCACCAACCATCACTTTTGCATTTTCAAACCACCAACCACTTTTGCATTTTCAAATTACATTTTTAGACCACATTAAGGGCACTCACAGGTCAGTAAAACCACTAAGTTTAGTAGACATGGGTTCAGTGTTATTCACAGCTCAGACTGAGAGGTGTGACCTCTCGCTTCCCCAACTTGCAGAGACTGAGGCAGTCCACACTTCCGGGTTTTATAGTCCCTCCCCCCTTCCACCAGAAGGGGCGTGGCTTTCATGGCATGATTGACAGGAGAGAGAATCTCAACATTTAAAAAACATTAATAAGTCTTTTATTTTTCACCGATTGTCCTGCGCAGTGGAGGAGGACTCCGAGTAAGATGGCCACAAATCACAGCCGTAAGTGGTAGCGTTTGTTTCTAAAATCACTATGCAGTGCAAACAGGAAGTGATCAAGATTTGAGTTTTAATTATATAGATATATCTATACACATCTATATCTAGACACGTGTGTGTGTGTGTGTGTGTGTGTGTGTGTGTGTGTGTGTGTGTGTGTGTGTGTGTGTGTATATATTATTTGAATATGGATGAGGGTTACTATTTAACCTTATCTTCCCGTCAAAGGAAAATTCTGCAGAAGATAAAGAAGGGAAACCAATCTCCAGCTGAAGAACAAGTCCAAGTAGTGTGGAACTTTAATTGTTAAATGCCGGGTATCCTTTTTCATCAAATTTTACCAATATTTAAATGGTGAACTATTCTGAATTTTACAGCACAATATTAATTTGCTCTGTCATATGCCCATTAAGGTATAGATTATAAGGTATCAATGTTTAGTTCACCATGAACTGATTTATGTAATTTCCCCACTTACAACTCCTCGCTTTTTGTGTTGATTTATTGCACAGGTGAGGAAAAATATTTGTTCTTCTAAATAATATAGTATTCTACCACCTTGTGGCCATTTTTCAAGTTCAGTTTATCATCGAAAGTCAAATCAGCTTAAGTGTAGTAGTATATAATGATCACTAAATGGTAAAAGTAATTGTATTCAAAGGGATTTAATCACTATTTGCTCTGTAACTGAAGTTTTGTAGTTATCATTTATGTTTTTGAATTAAATCAAACAATATCAATGCAAAATAAATATGTGCTGAAAGATGAAGGTAATAATGTCACTGACATTTCTTCCATTTGGCTATTCCATGCTATGTAACTGAATATATTGGTTGGATAAAATAATCATGTTTAAGATTTATAGTTATTTTCAGAGAACTGTGTCCGTGTACTGCTCAAACCTAACACCACCCAGGGACTTGCCAGTCACTGTGAATGTCCTGCCAGGTTTGACTTCCCAAAATGCGCATGTATCGGCATTAAACTCCATTAGCCAATCCTCAGAATGGTGGACAAACTGTCTGATCTAGGCGTTAATGCAAACACATGCGGATGGATTAAGGACTTTTTAACAGACAGCCCACAGACTGTCAGGATGGGGTCCAATTACTCCCCAGTCCTGACGCTTAGCACAGGAGCGCCACAAGGTTGTGTGCTGAGTCCCATCTTGTATACAATATACACTTATGACTGTATACCAACACACAGTACAAACAGGATCATCAAGTTTGCGGATGACACGACTGTGGTGGGACTGATAAACAACGATGACGAGTCTGCCTACAGGGATGAAGTCCAAAAACTGACCGTCTGGTGTACCAAAAACAACCTGGTACTAAACCCATCAAAGACAAAAGAACTTGTCGTTGACCAGGAGGAAGAGGAGAGAGGAACCTGCTCCCTTATACATCAAAGGAGACATGGTGGAGAGAGTCAACGACTTTAAGTTCCTGGGAATAAACATCTCCCAGGACCTCAAATGGCAAATGAACACCGTCACTCTCTTGAAGAAATCTCATCAGCGGCTGTATTTCCTGAGGTCTCTACGGAGAGCTAACATCTCACAGCCGCTGCTGTTGTCCTTCTATCGATGCGCCGTGGAAAGTATCCTCACCTATGGAATCCTGGTGTGGTTTGCCAGCTGTACTGTGGCTGAGAGGAGGGCGCTGCAGGGAATTATAAAAACTGCGCAGCGCATTACAAACGCTAACCTGCCCTCCTTGGATGACATATACAAGGCCCGATGCTTGCGCAGGGCCATAAATATCAAGAAGGACACATCCCACTCTGCCAACCACCTTTTTACTCTGCTACCCTCTGGGAGGCGATTCAGGTCTCTGCAGGCTCGCACTAGACTAAAAAATAGTTTCTGTAATATATTTTTTTATTAAAGGTAATCAATTACAATGCTTCAAACAACTTTATATCAAATTAATTCAATTTGCATTAAGTAAAACACTAGTAATACTTATCTACTGTTTTTTTAGAAATAATGATAGAGAAAGAATAGAGAAAGAATAAATCATTAAGAGAGTGATTAAATAATAATTTGATTATATATAGGAAAGAAAAGAGAAACGAAAAAAAAAAAAAAAAAAAAAAAAAAAACATTTTTAGTAACCACAATATGTATTATTAATAACACTACTACAAGTGATAGTATCAATAAAGACATATATGTAATTCCAATATAAAAATGAATTATTCTCACCAAATCCCGCAGGGTGCACGTCGAGCTGTGTTGCCAAGAACAGCTACTTCTCTAAATACTGTATATATGGAGACCATATCTGTTCAAAAGAATTATACTTGTCCAATAGGACAAATCTAATTCTTTCCAGATGTAACGTCTCCATCATCTCTGTTGCCCACATTTTGGTTGTGGGGGATAATGTTCCCTTCCAAAATTTCAATATGATTTTTTTCCCAATTATTAAACAGTAATCAAAGAAATTTCTTTGATTTACTGTAAGTGATAGATGTAAATCCGGAATTCCAAATATTATTAGCTTTGGGTTAGGGTCCAATTTAACTTTGATGACTTCAGAAATAACTTTAAAGATTTCTGTCCAGTAATAATTCAATTTAGGACATGTAACGAAACTATGTATTAAATTTGCCTCTGCTTTCTTGCACTTATCACAAATAGCGGAGAGATTCGGAAAAATACTATTTAATTTAGTTTTCGAATAATGTAACCTATATAATACTTTAAATTGTATCAGTATATGTCTGGCGTTTAATGAACACCGGTGTATTCGTTGTAGACTTTCTTCCCAGTTTTCTTTTGTTATAGCCAATCCCATTTCATTTTCCCATGCTTGACGATATACTTCCGTTATTGGATTCTCCTTATCCCACTCTGCCGATTTATGGCCCGATGCTTGCGCAGGGCCATAAATATCAAGAAGGACACATCCCACTCTGCCAACCACCTTTTTACTCTGCTACCCTCTGGGAGGCGATTCAGGTCTCTGCAGGCTCGCACTAGACTAAAAAATAGTTTCTACCCATGTGCGATAAAAGAGCTTAACTCCAATAGTGAACACTGGGAAGCAAGAAGTAACTTCGAGGAATACCGCTAAATTCTTTTAAACTCTTTTAAAAATGTGTTATTATTTTACTATTAACTGTACATATGTGTATTGGTTGTCGTGTTGTATTTCTTTTAACGGAGGAGAAGCAAATGGAATTTCGTTGCTCAGTTTTGTGCAATGACAATAAACATATTCAATTCAGAGCACTTGCCCAGTTGATCAAAAGCCCATAGTAATTTTTGACCATAAAGTCAGAAGATTACATATTACTTCATACACAGCTGAGCATCAGTTTCTTAGAGGCTTCTTCAGATATCAGGTTAAAACCCAACCCAACCATGGTAAATCCAAATGTAATCCGAGCTCAAGATCTGATAATACCTTTCGATATCAGACCAGATGTTTAGCTTGTGATGGGTTCAGGTTATGTAGCCAGGCCTTCTGAGTTTCATTATCTTTAATGGTTAAAATATTGTAACAGAAGTGTCATGCAGGAATATGGACCAAACTCCTGCTTGGGGTATCGTCTCGTTTTAGCACACCGAAAATATCCCCAGCAAAAATATTTGTTATATTAGTCAAAATGCACACAGATTCATCTCGCTGTTACAAACTGGTTGGAGGAACTCAACAAGCATTTCTTTTGCTGATGAAGTTGGAATTTGGCAGTCTTGACAGCACATTCAACTCGTAATTCCAAGAATATTTTAAATAGCAATACTTTAGCATAATTGTCTCATAAGAAGCAAACCAAAGTGTTTATTTAACTGACTTATTAATCAACAAATATCTTAGATACCAAATCTAATAAAATGAATTAATTTACATTTATCTGCAGACATATATGTTAAAAAATAGCTGAAGTGTTATGATGGCACCAACAGTAAAAGCTGCCTTCACAATCAGAATTAAGAGGTAAACTACAGTTTCACCCTTGATAATCAAAAGTGTACCTCCACAAACCTAGGAAAGGTCGAGAACATCGTTCAAAATTATAGCTTTTATTGTCATAGTTAACAAATTAATATTTGAGATGTCAAAGTTAGTGCTTTAATAAAATTAACAGATTTTAGAGTATAACAGGCATTATTCATAATAGCAAATGAATCTTTACTTGTAAATTCTACTAAATATTTCATAGAAATCCACATTAGTAAATACACTTTATTTTAATAAAATTAAGTCTAAAAATAGAATTGAGTTTCGTTTTAGCTGAATCTTAACATGGAATATTCAGATGACTAACCTTTAATATTTTCAACTAAAGATTATATTGGTCCAAGCTTAGATTTCTCAGAAATCTGTGAGAAAGCCAATGCTCTGAATTTTTGAACGTGGAGCAAAGCACATGGAATTTCATGCCACACAATTCTAAACTAATTTCTTGTCATAAATCAACATAGTTTTCCATTCAAGATGCTTTTCCTGATTATATTTCTTATATAGAATTAGCAATGGCATTGCCATTTTTGCTAATAGGGACATTTTGATCACTCCTTGCTGACAATTCTACAACACTCATCCACAATTCCTAATCTTTTCACATCAAACTCAACATTACTCTTCTACAATTTCCTGAAGGATGAAAATATTATGAACAGTATATAATGTGCATCTCAATTATAATTGCTAGAATTTAGAAGATTGAGGGGGGATCTTATAGAAACGTACAAAATTCTTAGGGGGTTGGACAGGCTAGGTGCAGGAAGATTGTTTCCGATGTTGGGGAAGTCCAGAACAAGGGGTCACAGTTTAAGGATAAGAGGGAAGTCTTTTAGGCCCGAGATGAGAAAATCTTTTTTTACACAAAGAGTGGTGAATCTGTGGAATTCTCTGCCACAGAAGGTAGTTGAGACCAGTTCATTGGCTATATTTAAGAGGGAGTTAGATGTGGCCCTTGTGGCTAAAGGGATCAGTGGGTATGCAGAGAAGGCAGGTATAGGATACTGAGTTGGATGATCAGCCATGATCATATTGAATGGCGGTGCAGGCTCGAAGGGCCGAATGACCTACTCCTGCACCTATTTTCTATGTTTCTATAATTCAGGACTACTGTAATCCTTTCATCTACCCCTTGAATATTAATCATATCCAAGTTATCCAAAGAATGCTTCAACTATATTGAATGTCCCTAAATTATTAAATGTGGTGAAGCTCCTTTTAAATGTTTTTCAAGTCTGCGTCTTTGGATCACTCGTATTCCTTTTGATTCCACTCAGGATGGCAAATCCTTGCAGAACTATGCAGAGAAGCACAGGAGCCATACCAGGTTGATCATCGGTTATAACTTTGATTGCTGTTTCTCTGACTTCAAGGCAAATATTTGATAATGCAAATAGCCGGTGAGCTATGTAGAAGTTGTCCTCTTCTTGCAGGGGCAGCATGTTTGGATTATCAACAGGAACAATTCCATCATCAGGGACATTATTCATCTGTAAAGAGGACATATTATCTGAAATCAACTTGCTTTATTTCACCCAAACTCTTACACGGAACAGGATGGAGAAAATCAAAATAATGTACTGATCCTTGCACAATGTCAGTTAGCATGAATTGTAGTCCTTGACAAAGCATTTCTTACAGTCGAAAGTGGTTAGTTAATGAAAAGTGACCCTAAACAAACATAATAAAATATGGCCTTTGCATTTTCTGCAGTATGTCAGCATTCAGATGATGCCAGAAAAGGGCACAAAGTGCAGGAATAACTCAGCAGACCATGCAGCATCTCTGGGCAATGGATTGGTGACATTTCGGGTCGAGACCTTTCTTCAGACTGATTATAGTGGGTGGATAAAAATGCGGGGAAAGGCAGGACAAAGCATAGCAGGTAGTAAGTGGACATAGGCGAAGGGAGGTTTTGATAGGCAGGTGGTTGAAACAAAAGCTAGAGATAAGAGCAGAAGCTGTGAGACAGGTTTGAAGAGTTGCAGATTGTGAAGTCAATGAGAGGAAACTAGGAGAAGGGGAGAAATAGGGGGAGTCCAGGTGGGACACAAGGGGGGGGGGGGGGGGGGTAGATAGAGGTTACCTAATATTGGACAATTTCAATCTTCGTACCATTGGGTTGTAAGCCACCCAAGCAAAATATGAGGTGCTATTCTCCATTTTGCATGTTGTCTCACTGCAGCGAGGGAAACAGCCCAGGACAGAATGGCCAGTGTAGGAAAGGGAAATGGAGTTGATATGGTTATAGATTATGCAGATAGGGTGCAAGTGCTCAGCGAAACAGTCACCGAATCTACACTTGGTCTTGCCGATGTATAGGAGACCACATCGGGATCACTGGATCCAGTAGATGAGGTTAGAGGAGGTGCACATGAATATCTATCTCACCTGGAATGGCAAGGAAGGAGATACAAGGCCAGGTGTTGCCTTTTCTGCAGTTGCAGGGAAAAGTACATGGGGAGGCGGTGGTGTGAGTGGGAAGGGAGGAATTGCAGGGGAGCGGTCTCTGCAGAAGTAAAAAAATAAATGGTGGTGATGGGAAGATGAGAAGTGGTTGGAACACTTTGCAGGTGACAAAAATGTTGGACGCGGTGACTGGTGGGGTGAAAGAGAGGACCAGGGGAACTCTATCCTTGTTCTGTAAGGGATCCATCTGTGACAGAAGGGGGGAAAAACAACGTTCACAAAAGAGTACATCTCAGATGTCCTAGAATGTAAAGTTTCATCTTGGGTGCCTGATGATGCCTGCTAGATATTTCAAACAACATTGTTCTAATTTGTTTCTCCTAGTCATATAGTTGAATAGTTGCTACAGGGCGGGGTGAACAATACTTCGTGAAAATAACATGTTCACAACTGAGAAGAAATGGTACGTCTAATCCATTTAGCATCATTTATATGATACCCAAATTTGTACTAGGGAGGCATTTGAAGGGGACAGTACACGATAAGATAAAAGCACTGGAAAAGAAAAGACATGCGCACCATCATTTATGACTTACCAAATAATGCAAAGTTGGAAGAATTTGAGTTTCACAGCAAATACCCAAGACTGCAAGACTTTCTTCAGACATTCCTAAACAAATGAGAAGGTATGGTTGCTTTAAGCTATTTAAACACTAATAGAGCTGTAACTTTAATTAATTTACCTTGCAATGTTAAAGAATATTTTAAGAAAATGCTAAACAAAAGGTTGTGATTAATCTATTCTAAATAATTTGGCTGCAAAGTAGCCTGATAGATCTAAACATTGAAAATAAATTAAATAATGATCATCAGCATGAAGTATCTAGCCAAAGATTCACTGGTTCTGACAGAGCTCATTGTTTAAAATGGTGACAAAAGTCAAATACTACAGATATTTAAACACTGAAGTTAAACAAAGTGCTAATCCTAGAGTCATGCACCATGGAAACAGGCCCTTCAACCCAACTAGCCCACACCAGCCAACATGTCCCTGCTACATTTGTCCAACGTGCCTGTGTTTGGTCCATTTCCCTCCAAACCTGTCCTCTCCATGTACCTATCTAACTGCTTCTTAAACATTGGGATAGTCCCATCTTCAACTACCTCCTCTGGCAGCGCATTCCATACATCCACCGCCCTTTGTGGGAAAAGTTACCCCTTTTGATTCCTATTAAATCTTTCCCTCTTCATCTTGAACCCATGTCCTCTGGTCCTTGATTTACCTACTCTGGGCAAGAGACTGTACATCTACCCGATCTATTCCTCTCATGATTTTATACACTTAGAGAATCGGGTGGCATTTATGATGTTGTTTGGAAACAAGGATAACCTCTCAGCTAATTTTAGATTCTATTGAATGAACACCTGAAACATTAACTGTTCTTTGCTCTACATTGCTGCCTGATGTCATGTGTATCTTCATCAATTTCAATTGTAGTGAATGGATAAGAATCTTAATTATTGCATTAAAATTATATTAAAATTTTTGCAGCGTTCTCCCTCTGCAGCCTGAACAGAAAGAACTGGATATTTCTGTTTTTTTCACTGGAGATTCAGCTAATTTCTAGGCAGATAATGCCTGCAGGCATCACAGGAAATTATGTTGGACAAAGCACTTATTCTGAAAATGAATTTATTCTCGATTAATATTTCAAAACCCTTCCAAGCATGAAACTTTATATCCTCTTACCAGCTAGAGCACTGACAAGGTAGAATGCTGCTGTTAATATCTCTGGTGTTGTGATATCTTTTTTCAAAGAGCCCTGCTCATTTGGGCAGCTGTAGCCTAATATCTGCAGCAGTTCCTTGACCCTCTGTGCTTGCGTTGAATCCAGTTCCTGTAGTCCAAGCAGATTTGGCTGTTCTGCTGAAGAAAGCTCATCAAGCTGTAAAACATACACAAAACAAAAATCACGTTCCAAGCTAAATTGTTTGAGATGTACATTTGATAACTTATTTAAATGCAAGGACAGGCCCCTGTCAGTTGTGTTCTAGTGCAATCTGTTCCAAGACTTGCAAACACAATGGACAAGATTAAGTCAATACAACACAGGAAGAGAAATGAAGGGCTAGGTGTGAATATGAAAAGTTTAAGCTTAACTTCAAGCATTAGACAAGATCATTCCTTAAGGCAATCTTTGTTTATGTTGTTAAAATGAAATGTACAGAATATTATAGTGCCATAAGCTGGTTCCAAGCAGACCAATGACATTTTATTGTTCAAGGTGTTTGATCAATAATAGTGCCTGCTGTAGATCAGCATCTACCAATCGTGTTCAGATAGGGCCTTCACAAACTAGTCCAGCATTCAGTAACTGTTGAGGAACAGTCAGCTGGAGCGGTCCTTGAGCTTGTTCATCACCGCTCAAATTACGAGCACTGAATAATTTGGTCTGAAAACATATGCAATAAAAATCAATATTTGCCTTGGTGGAAGTTCATTTGTACTATCTTTCCTTAATAATTGTTCATACCCCAACTTGTTCTGCAACAAAGGAAAACACAAACTGCAGATCCTGAAAATCAGAAATAGAAACAGAAAATGCAGGAAACTCTCAGCAAGTTAGGCAGCATATGTGGTGAATAAAAATTAGCAGAAATAAAATAACAGAAGATAAAAACAGAAAATGCTGGAATCATTCAACATATTCTGCTGAATATTTGCAGTTTATGTTTATATTTCCAATATCTGCAGTTATTTGATTACTATTTCCTCAAAACTGGTAATAGAAATAAAAGTTTTAAGACAGAGTAAAAAGGGAGGGGAGGGGTAGTGAGAAGATAAAGTTTGTATAGAGTAGCGGTGACAATATAACAGTTAAAGACAAAACTGCGTGAAGGGATTGGTGAGTAACAAAGGTCAGATTTAAATGAAATAAAAGCAGAATAATTATCTGAAACCATTAGAATTTTTTTCTGCATTTTCTTTCTTCTGACGATTTAAATGTTTGCCTGCATCTCCATAGTTTGCAACAACTTTTAGAATGTTAGGAGTAAGGATGTACAAGCTGTTGACACTCACTATTTTTAGGCAGCCAGTATTCTGCAGTGCCATTCAACCTGATTTCTTTACTTTTCTTTTCTGTACATCTAGGTGTACAGGAATAATATAGACCGCCTGAGTTTGAAATGTGCACTGATACTTCCAAACTTTTGATTTGGTTAGTTCCAGTTGCTGCTTCGGGTACTAGCTTATCATCGCAGTGTGACTCTTCTAAAGTGAACATGTAAGCTTCTACAAGTTTCCACTGTGGTAATCTGGATTTGTATATTGAGTAAGGCGAGCATGGTTTAGCTTTAGATTTTACTTTACATTGCAATTGTGCAGGTGGGTAAAGCTGACCTGTTATTTGTTTTGGTTTGGTTTGTTGCACAGTAGCATACCTGGTTCATGTAGTTATAGAGTCATACAGCACGGAAACTAATGTATTTTAAATGTTGCCATTGCGCCTGCCTCTACAGCTACGTTTGGCAACTCGTTCCATATACACATCATCCTCTGTGCCAAGAAATTGCCCCACAGATCTCTTAAATATTTCCCCTCATCTTACACCTATGTGCTCTTTGATCTGGATTCATCCACCCTGGGGAAATGACTATACCTCTCATGATTTTGTGTACTTTAAAGTCACTGCTCACCGTGCTAGTTGTTGGGTAATACTCCTATCTGACCTCTGCAGTTGTTCAGGGACACCTCAACCAGGAGTTATAAACTCTCCTGCATGACGACTCGTTGCCATCTGTGATCTGACCAACTACAGTGGTTGGTGTGCAAATATTTTGCATGTGATAAATAAATTATCTCAATGTGGTCTATTCCTTTCAAGCATCTGTGTGCTGCACAGTAATATCAACCTTGTAGATAATGTTGATGGACTCAAACATCTGAGTTAAATATTGAAAATTGTGGAAACTGTCAACATCTACAGAGAGAGGAACAAAGTTAACGTTTCAGGTCAGTGGCCTATCATCGGTATGAGAATAATATTAAGCTGATTGTATAAGCTTCAGCAATGCCCATTCTTTGAAGCAGGATATGGGAATTCAGGGAAGATTATTAAGTTCATAATATAGAACCATGCGGATAGGGAAATAACGCTTGAGAAAGGCTGTGCAGCACAAAGCTAGAGTGATTGAGAGAAATTTGTTATAACTTAAGAGACTTGGGACAAGTGGTTTGTTGTCCCTGTATCTCCGTGTTGTAGATGTGTTCACTCAAAAAAATGCATTCACTTCTATTTGTCAAAAGCATTACTGCTGCATATGACACCAACATTCATTTTCATAATGTTGATTGATATAAACTTCCATATCTCCTGATAGACTGGTGTCCAAATAAAGGAAAGGTTCTGAAAGTATTTTCAATCCTTGGTACATGCCAAAGCATTGAATGTTTTTTGTTTGTTTGGAGGGGGGGGGGTTATTTTGGATATTAAGGCAATGTGGAAATATAAGAAATTGTACACGAAATGTGCATGACAATATCCCTCATTGATTAAATAATCTGACACAGAGAATGGTTCACTTGGCTTAGTTTTTCTTTAACTTGCTGTTTGAAGGTATTTAGCAGAATGATTTTGCACATAGCCAAAACGATTCATGACAAAATAGAAAGTAGTTTTCATTGTCACATAGGTAATTGTTTTTTAGTTTGTGTGCCTTTGTGCAATTTGAGTTGTGAAAATCTATCTTATTATGCTATGATTTGGGTCTCATAGGAGATAATTGTCCGAACTTGACATCCTCATCCAAAATTAATGTGAACAGCCCATAGTATATCTTTAGTACATGTTTTTACACTATCATTTAATTGTGACAAATTTTGCTGACAATTTTCTTCATGTACAAAACCTCTACAAAAGATTGACAAAACGTCTGTAAAACGCCCTGCTTCAGAATTATTCAGTCTACAGTTTTCTTCCTTTTTTTGGGTCACTTTTTGCCTGTGCAATGTAATGTTGGCAAATCCTGCGTTCACCCCATTTCAGCCACTGTATTACATTGTTTGTGTGATTCCTTGCACTGGATGACGCAGTGATAAACATCAAATCACCAGTCAAACAAACCTCTCTTGAGCTTTTGTGAATGGTTGAAAAATTAACATCATTAAATCTGATATGAAGCTTGAATTAGTAAATTAAGGTTAAACAGTGGAGATGTTGCAGAACAAGTTGGGGTATGAACAATTATTCACAAGATAGGAGGAGATCAGGAGATGTAGGGTAGAATCAGTTGTGTGGAAGGTAACAGTAAATAGTGGCAGAACTAACATTAGGTACTGACATGAGCGAGATAAGAGGACCTGAGGTCGTTGATGAGTGTTCCATTTTTTACTATAAAAACAATGCAATTAAGTGGATGCTGAAAGAACCTATGTGGGTGTGGATTGAGGGATAAAACTAAGTAGATGCAATAAAGAGTCGCCAAGCTTAAGGGACACATGGGCAGACCGGAAAGAGGAGAATGGACAGAAAACGTAGTTTACCTGTGGAGCTCAATTGACTCTGTCGTTAAGTGTAGAATTCTGTACTGAATAAAGTCTTGATCTTTTAACAAAACTACTGCTCAATTTATCTTGTTCAAGATTCATATAGTCTTAAACTCTCCTAGAAAATGATAAGCAGCATGCAAATGAGAGATGCATGAACATTTGTGTTTTATGGAAATATGAATGTGTATGAATATTCCTTCCACAAAGTTGCCAAACAACCTTTTTCTGGACAGGTCCAGTCACGATGTTAGTCAAAAGTCTTTCAAAAATATGAGACTAATCCTTTTGAAAAAAGCAGCATCAGAAATGAAGATGAGCTTGCTGCTGGAATGGCAGAGGAACATTGCAAGCCAAGGGTGGGGCTGATGAACTGCAAAGAGTATGGCATAGGAAAATAGCTCAGAATATAATTCAGAAAATAATGCCCCTGTCCCACTTAGGAGACCTGAATGGAAACCTCTGGAGACTTTGCGCCCCACCCAAGGTTTCCGTGCGGTTCCCGGAGGTTTTTGTCAGTCTCCCTACCTGCTTCCACTATCTGCAACCTCCGTCAACCACCTGCAACCTCCGGGAACCGCACGGAAATCTTGGGTGAGGCGCAAAGTCTCCAGAGGTTTCCGTTCAGGTTTCCTAAGTGGGACAGGGGCATTAGTCTTCTATTTGGATAATTCCTTGGGATAGAAGATGACTTACTTCCACTCTGGTTTTGTAGGTTCTCAGGTGGCTAATGAGACCAGTATGGGAACCACAGACTCTCCCACAGACGTCTGAGCAGTCAGTGGGTCGATACTGTACATGGTAGTGCACTCCTTTTGGCCTTTTACGCTGGACTTATGTTCCTAGTGCAGAGCCTCAAGATCCCGAATACAATCTAAAAAAATGTCCCTCTCTAGTTTAGTTTAGAGATACAGCGCGAAAACAGGCCCTTCAACCCACCGGGTCCGCGCTGACCAGCTATCCCCAGACATTAACACTATCCTACACCCACTAGGGACAATTTTTACATTTACCAAACCAATTAACCTCCAAACCTGTACGTCTTTGGAGTGTGGAAGGAAACCGAAGATCTCGGAGAAAACCCTCGCAGGTCACCGGGAGAACGTACAAACTCCGTACAGACAGCACCCGTACAGACAGACAGTACAGACAGCACCCGTAGTCAGGATCGAACCCAGGTCTCCGGCGCTGCATTCACTGTAAGGCAGCAACTGTACCGCTGCGCCACCATGATCGTCATTAGGTTGTCATGGGCCAAAGGTTGATGGCAGACTGTGGCTACATTGCAAACAAAGTGGCCTGATTAATATAGCAATTTAACTCGGGTCTCAGTGCTTGGGATGTTGGCCTGTGGGAGGATGCTTATCCTTGCATGTATTAGTAGGCTTTTGTGGAGATGAAGTTGGAAATATTTGATGCCTGCTGTAGGTAGCCCAGAGTAAGAAGCACAAAGGGTCCAAGGATCACTGCTGCCCTGTAGTCCAAATTATTTTTGCCAAGTCTGGGGGTTTTAATCTTAACAGTCCTAACCTCAATTCCAAAGGTTATTCTGGCAGACTGATGGCATTGTGAATCTCGTCATCTATGCCTGCCTTTATTAAGAGATACTTCCTGAGATACAACAAGCGCACTACATTTTTGAGGCATTTGTCATGAGTTTTTACTGTTGGAAGGCAATGTAGTGCAGTAGTGGGCAGGGACAGGTTGGCAGCGAATGGGTGGACAAATTAAGGCCCATCCTCTCATATGCTGGTTGATAAGTTGATGCTCAGACACAGCTTGCCAGCATCAGTGTGGTGGCGGAGGCAGATCCAATAGTGACACTTAAGAACTTTTTAAATTGGCACATGGTTACACAGGGAATGGAGGGGCATGCATCACATGTAGGTAGAACAGGACATTAGTTTCCGTGCTGTATGACTCTATAACTACATGAACCAGGTATGCTACTGTGCAACAAACCAAACCCAAACAAATAACAGGTCAGCTTTACCCATCTGCACATTTGCAATGTAAAGTAAAATCTAAAGATAAACCATGCTCGCCTTACTCAATATACAAATCCAGATTACCACAGTCGAAGCTTGTAGTTCATGTTCCTTTAGAAGAGTCACATTGCGATGATAAGCTAGTACCCGAAGCAGTAACTGGAACTAACCAAATCAAAAGTGTGGGCTCATCAATGCACAATTCAAACTCAGTCGGTCTATATTATTCCTGTACACCTAGATGTACAGAAGAGAAAAGTAAATAAATTGGGTTGAATGGCACTGCAGAATACTGGCTGCCTAAAAATAGTGAGTGTCAACAGCTTGTACATCCTTACTTCTAACATTCTAAAAGTTGCAAACTAAGGAGATGCAGGCAAACATTTAAATTGTCAGAAGAAAGAAAATGCAGAAAAAAAATTCTGATGGTTTCAGATAATTATTCTGCTTTTATTTCATTTAAATCTGATCTTTGTTACTCACCAATCCCTTCACGCAGTTTTGTCTTTAACTGTTACATTGTCACCGCTACTCTATACAAACTTTATCTTCTCACTACCCCTCCCCTCCCTTTTTACTTTGTCTCAAAACTTTTATTTCTATTACCAGTTTTGAGGAAATAGTAATCAAATAACTGCAGATATTGGAAATATAAACATAAAGACTGCAAATATTCAGCAGAATATGTTGAATGATTCCAGCATTTTCTGTTTTTATCAAATGCTAATTTTTATTCATCACATATGCTGCCTAACTTGCTGAGAGTTTCCTGCATTTACTGTTTCTATTTTTGATTTTCAGGATCTGCAGTTTGTGTTTTCCTTTGTTACCTAAACCTATGGTTTGATTTTAATTTAGCTTTAATAAAATCTAATGCATTTTGACATGTTAATCAGATAGGAACATGTGAAAGGTCATGATAGTGCCTGCTCCCATTTCAGTTATGTTCTCTTTTGGCCACAAGAGGGCAATATATAATCTGAAGAAGGTCTGAAGAAGGGTCTCGACGCAAAACGTGACCCATTCCTTCTCTCCAGAGTTGCTGCCTGTCCCGCTGAGTTACTCCAGCATTTTGTGTCTTTCTGGGGCAATATATAACGTCAAAACACCAGAAATGTAATCTATTCTGCTCTATGATCGTTGCTTTTGTCCGCAGATGGATGGACAAGGCTAGCGACAAAGAGGAGACAAAAGGTTGTAGGTTGATGAGAGAAGTGACACCAGCAGAAGGGACTGGGGGGGGGGGGGGGGGGGGGGGGTCATATCATTGGGTTGAAGGCTACTCAACTGGAATAAGAAACGCTGTTCTGGTCCTCCAGTTTACTTGTGGCCTCACTGGCAATTGAGGTGGCCCAGGACATAAAGTTCAGTATGGGAAGGAATGTTAAAAAGTTTAACAACCAAGAGATCCAGCAGGCGTAGGTGGACAGAGCGCAAGTGTTCAGCGAAACAGTTGCCTAGTCTATGTTTGGTCGTACAGATTAAAGGAGGCCACATGGGGAGCACCAGATGCAATAGATGAGATTAGAGAAGAGATGAGACTGTTTTACCTGGAAGAGCTGCTGGGGTCACTGGATGGATGTGAGTAAGGAGGCATAGGGACACGTATTACACCTCCTTCAGTTGTAGGGAAAGTACCTGGGGAGTGGGTAATTTGGGACGGAAGAGGTGAGTGAACCAATGTCTTGCGGTGGAAGTGGTCTCTACGGAAAACGGAAAGGGGGTGGGGTTGGGAAAATGTAACTGGTGGTGGAATCACATTGAAGCTGGCGGAAATGTTGGAGAATGACGTGTTGGATGTGAAGGTTTGTGGGGTTAAAGGCGAGGACCAGGAGAACACTCTCCTTGTGATTTTTGTATTTTGCTGAATAAGAAGATACTAATTGGCTTTAAGAGTACTAAAGTTACCATCAAGTAAACCAAGCAACAAAGAAGGGTCTCGACCCAAAGTGTCACCCATTCCTTCTCTCCAGAGATGCTGCCTGTCCCACTGAGTTACCCCAGCATTTTGTGTCTCGCTTCAACAAATAGTTAAAGACACCTTCCTTCATGGAGATCAATGAAATGTGGTCTTCTGGTTCTGTAAACACATCCAGGCCTCTACTGTCCGGGACACATCCAGGCCTCTGCTGTCCGGGACACATCCAGGCCTCTGCTGTCCGGGACACATCCAGGCCTCCGCTGTCCGAGACACATCCAGGCCTCAGCTGTCCGGGACACATCCAGGCCTCCGCTGTCCGGGACACATCCAGGCCTCTGCTGTCCAGGACACATCCAGGCCTCTGCTGTCCGGGACACATCCAGGCCTCAGCTGTCCGGGACACATCCAGGCCACTGCTGTCTGGGACACATCCAGGCCTCTGCTGTCCAGGACACATCCAGGCCTCTGCTGTCCGAGACACATCCAGGCCTCTGCTGTCCGGGACACATCCAGGCCACTGCTGACCGGGACACATCCAGGCCTCTGCTGTCCGGGACACATCCAGGCCTCTGCTGTCCGGGACACATCCAGGCCTCCGCTGTCCGGGACACATCCAGGCCTCAGCTGTCCGGGACACATCCAGGCCTCCGCTGTCCGGGACACATCCAGGCCTCCGCTGTCCGGGACACATCCAGGCCTCTGCTGTCCGGGACACATCCAGGCCTCCGCTGTGCGAGACACATCCAGGCCTCTGCTGTCCGGGACACATCCAGGCCTCTGCTGTCCGGGACACATCCAGGCCTCTGCTGTCCGGGACACATCCAGGCCTCCGCTGTCCGGGACACATCCAGGCCGTGATGTGACATTTCCCTGTGAGACATTTGCATAGCAGCACGTCTTTGGAAAATGTTTGAAGGTTGGTGCAATCTTAGTAGCAGCAAATCTTACTGCTGATGATAACTATTTGTGCTTGAACCTTGTGCTGAGTCCAAAGTGTTAGCTGCCAAATCACATTCAAAAACGTTTTTCGTTAAAGGACGTTAATGGTTTTTTTGCCGTCGGTTCCACAATAGGTAATAGGATATCAAGTTTTTCTTATTGAATAATGTTTTGCTAATGTGTTGTCATGTCATGTATTCTGATAAGAAGTAGTTATTTCTACTGTTTGACGGTTATTATAATATTTTATTGTTTTTTAATCTGAAGCTCTGTGTAGAAAGCAAAGTTCCTGGCTTGGAATTCATCCTCATAATCTTTATTGTGATACTGCTAATATTCTTGGACATTCTTTTAAATTAAGGTTGTCGAATTTTGGAAAACCACCAAGCCCTTTGCAAGTCGTGGAAATGGAAAGCTGTCTAAATGAGATTGACTTTGTCATTCTGGAGGAAGGTGTCATTGCTCAGGATGTCATTGCCCAGAAGATCAATGAGAAAAAACCCACAGTAAGTGTCAACATAACGATGTGATGCCAGCAGTAAACTCATAACAAACATAATCAAAATGTAAATATTTTAAAGATAACTGTCTTCTGATAATATTAATCGACACTATATGTGAAAATGAATCATTAAATGTTTGAAGTTATAATAATCATGAAGGAATGATGATAACATGAAGGTAAATGAACATCTAGTTGGTCAAAGTAATCCCTCATTAATTCAATATCATTAATATCATATCAAATATTTCTGTGATTTGCTTCTATTGTGATTCATTTATCAAGACATCAATATATGTGCAAAATAGAAAATATGTCTTCTTTGGTTGTTTTGACATTATGGATATGGTCATAATGGGAACATCCCTGAAATGGAAGTCAACAGTTTCATGATCTTTCACATAGAAACATAGAAAATAGCTGCAGGAGTAGGCCATTCGGCCCTTCGAGCCAGCACCGCCATTCAATATGATCATGGCTGATCATCCAACTCAGTATCCTGTACCTGCCTTCTCTCCATACCCCCTGATCCCTTTAGCCACAAGGGCCACATCTAACTCCCTCTTAAATAAAGCCAATGAACTGGCCTCAACTACCTTCTGTGGCAGAGAATTCCACAGATTCACCACTCTCTGTGTGAAAAATGTTTTCCTCATCTCGGTCCTAAAAGATTTCCCCCTTATCCTTAAACTGTGAACCCCTTGTTCTGGAACATTTTCCTGATTGTTCTCAATTTCAATCTAACTGGCAAAGGCTTCCCACAGAAACAGTCTGGCTCTATAGTAGTCATAATCCTATGAAACGTGAAGGCGCTGATACAATTCCGATAGACAATTGCATATCAAACCTGCCCTCTACAAATTATTTATGTTTAAGAAGGAACTGCAGATGCTGGATAATCGAAGCTAGACAAAAATGCTGGAGAAACTCAGCGGGTGAGGCAGCATCTATGGAGCGAAGGAAATAGGCAATGTTTCGGGTCAAAACCCTTCTTCAGACACTACAAATTAGTAGTGTGTGGGCAGTGCCGTTTTCTTTAAAAGCTTTCAAAAGTTGCACCTGCCCCACTGTCATCTTTCCAAGGGTGGGGCCTTGATGTACAGTGCTGGGGCTTGTTTGTGCATAATAAAGTTAGAAATAGGCAGGTTATTCATCTCAGTTGTTACAACTCTATTACAAATGTTTGTGCTATCAGTTAAGATAAGTTTTTATGCAATTCGTTGGATGATACCAACAACATGAGGAGGCTTTTTCATAACGGAACCCTTGAAATTGTCAGATATTACAGTTTGTGAGGTTACCACTATGTTGACTCTAAAGTGTTTCTGAAAATACCAATAACATTATACAAATGATACTGCGTGATCATCGGTAATTTGACATATTTTGTTTTCAAACTAATACTTCCCTTTCCCTGTAAGCATTCAGCATTTATATAGGCTAGCCATTGTATCCAATGGTAAGATTTCTTACATACAAATTTTATATATTCACATTGGCTTGTGCTTGATACATAACTCTAGTTATTAGTTTTCAAAGTAAAGACCAATAAACGTTCAGTTTAGTCTAGAGTGTTGAAACAGACCCTTTGGACCACAGAGTCCATGCTGACCCGCAATCACTCAAACACTAGTTTTATCCTTAACACCAGGGACAATTTTTACAGAAGCCAATAAATCTATAAACTCGCACATCTTTGAGATGTGGTAGGAAACCGGAACACCCGGAGAAAACCACTGGTCATAGGGAGAATGTACAAACTACATTGACTTGAGAATTAAGGGACTGAAGTTTAGGGGTAACATGAGGGGGAACTTCTTTACTCAGAGAGTGGTAGCTGTGTGGAATGAGCTTCCAGTGAAGGTGGTGGAGGCAGGTTCGTTTTTATCATTTAAAAATAAATTGGATAGTTATATGGATGGGAAAGGAATGGAGGGTTATGGTCTGAGCGCAGGTATATGGGACTAGGGGAGATTATGTGTTCGGCACAGACTAGAAGGGTCGAGATGGCCTGTTTCCGTGCTGTAATTGTTATATGGTTATATGGTTACATACAGACAGCTGTATCTGGTGCTGTAAGGCAGCAACTCAACAACTCAATGCTCACTTTACTGGACACCGTTAGCAGTGCTATTATCTTAAGTCAATTCCACTCTGCTTCCCAGCTCCCCTTGCCTGTAATTATAAAGATAAATCTTGGATAATCAAAAGTATTTGCATTTTGGAACCATATTGTAGTTTAAGTGTTTACCCACATTCTTTTATGGGCATTGTATTGTTTCACACTCCGTACCCTTGCTGCCATGAAATGGGAAATAAACTGGACCGACTATGCTACCATCTCCGCAGCATGTTTTATAGTACCTGTGATTAGCACTTCTTTTGGATGCCATTTCAGTGTATTAAATTGCCAGAGTATCCTCCTGTGAAATATACTTATTCTCAGCTAACTTCTATTCAATCCCAGCACTCCGTCTGAAGAAGGATCTTGATCTGTAATGTCACCCATTCCTTCTCCCCAGAGATGTTGGCTGATCCACTGAGTTACTGCAACTTTTTATTTCTATCTTCGGCTTAAACCAGCGTCTGCAGTTCCTTCCTACTCTCCAACTTCCATTTAGGCTAGTTTGTGCCTTGATTGCAATCAAGCAAAGTATTCTCCCCCCCCCCCCCCCCCCCCCCCCGCCCAGCCATATAAAACAATATACAAGCAATAGTTCTAAAGTATTTATAATGTCAGCTTCATGCAGTTGGGCAGTAGTTGAGCAATATTTTGTTGGTGTTGGCATAAATAGGGGTCTTGAGCACCATCCTTTTTGTTCAGCCATTGATTCAACCATCAACATTAATTTTTCCATGCCCAGGTATGTTGCGCTCCACATTGCTTTCAGTATTTATTTTGCTGTGGTGGTGTATTGCATTTAAAGTCCCAAATGCTCAGTTCTGTCTGCAGGGAATGTTGGTACATAAAGCAGGTAATGATAAGGTGCATTCTTTGTATAGATTTCCGATAAGCATGGCTCCGTTTCATCTTCAAAAAAAAATTCATCATCTGAGCCATCAAAGAAACATCGGGAATATTTCTAGCAAAAACATGATGATGCTGAATAGCACAACATTCGAATGTTTTGCTCAGTGCTTAATTTATTACATTTAACAAAGAGCAATTATTGTAGGAAATCGAGAAAGTAGAATATTGTAGAAATGTGGATGGTCACCATGACATTTGTTTCAGGATGACACAGATGCCTTCTACGTTGCTGACCTTGGTGAAATTATAAACCAACACCTGCAGTGGCAGAAGGCGCTGCCTCGAGTCAAGCCTTTCTATGCTGTGAAATGCAATGACAACAAACCGGTGGTTTGGACTCTTGCTCAGTTAGGGACCGGCTTTGACTGTGCCAGTAAGGTAGGATATGGAATAACAGCATGTCTCGTAGCTCCCAAAATTAATATCTGTGAGCTCTATCTCTTTCTTTTTTTTAATAAGTGTTAATATATGTGACAATGGAAATAATGGAAATGATTTAGCATTTAGCAGTTTGCTGTTGGTGTACAAAGGAAATGGACAAAGTCACCCACTGTCCTGGCTTGGAAATATATCTCCATTCTGTCATCATCATTGGGTCCAAATCCTGGAACTGCCCGACACAGGTAAACAGGATGGTGAAAAAGGTGTATGGCACACTTGCCATAATCAGCCGTGGCATTGATTAGAAGAATTGGGATGTAAGGTTCAATTGTAAGAAAAAAAATGATCAGATTACACTTAAGAGTATCATGCACAGTTCTGATTGCCGTCATGTAGGAAAGACATGGTTAAGCTAGAGAGGATGCAGAACAGATTCACAAGGAACTGGAGAGCTGTAGTTATAAGCAGCCAAAGACTGTCGTGACGTGGCTATCCCCTGGTAGCAGGCCTGGATCACCCACCGTGGAACCGGGGAAACCCACCTGGAGAGGGATGCTGCCGAGCCCGGCGCCCGTTTGCCCGCAAGGACGGGTGAGCAGAGTGAAGGGAGTCATCATCAGTGGATGCAACAACAAAGGGTCAGTAAGAGGAAGCGGGTTCTTACCTTCTGTGCCCTCAAGGTTGGCTGAGGGAGGCACCCCCGGGTCACAAACCATCTTGTCTCACTGACCTGCAGTTATGCTTTTCTTTGGATGTAAGCATTCTTTTCACGTTCATTTTATTATTCTGAAGATCTATGTTGGATTATCCTTCCATCACTTTACCTCAAGAGTAAAGGGATACAGTCTGTTCAACTTTTTCTGATGGATAATCCATTCCATTTCTGGTATCATCCACAGAAATCTTACTTTGCCTGTTCTGATGAAGAACAATGACCTGACACATTCCTTCTCATTCCAGAAATGCTGGCTTATGTGCTGACGGTTTCCAAATTCCAGTCCCAGTTCCTCCATATCCTTGTTATGATGTGGTGACCTGCGCATTGATACAAATACATCTATTGATGCTCCTGAACACATCATCAGTGATGTAACCTGGGGTCATTGGGTGTTTCGGGTCTTTCAACATCAGACACCCTCACCCACGTGACCCAGCCGTGGTTGATCAGACCACGACTTGTGTTCAAGTGGCATTCGCTCCTCCCCATTGATCTTCTCTCTTGATCCAGAGCCATCTCGAGGCTTCTTCACTGCCTCTGTGGTGTTCTTGATGGCTCTTCTCTCCATTCCGTTGATGCCCAGTGCACTCAAAACTTTGTAGAGCGAATGCCCTGCAAAATCTCTGCAGCCACCCTCGATGGGCATGCACCTTGCCTTCCAGCCCGGCTTATGGTAGCAATGTTACAAAATGTTGAGATTTTAAAAATCAAGTCTGCATAAAAAGTAGTTTAATTTGGCACCTAATTCACTTTCATATCTTCAGTATTAAAAAAGTTATGGCCATTTTCATATAACATACACAGAAGAATTCACAATATAACATGATTTTAAAATGAATCATTGTCATGGATTTATAGGCCAAATGGAATGAATTTTGTGTTTAATACCTGTAAATTAATGGCCATTTAAATCATCTTGCGAGTGGGTTTTTCTGGAACGGGATCGTTTGGAACATTGCGGTTGCGGTGAATTTAAATCTCATATCGGCAGGAAAAATACTGCCGGTAGTATGGGGGAAAAAATCACCGTTTCACAACGTAAAAAGTGAATTAAAGGCATCTTAAGGAGCACTTTTATACATAAAATAAACGGCTTTCTTTTACCTGTCCGTACGTGAAATTCGTCCCCATTGTCAGCGTTGACAACTTTAGAAGCTGATTTTTAAATTCCTCCAGCGCTGAACTTGTCGGGCGATTTAAAAAAACAAATTCACAAAACGCCCGTCGGAACAATTATTCAGCAGAAGCTTGCACTACAAGAAAATATAATCCAGGACAGGTAGGTGAAAACCGCATTTTAACCCCGCCCCCCCCCCCCCTCAAAGGCGCCAAAATCGCGCACACGGCCAGTGGCAGAACTGCAGCGCCGCTGAAGGTAAGTTTTGTAACATACCTACTTATGGCAGTCTATGACCAGCTCTTCATACTTGGCCATCTTCCTCTCGTGGGCCTCCTCCAGATGGTCCTCCCAAGGCACTGTCAGTTCCAACAAGACAATGTTTTTGGTGGCCTCTGAGACCAGGAGGATATCTGGCCTCAGGGTGGTCATGGCAATGTGCTGTGGGAACTTCAGCTGTTTCACCAGGTCTACAGAAAGCTGCCAGTCCTGCGCAGTCGCCAGGATTCCTGACGGATTCCTGGCTGCCGTGGTTCTTGGCCACTGCGCTCTGGCCTTCACGAAGGTGGTGGTGGGCCGTGCTCGTCTGCAGCTGCTGATTCCCGTGCTGATGGCTTCTGCAATGGGTTTAAGAACCTGGTCGTGACGCCAGGCGTACCGGCCCTTAGGTCGTGACAGTTTATAATGAGCTGGGGCTGAGGCTTTGCATTAGGTGGGATTCAGAGATTGTGTGCACCACTGTCTATTTTTAACACTATAATGCCTGATTGATGGTTTCCCCAGGATCTGTCACACTGTGCTTCCTGACTATACTGCATGTGGAGAATGAACGTGAAAAAATAAAGTAAACGTGGTCTCACAGCAAACTCTCTTTTCTATTGCAACCAGAATGAGATTGCATTGGTGCAAGATCTTGGGGTCCTCCCAGAGAGAATTATTTATGCAAACACCTGCAAGGAGATATCTCATGTTAAATTTGCTGCCGCCCATGGGATCCAGATGATGACATTCGATAATAAGGATGAAATTTCCAAAGTTGCACGGATCCATCCCACAGCTAAGTAAATGAAAATTATCTCTTAACTTTCTTAAATCAGTTGTTGGATTGAAAATGACAATTTCAGAGTAATTGTTTGCAGTCTGCATTTGCTTTCAATATTGTCTGAACCTGTCTGTCTGGAGTGGGTTAAATTCAAAATCTTCATTGATTTTCATTGAATCTTCATTGAATTTCATATCCTCCAAGGTTTGACCTTCAAGCTTGACACTCCAGACTATTTCTCGGTTCTTCAACTCTATTTCCTGCATATCTTCCCCTCTTAATACGGCAGCATTGATGGTAGAACTCTTTCGAGTTCCATTATGTCAAATTCCTTTTCTACACCACTTTGCCTTGCTGCCTTGCTCTGCATACATTCTTTGAACTCTTTAATTCCTGCCATTTTTCTGATTATTTCTCCAAACACCGCCATTTTCACGTGGCAATATTTGTTTTATTAATGATCCAATGTTACTTAATACTGTCGTATCTGAGAATTTCATACTGTATTCCCCACACAGTTTTTTCAGAAGGATGTGGCTCATGCAGTTGCATCTTGGCATTTCCCAAATTTACATTATTGCCTTAAGAACATGGACAGTATGATTTTTTTAATCAAAAAAGCACAATGGATAAATCTCGATTACAAATTTATTCCATGTGGCACCATTAAGTGAAATGCACTAATTGTAAATTGGAGTATTCTAATGGATTAGGAAGAGTAGAAGATACTCTGCTTCTTTTATATGACATGCTAGTTATGTATTTAAAATCTGAATGTTGTTAGTTATCTTTCATTTCCTTGCATAAATATTTTTTTATCATGTCATTTGGCAATAAATTCTATGGAATTACTATCATTCAATTAAGAGGATAGATGCAAAATGCTGGAGTAACTGGGTCAGGCAGCATCTCTGGAGAAAAGGAATAGGTGATGTTTCGGGTCGAGACCCTTCTTGAGTTATTCTAGCATTTTGTGTCTATCTTTGGTGTAAACCAGCATCTGCAGTTCCTTCCTACACATTCAATTAAAAGGCTTTTCTTTCCTGTCGGGTGCCTTTACGTATGTATCTGCGTACTTCTCCAGTGGTCCATCAGGAAAATGCGAATTTCCACTTTTAGGCATTTAAAGACTGCATGGATGAACTACAGCAATTGTTCATCCCAGTTTGGCAAAAAAAATAAATCAGGGAAGGTAGTGGGATAGTATCAAAACAAAAGATGAAGCATACAAATTAGCCAGAAAAAGCAGCCTACCAGAGGGCTGGGAGAAATTCAGAGTCCAGCAGATGAGGACAAAGGGCAAAGGGCACAAACCGAAGGGGTCAACTCTCTTATTTTGCAATATTGACACCTCTCTAACTAATGTTGCTGCCCTCACAGGATGGTTCTTCGCATTGTCACAAATGATGCTTTGTCGTGTATTCCCCTGAGTGTGAAGTTTGGGGCAACTTTAAATGAATGCAGACAGCTGATGGAATGTGCTAAAACCTTGAGTGTAGACATCATTGGTGTCAGGTATAAAGCATTTGCCTTCTGAATACCAGTTTGTAACTGTTATAAATTTGATTTATTTACTAATATATCATGGTATATTAGTAAAAAGAGTACTTTTGGCTGAACCATGTTTATTTAAGGGTGAAACCCGAATCAATGTGCCTAGTTGCATCATCATTCTCTGCTTTAGAAATATAATGAGTAATGTTTTGTTCCTTCCTACACATTTTGTCTGCTCCCCTGCAAAATATCCTCAACATATGCCTACTTTGAAGAAGTTCTCCTCCTCTCTCCGATGAGAGTTCTGCAATACCCTCTCTCGTTGCTCACCCACTGTGATTCCTCCCGTTCTCCAGCTCCATATCTCTAGTTTCCCTCTCCCCTGACTCTCAGTCTGAAGAAGGGTCTCGATCCGAAACGCCACCCACATCTTCTCTCCAGAGATGCTGCCTGCCCCGCTACCCAGCATTTTGTGTCTACAGTGTTTCAACGGCATAGGGTCATATGTGATAAGAGTAGAATTAGACCAATCGGCCCATCAAGAGTAATCTGCTATTCAATTATTGCTGATCTATCTCTCCCTCCTAACCCCATTCATCTGCCTTCTCCCCATAACCTCTGACACCTGTACTAATCAAGAATCTATCTTAAAAATATCCTCAGCCTTCCGTGGCAAAGAATTCCACAAATTCACCACCCTCTGACTAAATACATTTCTCTTCATCTCCTTCCTAAAAGAACATCCTTTAATTCTGAGGATATGATCTCTAGTGCTGGACTCGCCCACTATTGGAAACATCCTCTCCATATCCACTCTATCCAAGCCTTTCACTATTCTGTATGTTTTGAATGTGTCCTCTTTGTAACAAAGTGCTGAGCTGGCAGGTGAAAGAACTGGATAAATGTCTTTCAGAGGCATATTTATACTTTTATATTTCTTCTTTAAACAGTTTCCATGTTGGGAGTGGCTGTATGAATCCGCAGGTATTTGCTCAAGCCATAGCAGATTCACGTCGAGTCTTTGAAATTGGGGTTTGTTTACTTTTTGTTTTTGTTAAAATATTGACCATTCATATTTATTATAACAATTGTTACATTGTTACGTTGCTCTAATCTGCATGGTTGATATTTGCTGCCTATTTCTCTTATTCCACATATATTTCTCTTATTCCACGTTGGGCAATTTGTGCCCAGGCTTTTTCTGGGGAAAGAAATAGTTCTTTCAATAATGTTTCAACTAAAATATATAGGCCGGTTGTAATGTGATTAATGCTACATGCCGACATACTAAACCCTAAATCTTAAGATTTCATTTGATGGCTTCAGTGAACTAAAGAAGCTTTTATATTAATGCATGACCGAGCAAAAAAAAAGCTAAGATTTCCATGCAAGGAACTTGCTGATAATGAGGCAACAGTTCTGTTAGATTGAATATTATGTATACACTGAACCTTTTTCCCCCCTGTCCATAGACGAGCCTTGGATTTAACATGAATCTGCTTGATATTGGTGGTGGTTTCCCAGGCATGGACAATGACAAAATAACATTTGAGAAGGTACATGTCATGTATTAAAATCTCAGTTGAGGATCAATTAACATTCATAATGGTGTGCCCACACTGTGCATCTTATCTATAAAATATAGGGATGGGAGTTCTGGGAAATCTGAAAAGGAACAGGTAGGTTTTTGATTATTTTGCTGGGTTTCCTTGATTGTAGTGTTAAATAATATATATTTAAGTGTGGAGTCATGCATTTTGGTAGTAGGCATAAAGGCGTAGACTATTTTCTAAATGGGGAGAGAATCCAGAAATTGGAGGTGTAAAAGGGCTTGGGAGTGCTGGTGCAGGATCATCAAAAAGTTAATCTGCAAGTTGAATCGGTAGTAAAGAAAGTGAACTCAATGCTAGCATTTATTTCAAGAAGGCTTGTATACGAATACAGGGATGTAATGCTGAGGCTCTAAAAGGTGCTGGTCAGGCTGCATTTGGAATATTGTGAGCAATTTTGGGCACCATATCTGAGGAAGGATGTGCTGGCTCTGGAGAGGGTCAAGAGGAAGTTTACAAGAATGATCCCAGGAATGAGTAGGTTACCCTATGATGAGCGTTTGTCGGCACTGGGCCTGTACCCGCTGGAGTTTAGAAGAATGAGGTGGGACCTCATTGAAACACAGAATAGTTACAAATTTGGATAGAGTGGATGTGGAGAGGATGTTTCCATCAGTGGGAGAGTCTAGAACTAGAGGTCATAGCCTCAGAATTAAAGGTTATTCTTTTAGGAAGAAGATGACGAGAAATTTCTTTAGTCAGAGGGTGGTGAATCGGTGGAATTCTTTGCCACAGCAGGGTGTGGAGGCCAAGTCAGTGGATATTTTTAAGGCAGAGATAGATTCTGAATTAGTACAGGTGCCAGAGGTTATGGGGAGAAGGGGGTTAGGAGGGAGAGATAGATCAGCCATGAGAGGCCCGGGGAGCCGTTGGTGCGAGGAGGAGTTACCTGGAGCTGTGAGTATAAAAACAGCGCGGGGCTTGCTTCTACAGAGGCCCGGGGAGCTGTTGGTGCGAGGAGGAGTTACCTGGAGCTGTGAGTATAAAAACAGCGCGGGGCTTGCTTCTACAGAGGCCCGGGGAGCCGTTGGTGCGAGGAGGAGTTACCTGGAGCTGTGAGTTACCCAAATCTGCAACGTTCCATCTCACTTCCAGAGAAGGAGTCTGGTGGAAGCCTCTGATTGGTCGAACGGACTAGAGGAAGCAGCTGATTGGCTTGTATCCCGGGTAAGGCTTTTTTGTATTCGGATAACGGGGAGAATGAGGGCCAGGGCAGTTTACTGTTCTGGATGTCAGATGTGGGAGGTCATGGAGTATGAGCGCCAGGTGCGTCGAGATGGGGCTCCTAAGGGACCGTGTTAGGAACCTGGAGCAGCAACTCGATGACCTCTGTCTGCTCAGGGAGACCAGGATGGTGGTCTGCCTCCCTGGTGCCAGGGTCTCGGATGTGTCTCAACGCGTCCAAGATATCCTGAAATCAGAGGGAGAGGAGCCCGAGGTTGTGGTACATATAGGTACCAATGACATAGGTAAAAAAAGGGAAGAGGTCCTGAAGGGAGGATTTAGGGAGTTGGGAGGAGAGTTAAGGAAAAGGACCAAAAAGGTAACAATCTCAGGATTACTGCCTGTGCCACGCGTCAGTGGGAGTAGGAATGGAGCGAGGTGGAGGATAAATGCGTGGCTGAAAGACTGGTGCAGAGGGCAGGGATTCAAGTTTCTGGATCATTGGGACTTCTTTTGGGGAAGGTGGGACCTGTACAGAAAGGATGGTTTGCACTTGAACCTGAGGGGGACCAATATCCTGGCGGGGAAATTCGCAAAGGCTACTGGGGAGACTTTAAACTAGAATGGTTGGGGCGAGGGACTCAAATAGAGAAAGCTAGTAGACAGAATGGGAGGCAGGAAGCAGAAAAAGGAAGCACTCGGGCACAAGAGGAGAAAGAAAAAAAAGGAAATAAACAGAGAATAAGAGGCGGGGGGTTTCATAAATGTGCATATTTTAATGCTAGGAGCATTGTAAGAAAGGTGGATGAGCTAAGAATCTGGATAGACACCTGGAAGTATGATGTTGTGGCGATCAGTGAAACATGGTTGCAGAAGGGCTGTGATTGGAAACTAAATATTCCAGGATTTCGTTGCTTCAGGTGTGAATTGGAGGGGCAAGAGGTGGAGGTGTTGCATTACTAGTCAGGGAAGATATTACAGCAGTGCTTTGGCAGGATAGATTGGAGGGCTCATCTAGGGAGGCTATTTGGGTGGAACTGAGAAGTGGGAAAGGGGTAGCAACACTTATAGGGGTGTATTATAGACCACCAAATGGGGATCGGGAATTGGAAGAGCAAATATGTAAGGAGATAGCAGATATTAGTAGTAAGCACAAAGTAGTGATTGTGGGAGATTTCAACTTTCCACACGTAGACTGGGAAACACATTCGGTAAATGGGCTGGATGGCTTGGAGTTTGTAAAATGTGTGCAGGATAGTTTTTTGCAGCAATACATAGAGGTACCTACTAGAGGAGGGGCAGTGTTGGACCTCATGTTAGGAAATGAGACGGGACAGGTGGCGGAGGTATGCGTTGGGGAACTGTTCAGGTCCAGTGATCACAATACCATTAGTTTCAATATAATTATGGAGAGGGTCAGAACTGGACCTAGGGTTGAGATTTTTGATTGGAGAAAGGCTAACTTTGATGAGATGCGAAATGATTTAAAAGGAGTGAACTGGGACATTTTTTTTTATGGGAAGGATGTAGAAGAGAAATGGAGGACATTTAAAGGGGAAATTTTAAGAGTACAGAATCTTTATGTTCCTGTTCAGTTGAAAGGAAACAGTAAAAAGTGGAAAGAGCCCTGCTTTTCAAGGGAAATTGGACATCTTGTTCGGAAAAAGAGGGAGATCTACAATAATTATAGGCAGCATGAAGTAAATGACGTGCTTGAGGAGTATAAGGAATGTAAAAAGAATCTTAAGAAAGAAATTAGAAAAGCTAAAAGAAGACATGAGGCTGCTTTGGCAAGTAAGGTGAAAGTAAATCCAAAGGGTTTCTACAGCTATATTAATAGCAAAAGGATAACGAGGGATAAAATTGGTCCATTGGAGAGACGGAGTGGACAGCTATCTGCAGAGCCAAAAGAGATGGGGGAGATATTGAACAATTTCTTTTCTTCGGTATTCACCAAGGAGAAGGATATTGAATTATGTGAGGTAAGGGAAACTAGTAGAGTAGCTATGGATACTATGAGTTTCAAAGTAAAAGAAGTACTGACACTTTTGAAAAATATAAAAGTGGATACGTCTCCAGGTCCTGACAGGATATTCCCTAGGACATTGAGGGAAGTTAGTGTAGAAATAGCCGGGGCTATGACAGAAATATTTCAAATGTCATTAGAAACGGGAATAGTCCCCGAGGATTGGCGTACTGCGCATGTTGTTCCATTGTTTAAAAAGGGTTCTAAGAGTAAACCTAGCAATTATAGGCCTGTTACTTTGACTTCAGTGGTGGGCAAATTAATGGAAAAGATACTTAGAGATAATATATATAAGCATCTGGATAAACAGGGTCTGATTAGGAACAGTCAGCATGGATTTGTGCCTGGAAGGTCATGTTTGACAAATCATCTGGAATTTTTTGAAGAGGTTACTAGGGAAATTGACGAGGGTAAAGCAGTGGATGTTGTCTATATGGACTTTAGTAAGGCCTTTGACAAGGTTCCTCATGGAAGGTTGGTTAAGAAGGTTCAACTGTTGGGTATAAATGCAGGAGTAGCAAGATGGATTCAACAGTGGCTGAATGGGAGAAGCCAGAGGGTAATGGTGGATGGTTGTTTGTCGGGTTGGAGGCAGGTGACTAGTGGGGTGCCTCAGGGATCGGTGTTGGGTCCTTTGTTGTTTGTCATGTACATCAATGATCTGGATGAAGGTGTGGTAAATTGGATTAGTAAGTATGCAGATGATACCAAGATAGGGGGTGTTGTGGATAATGAAGAGGATTTCCAAAGTCTACAGAGTGATTTGGGCCATTTGGAAGAATGGGCTGAAAGATGGCAGATGGAGTTTAATGCTGATAAATGTGAGGTGCTACACCTTGGCAGGACAAATCAAAATAGGACGTACATGGTAAATGGTAGGGAATTGAAGAATACAGTTGAACAGAGGGATCTGGGAATAACCGTGCATAGTTCCTTGAAGGTGGAATCTCATATAGATAGGGTGGTAAAGAAAGCTTTTGGTATGCCAGCCTTTATAAATCAGAGCATTGAGTATAGAAGCTGGGATGTAATGTTAAAATTGTACAAGGCATTGGTGAGACCAAATCTGGAGTATGGTGTACAATTTTGGTCGCCCAATTATAGGAAGGATGTCAACAAAATAGAGAGAGTACAGAGGAGATTTACTAGAATGTTGCCTGGGTTTCAACAACTAAGTTACAGAGAAAGGTTGAATAAGTTAGGTCTTTATTCTCTGGAGCGCAGAAGGTTAAGGGGGGACATGATAGAGGTCTTTAAAATGATGAGAGGGATAGACAGAGTTGATGTGGATCAGCTTTTCCCTTTGAGAAAATGGAAGATTCAAACAAGAGGACATGACTTCAGAATTAAGGGACAGAAGTTTAGGGGTAACATGAGGGGGAACTTCTTTACTCAGAGAGTGGTAGCGGTGTGGAATGAGCTTCCAGTGGAAGTGGTGGAGGCAGGTTCGTTGGTATCATTTAAAAATAAATTTGTTTAGGCATATGGATGAGAAGGGAATGGAGGGTTATGGTATGAGTGCAGGCAGGTGGGACTAAGGGAAAAAAGTTGTTCGGCACGGACTTGTAGGGCCGAGATGGCCTGTTTCCGTGCTGTAATTGTTATATGGTTATGGTTATATGATTGAATGGCGGAGTATACTTGATGGGCTGAATGGCCTAATTTGCCCTTAAAACCATTTTCTACAATATTCTTAAGGATTAGTTGGATTGTCTTCAATTTTCTGTTTTAGGGGCCAGCTTTTATTGTTGTTTATTGTCAATTCTATATACAGATACTAATGTGCATCAATAGGTTAATATTTTATATAATGCTTGAAAGGGATGAACATTAAATAAAACCCAACCTATACGGCCTTTCCACATTATGGTGAATATTATCTGCAGCCTCTCAAGTTCAGTTGCATCCTGTTCCAGTGCTCCAGTTGTGGTCTACCACTGTTTATGATGTTCATTAGTTATAGGAGCAGAATTAGGCCAATTGGACCATCAAGTCTACTCTGTCATTCGGTCATGGCTGGTTTATCTTTCCCCCTCAAACCCATTCTTCTGCCTTTGGCCCATAACCCCCTGGAATCCGTACTAATCATAACCTTGTACCATAAATTTGTACCATAACCACCAAGTTCTTATATTCTGTACCCAGGCTAATGAAAGAGAGTACTTGTGTCCCTTTTTCACTACCTTATCTATCTGTAATGATCTCAATGTAAAGCACCGCTGGCCCCGTTTTCTCCACGCCGACGATGAAGTTGTACAAGGCGGAGGCTGTTGTAGGGCGGACGGGCCGAGCGGCCTGGAGCCGAGGGAGGGGGAGGCCAAGGCTGCAGCCTAGTCCTTGCCCCGGGTCCTGCTCCTCTCCCTCCCCGCGGGCCCAGAGCAGCAGCGCCGGCACCCCCAGCACCAGTCTCACCTTTACCCGTGGACAGGCGTCGTTCAGCATGAAGATGCTGGTTTACACCGAAGGTAGACTCAACGTGCTGTAGCAACTCAGCGGGACAGGCAGCATCTTTGGAGAAAAGGAATAGGTGACGTTTCTGCAGCATTTTGTGTGTATCCCTGTCGATGACTGGTGTTCGGCATTCGCCGGCACCGAGGGGGTTAACTGACAGCCACGGATAAGGCGAGAGATGCAGCTGATGGTCCCCAGCCCGTCGGGGACCGGATTCCTCGGGAGTTGGAGCAGATTTGAGCTGGAGTTAGCGATGGCTGTAAGCCACTGCTCTGGACCGGTGTCCCATCACCCCGGACATCTCCGCCCGCCCCCGGACAGGGATGGGACACTCGGGAGGGGACGGGTACGGTAGTGAGATCACCCATTCGCACTTGTTCTACATTATCTAACTCCAGTAGCAATTCAACAGCGCTTGCAGCGCCAAAGACCCGGGTTCGATCCTGACTACGGATGAAACGCAGGTCTGTGTACATGCAGCAGCTCAGCTGTTTATCGCGAATGACCTATGACCTGGGCATGCGCAATCGGAATACCGAACTCACTTATTAGTTGCTTTGTGCCTGCATTATTTAAAGGAGCAGAACCGTTAGATGGAAATTTCTTTGGAGAACACAAGTGGCGGCGCTGCCCAAGAAGCTGCGGCTCGCCTGCAGTCCGTCTGTCTTTTTCTTTTGTTTTCTTTTGTCTTGTTGGATGTATGTTTTAGTTTATTTTTAATTGTGTATGTGTGGGGGGCGGGGGAAACTTATTTTAGTCTCTTCCTTCCGGGGAATGCAACATATTCTCTGTCGTATCTCCGTCTGCGTGAGTCCTAATCGCGGAGCTGGCGGCCTCCAACTGGGACCGACCTTGGGGTTCCGGAGGCAGAGCCAGGACTCACCATCGCGAGGCCGGCCGACTTCGGGCCTGTGTTGGCGCTGCGGCGGTGGCCCAACTTCGGAGCCTCAGAGGCTTTGGCCGCTGGCCCAGTGGACGTCAACATCAGGAGCTTGCAGGTCCCCGGTTTGTGACCGATTCTCCGGAGCTCCCACAACAACAGCTTCGTCCGCTGGACAGGAGGGTGGCAGCTTCGTCCGCTCCGGGCCGCGGAGTTTGAACCGGCCCGTTCGCGGAGCTCGGATTCGGCCGCGGGACTTCTGTACAAAATAATTTAGAACTATATAAAATGCTGGCCATCTTCAATTTAATGTCTAATTAATTTCCTTGTTGCAGATTACAGCAGTAATCAATCCTGCACTGGACCATCACTTCCCTGCAGCAAGTGGAGTCAAGATAATTGCTGAACCAGGCCGTTATTACGCAACATCATCATTCACACTGGCTGTGAATATCATTGGTAGAAAGATTATTCATAGAGCTTCAACTGACTCCGATGGTAAATTCTGCCACCATTGAATTATTCAATAGGCCAATGCTGTCACTTTATATTATCTGATAGGTGTAGATTGTCGGTTTGACAGTTTGTCGGTTTGTCAAGGAGGACTCTCTCTAACATCTACAGGTGCACAGTAGAGAGCATGCTGACCGGTTGCATTGTGGCTTGGTTCGGCAACTTGAGCGCCCTGGAGAGGAAGAGACTACAAAAAGTAGTAAACACTGCCCAGTCCATCATCGGCTCTGACCTTCCTTCCATCGAGGGAATTTATCGCAGTCGCTGCCTCAAAAAGGCTGGCAGTATCATCAAAGACCCACACCATCCTGGCCACACACTCATCTCCCTGCTACCTTCAGGTAGAAGGTACAGGAGCCTGAAGGCTGCAACGACCAGGTTCAGGAATAGCTACTTCCCCACAGCCATCAGGCTATTAAACCTGGCTCGGACAAAACTCTGAACATTAATAACCCATTATCTGTTATTTGCACTTTATCAGTTTATTTATTCATGTGTTTTGTAGTCAATGCCTATTATGTTCTGTTATGCTGAAGCAAAGCAAGAATGTCATTGTCCTATCAGGGACACATGACAATAAACTCTCTTGAACTTGAATTTATTCCAATGATTAACACCCCTAAAAGGAGCCATGACAGGGAAATCTTTGTGTTTTGCGCAAGCAAAAAGAAAGAATTATCATTTAAAGCCTGGAGATTTTTGTTTACTACTTCATCTATGTTAAACTACTGTAGGTGATCTCAGCCCAGCTTCTTGAGTAAAACAGGGTTCTCTCATCACTGTCCAGACTCTAATGCCACTTGAGGAATTTTGGTGCAGGCATGAAAACTGCATGATATGGGCCACAGGCCTCACCAAACAATAGTGGACTGATGAATATTGTTCTTCTACTGGCCTTCCATGCAGTCTTCTTGGCTGACAGCCCATACTGGAAATTGTACACTTGTAACCACAAACACAGCGTCACTTGTTTTCCTTGACATACAAGCTTCCCTCTAGGAGCACAAACATAAATTGTAATACTTTATGTTTACAATTCAAACTCATAAAAAGCCCGCAACTGGTTCTGTTGCACACTTTAGACTTTAGAGGTACAGCGTGGAGACACGCCCATCGGGTCCACGCTGACCAGCGATAACCCCCTATACACTAACACTATCCTACACACTCTAAATCTTACAATTTCTACTGAAGACAATTAACCTACAAACCTGTGTCTTTGGAGCGTAGGAGGAAATGAGCATCTGGAGGAAACCCACACAGTCACAGGGACATCATTGAACTCTGTACAGACAGCACCCATAGTCAGGATCAAACCCAGGTCTATGGCATTGTAAGCAGCAACTCTACCGCTGTATGGTATAGGATAGTCAATTTAAAAAAAAATGCCAAACAAATCCTCTTGACTCTTTATTTTTATCTCTCAGCATTGCAGTGACACATTTTGAAATTCAGTGCATGGATCTTATACACTTTTAATTTTATTTTCTAGATAAACAGAGGACTGTAAAAACCATAATGTACTATTTAAACGAAGGTCTGCATGGGTCTTTTGATTACTGTGAATTGCCATATTATCTATCAAAACCAATACTATTTAAGGTATGGATTTATATATGTGAAAATATATAATAATGTTGCTGTTAAGCATTTTTGTAGGCACGCTTCATCCATTCCTGCTGATTACCATCTTATCATTAGCAAAGTGAAGGAACATACTGTTAAGTGCTAGAGGAAGTCAGCAAGTCAGGCAGCAGCTGTGCAGTGAATGGATTCTCAGACTTCCTGACCCAAAACATTGTCTATCCATTCCATCTACCGCTGCTGTCTAATCTGTTGAGTTACTCCAGCAGATTGAATTTTGCTCAAGATTCCAGTATCTGCAGTCTCTTGTGTCTCCATACTGTTGCTGTATACAAGCAGTAATTATCCTCCAATGATGTGTGCGATAAAGGCCAGTTTGGATTTCCCTCAGACTATTTGGCTCCAGATTTACCACAACAGAGTTGTCCAAAGCTTAGTTCCAGAGGTAAGTGTCCACCAAAACTTTCGCCTGAAATGCATAAGCAGTTCTCCAGAGATGTATGGTCTTTTTTTGACTGGGTAGCATGCAAACAAAAACCTTTCACTGTAACTTGGTACACATGGCAATAACAATAAACTAAACCAGAATGGTAGAAGTGGTTGTCTGGATAGGGACTGAACTATCTCCATTGACTGCATTTATCTTTTGAAAGCTATTGAATAACAAACTATTTTAACTAAGGAATAAGAGCTGAAACACGTTAATAGTAAGAAAGGAAAAAAGTGGTAGCATTAGGTGTTTGCTAATTGCCCAAGGACACAATGTTTAGTGAAGCAAAGTTAATAAAATTTACCTAATATTTATCTCCTACAGAAACTCTGCCCTGACCAACAACTGTTTAACACAAAGGTTTGGGGACCTACCTGTGATGCATGGGATTGCATCACTGATCAATGGAAGCTGCCTGAACTGCAGATTGGAGAATGGCTGCTCATCCAAAACAGAGGAGCTTACTCTGTCACTATCTCGACCACATTCAATGGCTTTCAAAGAACCACAACACACCATGTAATCTCCAAGGAAGCCTGGTAAGGGTGCGCACACACACACACACACACACACACACACACACACACACACACACACACACACACACACACACACACACACACACACACACACACACACACACACACACACACACACACACACACACACACACACACACACACACACACACACACACACACACACAATATCTACTGGACTAAGTGGGACCCATCTGGTCCCATGCTCACACGGGAGGGTTGGTCTCCCAACGCAATATTCCACCTCTCCACCAATTCCAATATTGGTAGCCAGTAGGAGGGCTTTCTGGAGCTGTTATGGGCTGAAGGGACTGGTTTGCAGAGGGCTAGTATGGACATTGTGGACCGAATGGATTATTGGGCTGGCAGCTCACTCGCGGCTGGTGGGCTGGCAGTTGACTCATGGCCATTCCTTGAAATTCCATTTCAAGCAGGGTGCAAGGCCACCAAATACAGTTTCATGCCATTTCAAGCAGGGTGCACGGCACCAAATTCAAATGCAATTTCATGCCATTTCAAGCAGGGTGCAAGGCCACCAAATTCAAATGCCTTTTCATGCCATTTCAAGCCGGGTGCAACACCACCAAATTCAAGTGCAGTTTCATGCCATTTCAAGCAGGGTGCAAGGCCACCAAATTCAAGTGCAGTTTCATGCCACATCAAGCAGGATGCTAGGCCACCATTTTCAAGTGCAGTTTCATGCCACTTCAAGCTAGGTGCAAGGCCACCAAATTCAAGTGCCGTTTCATACCACTTCAAGCAGGGTGCAAGGCCACCAAATTCAAGTGCAGTTTCAGTCCATTTCAAGCAGGTTGCAAGGCCACCAAATTCAAGTGCAGTTTCATACCATTTCAAGCAGGGTGCAAGGCCACCAAATTCAGGTGTAGTTTCATACCACTTCAAGCAGGGTGCACAGCACCAAATTTAAATGCCGTTTCATTCCATTTCAAGCAGGGTGCAAGGCTAGCAAATTCAAATGCAGTTTCATGCCACTTCAAGCAGGGTGCAAGGCCAACAAATTCAAATGCAGTTTCATACCACCTCAACCATATAACCATATAACCATATAACAATTACAGCACGGAAACAGGCCATCTCGACCCTTCTAGTCCGTGCCGAACACGTATTCTCCCCTAGTCCCATATACCTGCGCTCAGACCATAACCCTCCATTCCTTTCCCGTCCATATAACTATCCAATTTATTTTTAAATGATAAAAATGAACCTGCCTCCACCACCTTCCCTGGAAGCTCATTCCACACAGCCACCACTCTCTGAGTAAAGAAGTTCCCCCTCATGTTACCCCTAAACTTCTGTCCCTTAATTCTCAAGTCATGTCCCCTTGTTTGAATCTTCCCTACTCTCAGTGGGAAAAGCCTATACACGTCAACTCTGTCTATCCCTCTCATCATTTTAAAGACCTCTATCAAGTCCCCCCTTAACCTTCTGCGCTCCAAAGAATAAAGCCCTAACTTGTTCAACCTTTCTCTGTAACTTAGTTGCTGAAACCCAGGCAACATTCTAGTAAATCTCCTCTGTACTCTCTCTATTTTGTTGACATCCTTCCTATAATTAGGCGACCAAAATTGTACCCCATACTCCAGAATTGGCCTCACCAATGCCTTGTACAATTTTAACATTACATTCCAACTTCTATACTCAATGCTCTGATTTATAAAGGCCAGCACACCAACAGCTTTCTTTTCCACCCTATCTACATGAGATTCCACTTTCAGGGAACTGTGCACAGTTATTCCCAGATCCCTCTATTCACCTGCATTCTTCAATTCCCTACCATTTACCATGTACGTCCTATTTTGATTTGTCCTGCCAAGATGTAGCACCTCACACTTATCAACATTAAACTCCATCTGCCATCTTTCAGCCCACTCTTCCAACTGGCATAAATCTCTCTGTAGACTTTGAAAATCTACTTCATTATCCACAACCCCACCTATCTTAGTATCATCTGCATACTTACTAATCCAATTCACCACACCATCATCCAGATCATTGAGGTACATGACAAACAACAGTGGACCCAACACAGATCCCTGTGGCACCCCACTAGTCACTGGCCTCCAACCTGACAAACAACCATCCACCATTACTCTCTGGCATCTCCCATTCAGCCACTGTTTAATCCATCTTGCTACTCCACCATTAATACCCAACCATTGAACCTTCTTAACCAACCTTCCATGAGGAACCTTGTCAAAGGCCTTACTGAAGTCCATATATACAACATCCACTGCTTTACCCTCATCAATTTCCCGAGTAACCTCTTCAAAAAGTTCAAGAAGATTAGTCAAACATGACCTTCCAGGCACAAATCCATGTTGACTGTTCCTAATCAGACCCTGTTTATCCAGATGCTTATATATATTATCTCTAAGTATCCTTTCCATTAATTTGCCCACCACTGACGTCAAACTAACAGGTCTATAATTGCTAGGTTTACTCTTAGACCCCTTTTTAAACAATGGAACAACATGCGCAGTACGCCAATCCTCCGGCACTATTCCCGTTTCTAATGACATTTGAAATATTTCTGTCATAGCCCCTGCTATTTCTACACTAACTTCCCTCAATGTCCTAGGGAATAGCCTGCCCGGACCTGGAGACATCCACTTTTATATTTCTCAAAAGTGTCAGTACTTCCTCTTCTTTGAATCTCATAGTTTCCATAGCTACTCTACTTGTTTCCCTTACCTCACATAATTCAATATCCTTCTCCTTGGTGAATACCGAAGAAAAGAAATTGTTCAATATCTCCCCCATCTCTTTTGGCTCTGCAGATAGCTGTCCACTCTGACTCTCTAATGGACCAATTTTATCCCTCGTTATCCTTTTGCTATTAATATAGCTGTAGAAACCCTTTGGGTTTACTTTCACCTTACTTGCCAAAGCAACCTCATATCTTCTTTTAGCTTTTCTAATTTATTTCTTAAGTTTCTTTTTACATTCCTTATACTCCTCAAGCACCTCATTTACTCCATGCTGCCTATAATTATTGTAGATCTCCCTCTTTTTCCGAACCAAGTGTCCAGTTTCCCTTGAAAATCATGGCTCTTTCCGATTTTTACTATTTCCTTTCAACCGAACAGGGACATAAAGATTCTGTACTCTTAAAGTTTCACCTTTAAATGTACTCCATTTCTCTTCCACATCTTTCCCATAAAACAAAATGTCCCAATTTACTCCTTTTAAATCCTTTCGCATCTCCTCAAAGTTAGCCTTTCTCCAATCAAAAATCACAACCCTAGGTCCGGTTCTGACCCTCTCCATAATTATATTGAAACTAATGGTATTGTGATCACTGGTCCCGAACTGTTCCCCAACGCATACCTCTGCCACCTGACCCGTCTCATTTCCTAACAGGAGGTCCAGCACCGCTCCTTCTCTAGTAGGTACTTCTATGTATTGCTGCAAAAAACTATCCTGCACACATTTTACAAACTCCAACCCATCCAGCCCATTTACAGAATGTGTTTCCCAGTCTATGTGTGGAAAATTGAAATCTCCCACAATCACTACCTTGTGCTTACTACTAATATCTGCAATCTCCTTACATATTTGCTCTTCCAATTCTCGCTCCCCATTTGGCGGTCTATAATACACCCCTATAAGTGTTGCTACCCATTTCTCAGTTCCACCCAAATAGCCTCCCTAGACGAGCCCTCTAATCTATCCTGCCAAAGCACTGCTGTAATATCTTCCCTGATAAGCAATGCAACACCTCCACCTCTTGCCCCTCCAATTCTATCACACCTGAAGCAACGAAATCCTGGAATATTTAGTTTCCAATCACAGCCCTCCTGCAACCATGTTTCACTGATCGCCACAACATCATACTTCCAGGTGTCAATCCAGGCTCTAAGTTCATCCACCTTTCTTACAATGCTCCTAGCATTAAAATATACACATTTAAGAAACCCACCCTCTCTTATTCTCTGTTTATTATCTTTTTCTTCTCTCTCCCCTACATTTTGGGTCAGAGTGCTACCATTCTCTGCCTCCTGCCTCACACACTGACTGCTAGCTTTCCCAATTTGAGTTCCTCCCCCCAACCATACTAGTTTAAAGTCTCCCCAGTAGCCTTTGCAAATCTCCCCGCCAGGATATTGGTCCCCCTCGAGTTCAAGTGCAACCCGTCCTTTCTGTACAGGTCACACCTTCCCCAAAAGAGGTCCCAATGATCTAGAAACTTGAATCCATACCCACTGCACCAGTCCCTCATCCACTCATTTATCCTCCACCTCGCTCCATTCCTACTCTCACTGTCGCGTGGCACAGGCAGTAATCCTGAGATTGTTACCTTTGCAGTCCTTCTCCTTAACTCTCTACCTAACTCCCTAAATTCTTCTTTCAGGACCTCTTCTCTTTTTTTACCTATGTCGTTGGTACCTATATGTACCACAACCTCAGGCTCCTCTCCCTCCCATTTCAGGATTTCTTGGACACGTTCAGACACATCCCTGACCCTGGCACCAGGGAGGCAAACTACCATCCGGGTCTCCTGTCTGCGTCCACCGAATCGCCTATCCGACCCCCTGACTATAGAGTCCCCTATTACAATTGCCCTCCTCTTCTTTTCCTTACCCTTCTGAGCAACAAGACCGGTCTTTATGCCAGAGGCCCGGCCGCTGTCACTGCCCCCAGGTAGGCTGTCTCCCCCACCTTTACTCAAACATGAGTACTTATTTTCAAGGTGTACAGCCACCGGGGTACTCACCAGTCCCTGCCTCTGCCCGTTGCCCTTCCTAACTGTGACCCAGTTTTCTGTCTCCCGTCGTCTTGGAGTGACCACCTCCCTGTAACTCCTATCTATGACCTCCTCGCTCTCCCCGAGCAGACAGAGGTCATCAAGTTGCTGTTCCAGGTTCCTAACACGGTCCCTTAGGAGCCCCATCTCGACGCACCTGGCGCAGATGTGGACATCTGGAGGGCACTCAGACTCCATGACCTCCCACATCTGACATCCAGAACAGTAAACTGCCCTGGCCCTCATTCTCCCCCTTAACCGAATACAATAAAGCCTTACCCGGGATACAAGCCAATCAGCTGCTTCCTCTAGTCCGTTTGACCAATCAGAGGCTTCCACCAGACTCCTTCTCTGGAAGTGAGATCTGCGAATGGAACGTTGCAGATTTTGGTCGCTCGTCCCTCTGTCACGGCTCCCGGGCCTCTGTTGAGACAAGCCCCGCGATGGGTTTTTAACTCACCACACGGAGGTCGCTCCTCCCTCTGTCACGGCTCCCGGGCCTCTGTTGAGACAAGCCCCGCGATGGGTTTTTATCTCACCACACGGAGGTCGCTCCTCCGTCTGTCACGGCTCCCGGGCCTCTGTTGAGACAAGCCCCGCGATGGGTTTTTAACTCACCACACGGAGGTCGCTCCTCCCTCTGTCACGGCTCCCGGGCCTCTGTTGAGACAAGCCCCGCGATGGGTTTTTATCTCACCACACGGAGGTCGCTCCTCCCTCTGTCACGGCTCCCGGGCCTCTGTTGAGACAAGCCCCGCGATGGGTTTTTTAACTCACCACACGGAGGTCGCTCCTCCCTCTGTCACGGCTCCCGGGCCTCTCAAGCAGGGTGCAAGGCCCCCAAATTCAGGTGCAGTTTCATACCACCCCAAGCAGGAAGCAAGGCCACCAAATTCAAGTGCAGTTTCATACCACTACAAGCTGGGTGCCAAGCCACCAAATTCAAGTGCCGTTTCATACCACTTCAAGCAGGGCGCAAGGCCACTAAATTCAAGTGCAGTTTCCTGCCACTTCAAGCAGGGTGCAAGGCCACCAAATACAAGTGCAGTTTCCTGCCACTTCAAACCACCAACCATCACTTTTGCATTTTCAAATCACCAACCATCACTTTTGCATTTTCAAACCACCAACCACTTTTGCATTTTCAAATTACATTTTCAGACCACATTAAGGGCACTCACAGGTCAGTAAAACCACTAAGTTTAGTAGACATGGGTTCAGTGTTATTCACAGCTCAGACTGAGAGGTGTGACCTCTCGCTTCCCCAACTTGCAGAGACTGAGGCAGTCCACACTTCCGGGTTTTATAGTCCCTCCCCCCTTCCACCAGAAGGGGCGTGGCTTTCATGGCATGATTGACAGGAGAGAGAATCTCAACATTTAAAAAACATTAATAAGTCTTTTATTTTTCACCGATTGTCCTGCGCAGTGGAGGAGGACTCCGAGTAAGATGGCCACAAATCACAGCCGTAAGTGGTAGCGTTTGTTTCTAAAATCACTATGCAGTGCAAACAGGAAGTGATCAAGATTTGAGTTTTAATTATATAGATATATCTATACACATCTATATCTAGACACGTGTGTGTGTGTGTGTGTGTGTGTGTGTGTGTGTGTGTGTGTGTGTGTATATATTATTTGAATATGGATGAGGGTTACTATTTAACCTTATCTTCCCGTCAAAGGAAAATTCTGCAGAAGATAAAGAAGGGAAACCAATCTCCAGCTGAAGAACAAGTCCAAGTAGTGTGGAACTTTAATTGTTAAATGCCGGGTATCCTTTTTCATCAAATTTTACCAATATTTAAATGGTGAACTATTCTGAATTTTACAGCACAATATTAATTTGCTCTGTCATATGCCCATTAAGGTATAGATTATAAGGTATCAATGTTTAGTTCACCATGAACTGATTTATGTAATTTCCCCACTTACAACTCCTCGCTTTTTGTGTTGATTTATTGCACAGGTGAGGAAAAATATTTGTTCTTCTAAATAATATAGTATTCTACCACCTTGTGGCCATTTTTCAAGTTCAGTTTATCATCGAAAGTCAAATCAGCTTAAGTGTAGTAGTATATAATGATCACTAAATGGTAAAAGTAATTGTATTCGAAGGGATTTAATCACTATTTGCTCTGTAACTGAAGTTTTGTAGTTATCATTTATGTTTTTGAATTAAATCAAACAATATCAATGCAAAATAAATATGTGCTGAAAGATGAAGGTAATAATGTCACTGACATTTCTTCCATTTGGCTATTCCATGCTATGTAACTGAATATATTGGTTGGATAAAATAATCATGTTTAAGATTTATAGTTATTTTCAGAGAACTGTGTCCGTGTACTGCTCAAACCTAACACCACCCAGGGACTTGCCAGTCACTGTGAATGTCCTGCCAGGTTTGACTTCCCAAAATGCGCATGTATCGGCATTAAACTCCATTAGCCAATCCTCAGAATGGTGGACAAACTGTCTGATCTAGGCGTTAATGCAAACACATGTGGATGGATTAAGGACTTTTTAAACAGACAGCCCACAGACTGTCAGGATGGGGTCCAATTACTCCCCAGTCCTGACGCTTAGCACAGGTGCGCCACAAGGTTGTGTGCTGAGTCCCATCTTGTATACAATATACACTTACGACTGTATACCAACACACAGTACAAACAGGATCATCAAGTTTGCGGACGACACGACTGTGGTGGGACTGATAAACAACGATGACGAGTCTGCCTACAGGGATGAAGTCCAAAAACTGACCGTCTGGTGTACCAAAAACAACCTGGTACTAAACCCATCAAAGACAAAAGAACTTGTCGTTGACTTCAGGAGGAAGAGGAGAGAGGAACCTGCTCCCTTATACATCAAAGGAGACATGGTGGAGAGAGTCAACGACTTTAAGTTCCTGAGAATAAACATCTCCCAGGACCTCAGATGGCAAATGAACACCGTCACTCTCTTGAAGAAGTCTCATCAGCGGCTGTATTTCCTGAGGTCTCTACGGAGAGCTAACGTCTCACAGCCACTGCTGCTGTCCTTCAATCGATGCGCCGTGGAAAGTATCCTCACCTATGGAATCCTGGTGTGGTTTGCCAGCTGTACTGTGGCTGAGAGGAGGGCGCTGCAGGGAATTATAAAAACTGCGCAGCGCATTACAAACGCTAACCTGCCCTCCTTGGATGACATATACAAGGCCCGATGCTTGCGCAGGGCCATAAATATCAAGAAGGACACATCCCACCCTGCCAACCACCTTTTTACTCTGCTACCCTCTGGGAGGCGATTCAGGTCTCTGCAGGCTCGCACTAGACTAAAAAATAGTTTCTACCCATGTGCGATAAAAGAGCTTAACTCCAATAGTGAACACTGGGAAGCAAGAAGTAACTTCGAGGAATACCGCTAAATTCTTTTAAACTCTTTTAAAAATGTGTTATTATTTTACTATTAACTGTACATATGTGTATTGGTTGTCGTGTTGTATTTCTTTTAACGGAGGAGAAGCAAATGGAATTTCGTTGCTCAGTTTTGTGCAATGACAATAAACATATTCAATTCAGAGCACTTGCCCAGTTGATCAAAAGCCCATAGTAATTTTTGACCATAAAGTCAGAAGATTACATATTACTTCATACACAGCTGAGCATCAGTTTCTTAGAGGCTTCTTCAGATATCAGGTTAAAACCCAACCCAACCATGGTAAATCCAAATGTAATCCGAGCTCAAGATCTGATAATACCTTTCGATATCAGACCAGATGTTTAGCTTGTGATGGGTTCAGGTTATGTAGCCAGGCCTTCTGAGTTTCATTATCTTTAATGGTTAAAATATTGTAACAGAAGTGTCATCCAGGAATATGGACCAAACTCCTGCTTGGGGTATCGTCTCGTTTTAGCACACCGAAAATATCCCCAGCAAAAATATTTGTTATATTAGTCAAAATGCACACAGATTCATCTCGCTGTTACAAACTGGTTGGAGGAACTCAACAAGCATTTCTTTTGCTGATGAAGTTGGAATTTGGCAGTCTTGACAGCACATTCAACTCGTAATTCCAAGAATATTTTAAATAGCAATACTTTAGCATAATTGTCTCATAAGAAGCAAACCAAAGTGTTTATTTAACTGACTTATTAATCAACAAATATCTTAGATACCAAATCTAATAAAATGAATTAATTTACATTTATCTGCAGACATATATGTTAAAAAATAGCTGAAGTGTTATGATGGCACCAACAGTAAAAGCTGCCTTCACAATCAGAATTAAGAGGTAAACTACAGTTTCACCCTTGATAATCAAAAGTGTACCTCCACAAACCTAGGAAAGGTCGAGAACATCGTTCAAAATTATAGCTTTTATTGTCATAGTTAACAAATTAATATTTGAGATGTCAAAGTTAGTGCTTTAATAAAATTAACAGATTTTAGAGTATAACAGGCATTATTCATAATAGCAAATGAATCTTTACTTGTAAATTCTACTAAATATTTCATAGAAATCCACATTAGTAAATACACTTTATTTTAATAAAATTAAGTCTAAAAATAGAATTGAGTTTCGTTTTAGCTGAATCTTAACATGGAATATTCAGATGACTAACCTTTAATATTTTCAACTAAAGATTATATTGGTCCAAGCTTAGATTTCTCAGAAATCTGTGAGAAAGCCAATGCTCTGAATTTTTGAACGTGGAGCAAAGCACATGGAATTTCATGCCACACAATTCTAAACTAATTTCTTGTCATAAATCAACATAGTTTTCCATTCAAGATGCTTTTCCTGATTATATTTCTTATATAGAATTAGCAATGGCATTGCCATTTTTGCTAATAGGGACATTTTGATCACTCCTTGCTGACAATTCTACAACACTCATCCACAATTCCTAATCTTTTCACATCAAACTCAACATTACTCTTCTACAATTTCCTGAAGGATGAAAATATTATGAACAGTATATAATGTGCATCTCAATTATAATTGCTAGAATTTAGAAGATTGAGGGGGGATCTTATAGAAACGTACAAAATTCTTAGGGGGTTGGACAGGCTAGGTGCAGGAAGATTGTTTCCGATGTTGGGGAAGTCCAGAACAAGGGGTCACAGTTTAAGGATAAGAGGGAAGTCTTTTAGGCCCGAGATGAGAAAATCTTTTTTTACACAAAGAGTGGTGAATCTGTGGAATTCTCTGCCACAGAAGGTAGTTGAGGCCAGTTCATTGGCTATATTTAAGAGGGAGTTAGATGTGGCCCTTGTGGCTAAAGGGATCAGTGGGTATGCAGAGATGGCAGGTACAGGATACTGAGTTGGATGATCAGCCATGATCATATTGAATGGCGGTGCTGGCTCGAAGGGCCGAATGGCCTACTCCTGCACCTATTTTCTATGTTTCTATAATTCAGGACTACTGTAATCCTTTCATCTACCCCTTAAATATTAATCATATCCAAGTTATCCAAAAAATGCTTCAACTATATTGAATGTCCCTAAATTATTAAATGTGGTGAAGCTCCTTTTAAATGTTTTTCAAGTCTGCGTCTTTGGATCACTCGTATTCCTTTTGATTCCACTCAGGATGGCAAATCCTTGCAGAACTATGCAGAGAAGCACAGGAGCCATACCAGGTTGATCATCGGTTATAACTTTGATTGCTGTTTCTCGGACTTCAAGGCAAATATTTGATAATGCAAATAGCCGGTGAGCTATGTAGAAGTTGTCCTCTTCTTGCAGGGGCAGCATGTTTGGATTATCAACAGGAACAATTCCATCATCAGGGACATTATTAATCTGTAAAGAGGACATATTATCTGAAATCAACTTGCTTTATTTCACCCAAACTCTTACACGGAACAGGATGGAGAAAATCAAAATAATGTACTGATCCTTGCACAATGTCAGTTAGCATGAATTGTAGTCCTTGACAAAGCATTTCTTACAGTCGAAAGTGGTTAGTTAATGAAAAGTGACCCTAAACAAACATAATAAAATATGGCCTTTGCATTTTCTGCAGTATTTCAGCATTCAGATGATGCCAGAAAAGGGCACAAAGTGCAGGAATAACTCAGCAGACCATGCAGCATCTCTGGGCAATGGATTGGTGACATTTCGGGTCGAGACCTTTCTTCAGACTGATTATAGTGGGTGGATAAAAATGCGGGGAAAGGCAGGACAAAGCATAGCAGGTAGTAAGTGGACATAGGCGAAGGGAGGTTTTGATAGGCAGGTGGTTGAAACAAAAGCTAGAGATAAGAGCAGAAGCTGTGAGACAGGTTTGAAGAGTTGCAGATTGTGAAGTCAATGAGAGGAAACTAGGAGAAGGGGAGAAATAGGGGGAGTCCAGGTGGGACACAAGGGGGGGGGGGGGGGGGGGGGGGTAGATAGAGGTTACCTAATATTGGACAATTTCAATCTTCGTACCATTGGGTTGTAAGCCACCCAAGCAAAATATGAGGTGCTATTCTCCATTTTGCATGTTGTCTCACTGCAGCGAGGGAAACAGCCCAGGACAGAATGGCCAGTGTAGGAAAGGGAAATGGAGTTGATATGGTTATAGATTATGCAGATAGGGTGCAAGTGCTCAGCGAAACAGTCACCGAATCTACACTTGGTCTTGCCGATGTATAGGAGACCACATCGGGATCACTGGATACAGTAGATGAGGTTAGAGGAGGTGCACATGAATATCTATCTCACCTGGAATGGCAAGGAAGGAGATACAAGGCCAGGTGTTGCCTTTTCTGCAGTTGCAGGGAAAAGTACATGGGGAGGCGGTGGTGTGAGTGGGAAGGGAGGAATTGCAGGGGAGCGGTCTCTGCAGAAGTAAAAAAATAAATGGTGGTGATGGGAAGATGAGAAGTGGTTGGAACACTTTGCAGGTGACAAAAATGTTGGACGCGGTGACTGGTGGGGTGAAAGAGAGGACCAGGGGAACTCTATCCTTGTTCTGTAAGGGATCCATCTGTGACAGAAGGGGGGAAAAACAACGTTCACAAAAGAGTACATCTCAGATGTCCTAGAATGTAAAGTTTCATCTTGGGTGCCTGATGATGCCTGCTAGATATTTCAAACAACATTGTTCTAATTTGTTTCTCCTAGTCATATAGTTGAATAGTTGCTACAGGGCGGGGTGAACAATACTTCGTGAAAATAACATGTTCACAACTGAGAAGAAATGGTACGTCTAATCCATTTAGCATCATTTATATGATACCCAAATGTGTACTAGGGAGGCATTTGAAGGGGACAGTACACGATAAGATAAAAGCACTGGAAAAGAAAAGACATGCGCACCATCATTTATGACTTACCAAATAATGCAAAGTTGGAAGAATTTGAGTTTCACAGCAAATACCCAAGACTGCAAGACTTTCTTCAGACATTCCTAAACAAATGAGAAGGTATGGTTGCTTTAAGCTATTTAAACACTAATAGAGCTGTAACTTTAATTAATTTACCTTGCAATGTTAAAGAATATTTTAAGAAAATGCTAAACAAAAGGTTGTGATTAATCTATTCTAAATAATTTGGCTGCAAAGTAGCCTGATAGATCTAAACATTGAAAATAAATTAAATAATGATCATCAGCATGAAGTATCTAGCCAAAGATTCACTGGTTCTGACAGAGCTCATTGTTTAAAATGGTGACAAAAGTCAAATACTACAGATATTTAAAAACTGAAGTTAAACAAAGTGCTAATCCTGGAGTCATGCACCATTGAAACAGGCCCTTCGACCCAACTAGCCCACACCAGCCAACATGTCCCTGCTACATTTGTCCAACGTGCCTGTGTTTGGTCCATTTCCCTCCAAACATGTCCTCTCCATGCACCTATCTAACTGCTTCTTAAACATTGGGATAGTCCCATCTTCAACTACCTCCTCTGGCAGCGCATTCCATACATCCACCGCCCTTTGTGGGAAATGTTACCCCTTTTGATTCCTATTAAATCTTTTCCTCTTCATCTTGAACCCATGTCCTCTGGTCCTTGATTCACCTACTCTGGGCAAGAGACTGTACATCTACCCGATCTATTCCTCTCATGATTTTATACACTTAGAGAATCGGGTGGCATTTATGATGTTGTTTGGAAACAAGGATAACCTCTCAGCTAATTTTAGATTCTATTGAATGAACACCTGAAACATTATCTGTTCTTTGCTCTACATTGCTGCCTGATGTCATGTGTATCTTCATCAATTTCAATTGTAGTGAATGGATAAGAATCTTAATTATTGCATTAAAATTATATTAAAATTTTGCAGAGTTCTCCCTCTGCAGCCTGAACAGAAAGAACTGGATATTTCTGTTTTTTTCACTGGAGATTCAGCTAATTTCTAGGCAGATAATGCCTGCAGGCATCACAGGAAATTATGTTGGACAAAGCACTTATTCTGAAAATGAATTTATTCTCGATTAATATTTCAAAACCCTTCCAAGCATGAAACTTTATATCCTCTTACCAGCTAGAGCACTGACAAGGTAGAATGCTGCTGTTAATATCTCTGGTGTTGTGATATCTTTTTTCAAAGAGCCCTGCTCATTTGGGCAGCTGTAGCCTAATATCTGCAGCAGTTCCTTGACCCTCTGTGCTTGCGTTGAATCCAGTTCCTGTAGTCCAAGCAGATTTGGCTGTTCTGTTGAAGAAAGCTCATCAAGCTGTAAAACATACACAAAACAAAAATCACGTTCCAAGCTAAATTGTTTGAGATGTACATTTGATAACTTATTTAAATGCAAGGACAGGCCCCTGTCAGTTGTGTTCTAGTGCAATCTGTTCCAAGACTTGCAAACACAATGGACAAGATTAAGTCAATACAACACAGGAAGAGAAATGAAGGGCAAGGTGTGAATATGAAAAGTTTAAGCTTAACTCCAAGCATTAGACAAGATCATTCCTTAAGGCAATCTTTGTTTATGTTGTTAAAATGAAATGTACAGAATATTATAGTGCCATAAGCTGGTTCCAAGCAGACCAATGACATTTTATTGTTCAAGGTGTTTGATCAATAATAGTGCCTGCTGTAGATCAGTATCTACCAATCGTGTTCAGATAGGGCCTTCACAAACTAGTCCAGCATTCAGTAACTGTTGAGGAACAGTCAGCTGGAGCGGTCCTTGAGCTTGTTCATCACCGCTCAAATTACGAGCACTGAATAATTTGGTCTGAAAACATATGCAATAAAAATCAATATTTGCCTTGGTGGAAGTTCATTTGTACTATCTTTCCTGAAGATAGTACCTTTGTTGACACTCAATACAAGATGTTGAATAATATCTAGTGAGTAAGTTTCTCAATATTCAATCATTCAGATTGCCACGGTGTAATATTTGGAGGTAGTGGTGAAATTCAAAGACAAGAATCATGTTTGCTGCAAGTGACGAATATACTCTAGATTATATATTCAGTTCCAGACATGAAATTGGGTAGGCATTTTATCCCATTTAACCACTTGACAACTGTGCAGTTCTCAGTTTAGCTAGCACGATACCAAATAAGAGAGCGAGAGAGAGAGAGAGAGAAAGAGAGAGAAATCATTTATATTTCTTAAAACAAAACAGCAGATGGGTTTGGGTTGGGGACACAATGGATGAGTCACTTCATTGGTGTCAATGAGAAGCATTTGGCGAGATTATTATTGTCCTGTCCATTTAGAGGCACATTCTCCACTACCAAACCTCAGCATTACATAAAATGACAACTTCATACAAAAGAACACTTTTGAGCAAAATTTACTTACAGCATTTTCAAGAAAAGAAATCACTTCTTCGTGATACAAGAATTCACAGTAAAGTCTGAAGAGTTGCAGACACTTTTCCTCTGCAAGTTCATGGAATGGCTGAAACTGTTGATTCGCCTCTTCAATTGCTGTAATGCATTGAAAATATAATTGCTGGTGATTTAATTATGTGTCAGCGTGTAGCAACAACATGCACTTCATTCACAAATGCTGTGGAATACAGTGCACACTATAATTTAAGAGGACAGCAGCTCTATAAAGAACTATAAAATTCTACAACATGTCTCTGACCTCCATGCTAGCACATTGAAATGTGGAGGTCAGAGATAAGGTGCTGATCAGATGCTGGGATGAAAGACTGCCCACTCCTCCGCTGGACTCTGCCCTGAGAACAGTAACAGAGCACTGAAGTAACTGTCCAGATACAGGCAGATGTCAAAAGAACATTGGACTTTTTAGGGATGGGGCCGCAGGATGCCTCACAAGGTTCAAAGCCTAGATGCCTGCTCTCCCTCAGCATGAAGACTTTCAGAGATGGAAGGGGCACCTTGCTAAATCGAGTCTTGCGCCACCATTCGGTCAGGTTACGGCTCAGGATAAAATAAAGCACACTGGAAAGATGGGCTGGTTTCAAATAGTTTAGATGGGTAAAACTTGTAAACATCCCAATTATGAGGGGCATAATATTGGAAAAACACATTAGAAAAGTCACAAGGACATGATGACTTGTATCCAAGGATTTTACAGGAAGCGACTTCGGAGAATGTAGAACCATTGGTTAGAGTTTTTCCAAAAGCGAGTTTCCTGAAGGTACCAACAGAATGGAAAACGACAAATGTGATGTCATTTTTTCAAGAAGGGAGGAAAACAAAAAGTAGGACACTACTGCCAATTAACAATATCTGTTGGGAAGAATCTGATCTATAATTAATGAAGAAAGTAGCTAATCATTCAAAAAAGCTTAATGCAATCAAACCCCAACAAACATGGTTTTTGAAAAAGAAATCAAGTCTGACAAATATTACTAGAATGTTGAGGGATACAATAAGAATAAGTTGATTAACAGGAACCTGTAGAGGTGTATTTGGACTTCCAGAAGGCATTTTATAAAACGCTGAATAAAAGGCCAATGCACAAGTGAAGAGCTCATAGTTTGGGTGGAGGGGCGAGGGTAAATATATTGCTATTGATATCATGTAGAAAGAGTCACAATATATGTATTTTCTCAGACTAGAAAGATTTGTTAGTGTTCCCCCAAAGGTCACTCTTTGCCCTCCAATGATCTGCAAACTATTTTGTGATGATTTGGCCGAGTGAAAGGCATCGACACGTGTGCATGACATAAGAATAGGTGTGAGGGCATGTTGGAAAAGGATATTTGAACTCTGCACCAAGATATAAGTTGAGCGGGCAAAGATTTGGCAGGTGAATTTAATATGGGCAACTGTGATGTCATGCACAGATAGGAGGAATCAAAATGGGCAGAGATTGAAAATGAATGAAATATAGAGGTATTGTGCATGAAGCAGCAAAAGCTTGCAAGGAATCAGGTGATCAAATCATTAAGGTAAAAAACTGCTGGAGGAACTCAGTGGGTCAGGCAGCATCTGTGAATGGACTGGGTTTTTGGTCTGTCAGAAGAAGGATCCCAAGACAAAAGCTTGTCAGTTCTTCAATCTGAAGAAGGGTCCTAACCCAAAACAGCACAAAAAGTCGACCTGACAAAAAGACATGGAAAATACAAGCAGCTGATAAGGCCCAAGTAATGAGATCGCATGAAGTATAGATTGACAAACGGGGAGATTAGATTGGAAGCTAGCAATGCAAGGCTTGATTATACAAAGGAGGATGAATTTAACTTGAGGCAAACATGATTAAAATGTGATGTGTCATTTAGGGAAACCAGGAATTGGCAAGTCTGAAAATAGAGGGATAGGGTAAAAATAACAAATAGGAAGCAACAAAAGACACCCAATGAGAAAGGACACTTGAGATTGTGCATAGTTCAATACCAACAGCAGAAACATAAAATTGAATTAGAACATGATGCGAGTCAGACAATGAGAGCACAGATACAGAATGAATACAATTCATAAAAAGAACAAGAGTAAAGTTTGTCCAAAAATGACAAAACACCAGCACCATTATGGACAATCATGAGAGGCACCGATGTATCCATAGTTTATCAAGGCTTCAGGAACAAAATATTTACTGATATCTTAAAGTCAAGAAGAATTTGCTAAATGTTGCCGCTGACAGAAAGGTCTGTGCTACAATTCATGGTTTAAAGACTTTTACACTTTAGAGATAGACCAAGGAAACGGGTTCTTCGGCCCTACTGGGTCCACGTCAACCAGCGATCCCTGCACACAAATGCTATCCTCCACACTAGGGACAATTTACAATTTTACCAAAGCCATTTAACCTACAAACCTGTATGTCTTTAGAGTGTGGGAGAAATCCGGAGCACCTGGAGAAGACCCATGTGGTCACAGGGAGAACATACAAAACTCTGTGCAGACAGGATCAAACCCAGGTCTGTGGCACTGTAAGCTCTACCACTGCACCACCCATTTATCTTAAACCATAGATGCTCAATTACCTGGTTTTAAAATTATGAGTGAAGTTTCACTTGGGACATCCATCTCAAGTGCAGACAGCTGGCATTTATGGGCTCCATCAACACAGCTTAAAGGAGAACATACAGTACTGGCACAACCTCCTTTATTTTTCCCTAGAAGGGCTTTATCAAAACCTCCACATTTCTCTGAAAGCAGGCAGAGCTCTAGAATGAAAACAAAATGTGAAAACAATGATAACGGTTACAGAAAACGACAACACTAGATAAAGTTTACAACAACCAATTTTAAATAATAGCACAAGTTTATAATAATATATAACAATACAACCTAACTGGCAACAGCTAAGATATTGTGTTTGTACGATGATGTTCAGATTGCTTTTTTAGTTCTGTGCTTAAATAAAGGCAAATTTTGTTTGGTCACCATGTTATAGGAAAGCTTGCAAGGGTTCAGAGTAGATTTACCAGGATGTTGCCGGGACTGAGCTATAGGAGAGGTTGAGCAGTATAGGGCTTTATTCCTAGGAGTGCACGAGGATGAGGGGTGATCTTACAGAAGGGGTACCTAATCATGAGAGGAATAGATTGGGTTTTGCCCAGAATAAGGTAATCAAGAACCAGAGGACATGGGTTTAAGGTGAGGGGAGAAAAGATTTAATAGCAACCTGAGAGGTAACCTTTTCACACAAATGGTAGTGGGTGTATGGAACAAGCTCACGGGGGAGGTAGTTGAGGTAGGTACTATTGCGATATTTAAGAAACATTTTGACAGTTACATGGACACAATAGATGTAGAGGGATATGGGCCTAATGCAGGCAGATGGGACTAGTGTAGATTGGGTGTTGGTCAATGTGGGCAAGTTGGGCTGAAGGACCCGTTTCCACACTGTATGACTGACTCTATGACAGACAGATAAATACAATTCCAACTGGCTTTCAATTCATCATAAATATTATTGTTGTACATTCCAACATCTAATAACCTGTTGATTTAAGGGAATAAATTTTGATTGCATAATCTCTCTTGTCCTTGTGAACTTTCTATATAACTATAGAATTTTTGCTTCATGCACGACAACGGCAGAGGGCCAGGCAGTCCCTTGTATCTACTCATTTAAGGATTCCTATTGTTGTCTACATTAGTTATGTATTCATTTCAGTCAGATTTTCTCCAGTGGCCTCTGTGGGAGAGAATTCCAAATGATCCACAACAGGAGCAAAGAAATTCATAAGAATAAAGAAATCTCATATTTTTCAGAATCTGTCTAAGATTTAGTAATTACTTTTAAATAATTTAACTGTCTTTAGCAGCTTATGATTGAGAATTCAATACTCGACTACTCTTTGTCTAATTACATGGTTGACCAGTTCCCCGTTATTATTTCACTTGAGCAAGGGTAACACCTTTAAAATCATGAATTGAAAAGCACAATTAACTGTTTGCCAACTAAAACACCAGTTGAAACAGTCTTCTTAAACCAAAAAAACAGTGCAGATGCTGTAATTCTGAAGTAAAAGGTGAAGAGACACAACTTTGTTGGGTGATGAAACAGAATTAACATTTCTGGAATGTGACATTATCAGAGCAACTAAAGTGAGACAACAAGTTGCAGAGAAGCAAGAGGAATAAAACTATAGTAATGTCACATGATCAACTGCATCACCCTCTCTGAGGTGGCACTAATTCAGATTCTCCACATTGCACCTTTCACAGACATTCTCTTTTTTTCTCATCACTTCCTCACCACTATAAATCGAAACATGTTTGTGTTCTCACTTTTTCTGTTTTGTTGAATGGATCATTGACCTATAATTTTTATTTTGCATTCTCCATATAACAAGAGGAGTCGAGTATAGGAGCAAAGAGGTCCTTCTGCAGTTATACAGGGCCCTGGTGAGACGACACCTGGAGTATTGTGTGCAGTTTTGGTCCTCTAATTTGAGGAAGGACATTCTTGCTATTGAGGGAGAGCAGCACAGATTTACAAGGTTAATTCCCGGGATGGTGGGACTGTCATATGCTGAGAGAATGGAGCGGCTGGGCTTGTACACTCTGGAGTTTAGAAGGATGAGAGGGTATCTTATTGAAACATATAAGATTGTTTAGGGTTTGGACACGCTAGAGGCAGGAAACATGTTCCCGATGTTGGGGGAGTCCAGAACCAGGGGCCACAGTTTAAGACTAAGGGGTAAGCCATTTAGAACGGAGACGAGGAAACACTTTTTCTCACAGTCTGTGGAATTCTCTGCCTCAGATGACGGTGGAGGCCGGTTCTCTGGATACTTTCAAGAGAGAGCTAGATAGGGCTCTTAAAGATAGCGGAGTCAGGGGATATGGGGAGAAGGCAGGAACGGGATACTGATTGGGGATGACAAGCCATGATCACATTGAATGGCGGTGCTGGCTCGAAGGGCCGAATGGCCTACTCCTGCACCTATTGTCTATGTGGTGCCTGAGTGGCTGAATATCTCTGGCATTTTCTGTCCTTTATTATATTTGTAAACTAAAATCTTAATGGCCACTACATACCAAAGTGCCCGTTCTGGTTTATCAAAAGCTCTGTAACGCTGTACGCAATAACAGTGCTAGGTGGGATCTCCAACACAACATCAGCGTCCTTAGTTATAGAACCATTGTCGTCAACTGAAACCTACAAAACAAAGCAGGGTAAAGTGTTCTGTGATCACAAAGCAGAACAAAAATAGCTGCAGGTGCTGAATTACAAAAGTTTTAAAAAAAATACTGGAAACACTTGGGGTGTCAGGCAGCATCTATGGAAAGAGAAACAGTTAATGTTTCAGGTCAGAGACCATTCATCAGAATTATGAAGGAGAGTTAAAAAGTGTAATTTTAGTTAATGAAGGTTGTGGGAGATGCCCACACCATTCTTTGAAACTACAATTATGTTTTTTAAATCTCTGCTTCCCAGTTTTGACAAAGAGTCTCAGGCCAGAAACAGTTTCTCTTTCCACAGATGCTGCCTGTCAGTCTGAGTTTCCTGTATTTTCTGTTTATATTTTACAATCAGCGACAAAGTCTAATATTCGATTTTGGAAGAATTCCAAATTGCAAATTATTCAATGGATTACAACTTACTACTCATGCACATTAATCATGAAAAGGCTTTGAAATTGTAGTATTCTGTCACTGATCATCTTCCAATGTGTACGCGGCTGTCTTTTTTCACTGGATGACCAGAAACCGCAGATACCTAATTGGAGTGATTGTATTATTATACATTTTTTTGCAACAATGCCCTTCCCCCAACTAAAAGATCCAGGGCGAGGTCTCTCCATGGCTTAACAGAGCTACATTCAGTCCTTGATAATTGCCAGGTTTGAAGATTTTGACTGAGGCAGTGATCCAGAGTCACACAAGTGGTCCAGGTAGGAACTCCTGCAGGCTATGGTAAATGCAGAGAGTGGCATCCAACCTAAATTAGAGCCTCAGATCAATGCTCAGCAATTGGAGCAAGGTTTGATGCAATTTCTTCCTTCAATATGAAACCGAGTAACTCAAATAACAAAAATGCATCATCCCCAGACTGGCTCAATGTTTTCTATGCTGACTTCAGAATGGAGAACAATGATGTACCTTCTCAGGCCCCACAGCCCCCAACAATCCTGTCTCCGAGGCTGATGTCAGAAGATCTTTATGGGGGTGAACCTTGGTCTGCACACTTGTATTTTTCATTATGTGCGACATGTTGTATTTGTTTATGACTTGATTGTACTTGTGTACAATACGACTTGACTAGATAATCATGGCAGCATAGCGGTTGAGCTACTACGCTTACAGCGCCAACGACCCGGGTTTGATCCCAACTACAGGTGCTCGTCTATACGGAGTTTGTACAATCTCCCCGTGACCTGCGTGGGTTTTCTTCAAATTTTTCAGTTTCCTTCAAAGATGTACAGGTTTGTAGATTAATTGGTTGGTATGAATGTAAAATCGTCCCGACTGTGTGTAGGGTAATGTTAACGTGCGGGGATCGCTGGTTACTGCAGAATCGGTGGGCTAAAGGGCCTGTTTCCGCGCAGTATCTCTAAACCAAACTAAAAGATAGCTCATAAACAAAACTTTTCACTGTATCTTGGTACACGTGACAATAATAAACCTTAGGAATGCGTCCAGCCCTAATAGTTTAACTGGCCACATTCTCAAAACCCATGCAGATGAATTGGCTGGAGTTTTCATGGGCATCTTCAACCTCTAACTACTATGGTCTAATGCCTCCACCTACTTTAAATGTTCATCCATAATACCGGTGCTCAAAAGGAGCAAGGTAACATGCCTCAACAACTACAATACATTGGCAGTCATGTCCATAGTACTTGGAGAGTTTGGTTTTAAAGCAAATAATCTCCCGCCTCAGTACTGAACAGGACATAGAAAATAGATGCAGGAGTAGGCCATTCGGCCCTTCGAGCCTTCTACCATTTGCCAGATTGACAGTAGACATGATCCACTGGCTCTCCACTCTGCACAGGATGACTTGCACAACAAGAACACATGTGTTAGCCTAACATGTGTGTTCTTGTTGTCCAGGTTGTCAAGTACAGAGTGGGACAGCCAGTGAGATCACATTTGTTGTCGACCTGTTGTGGATCTTCGACTACAGCTCGGCACCATAAATCCAAACTCATTGTCAAACTCACACAATTGGGTCTCTGCTCCTCCCTAAGCAAAGGATCGTCAATTTCCTCATCAGTAGACCATAATTAGTACCAATTGGAAACAATCCTCCTCGTCACCGACCAACAGCACAGAAACACGGCAGGTTGAGCGCTCAGTTCCCTGCTCCACACTCTCTTCACCCACGACTGTCTAGGCAGGCACAGCTCCAACACCATCTTTAACTATGCTAATGATACCACTGAATAAGAAGTTATACGTCAGAGTACAAGAGGGAGCTCAATGTTAGTAAAACCAAAAGCTTATTGTTGACTTCAGGAAGAAAAAGGCAAATAAACCACACACTGGACTTCATTGGTAGGAAGGTGGTAGAGAGAGCCAGCAGCCTCAAGTTCCTGGACTTACACATCACTAAGGATCTGTCCAGGGCCCAGCACAAAGAAAGCCCACCTATACTTATACTTCCTCAGATGTTTGCGTAGGTTTGGCATGTCACAAAATACTCTATTCAGCTTCTAGAAGTTTTCTGTGGAGAACACCTGACTGGTTGTATCACAGCCTGGCTCAGCAATTTGCTTCAAAAACAAGAAGCTGCAGAAAGTGGTGGCCCAGTCCATCATGGGTGTTAACTTCCCCACAAATAAAAGGATCTACTGGCTGGAGACGTCAGCTAATAATAGGCCCACTCCGGTCATGCTCTCTTCTCGCTGCTATTTCCTTGGTTATGCAAAACCAAGAATATTACTGTGATTTGTCACATGTGACAATAAAGTATCATTCATTCTCTCAAACATGTTCCCAACTTTAGCATTCCACTGCACAGGCATGGAGGTGGAAACGACCTGACCTACTGCTGCATATACTGATAGATCTCTATAGCATTGCTAGCTAATGGAAGTACAATGCATCCAATATACTCAAGTTGATCAGGTAACAACAAAAATAAACACACTTTAATCAACATACCTTTAATATTTTTGTTTTGAGTCCCATTGTGCCACCACACTTTTCTTCAATCTGGGTGTGTTCGGAAATAGAACATTTTTGGGATGTGATAACCTTTTCATTTACTAGACAGAGAATTTCATTTCTTTTCTCACAAACTTGTTGGACAAAGGGGTGATTCAAATGTATAGTCCTGGGAACATAAACAAGAAGATAGGATGAATGTTTCAATGACACAAATCTTTACAGACAAAATAGCACCAGAAAGCCTTTGATAGAGACTTGTTCAAGAATGTGCTTGCTTACGGCTCAGCCAGACTGTCAACTGTGCTACCCAAATCAACTATGACCTGCGGATAGCACTCTTGGTGAGGTTAGAGGCGACAGGTTAAAGACTTATTCCAGAATCTGAAACTGCCATGCAATGCTTGGGGAGTGTTGTTCCACCACAGATATTGATCTCAGGTGAAATGTTAAGCCAATTCTTTGACTCCCCCGTTTCCCACTGTGTCGATTTCATACAAACACAAACAAGACTCAGGGTAATATTATTACCTTTACCTTTTCTCAGTTACTTTCAAAAGCTGCTGCAAATCAAATTCCTGTTTCTTCAGGTTTCCAAATGAAGATTCTAGTTCAACCGTATCTTGACCTTCCAGGCTGAAGCTTAAATGGGCAAACTGAGTTTCTGCACTTGCCTCATCCTTGTCTTCAAATTTTCCTTCATACTTGAGAAAGACGGAGTCAGAGACAGCTGCAAAACAAAAACCTTTTCAGTACAATGATTGAAAGCACGATTGAGAACAATTAACAATTCCCGACATGGGCCAAGTTCCCAGCTTGTTTTAAATCAACAGTACTAAGGCAATTGCTCTACTGAGGTCTGATATCTCTTTCTTGTGTTTAAGTTTATAACAATATGATCAGAAATCGCATAACATTTCTAAATGCAGAAAATTGACTTTATTTATTATTTCAGGGCACGAAGAGAGGACTGGTCAACAATGTTGAGACAGCGAATTTCTAGTTTAGTTTTGTTTATTATTGTCACATGTACTGAGGTACAATGAAAAGCTTTTGTTTGCATGCTCTCCAATCAAAGAAAATACTATATATTAGTACAATCAAGCCACCCACAGTGCACAGATAAAGGATGTAGGGTACATTATTTAGTACGAGGTAAAGTATGAAAAAGTCCAATCACAGATAGTTCAAAGGTCTCCTATGAGGTACAGGTTAGATGGCCATGCTCTCTCTGATGAGAGGACCATTCAGTTGCCTGATAGCAGCTGGGAAGAAATGTTCCCTGAATCTGGAGGTGTGCGCTTTCAAACTTCTGTACCTCTTGCCTGATGCGAGAGGGCAGAAGAGAGAGTGCCCACGGTGAGATTGGTCGTTGATTATGCTGGTGGCCTTGCCGAGGTAGCATGAAGAGACAGAGGAACTGAAGATGTGGGTTTATTAAAAACCAGGCAAAGTTCTGGAGTAACTCAATGGGTCAGGCAGCATTTGTAGAGAATTGGATAAGTGATGTTTCGGGTCAGGACATAGATACATAGAATAGATACATAGGACCATTTTTCAATACTGTTATAAACAATGATGAGGCCACAACTGGTGGGCTGGTTGCACTATGCTGATCTACATTTATGGAGCTTGTGAAGGCCCAAGTGAAGGTGAAGAAAATGTATCTGAAATAATTCCAGGGATGAGCAATTTCAGATGCTAGATTAGATTGGAGAAGCTCCTTTGTTTTCCTTTGAAAAAAGGAGGTTGAGAGTAAATTTTGTGGAGGTGCATAGCATCAGAGTTATTTCCACAAAATTGATAAGAGGGAAGCTGTATCTAATATGTGATGGTTCACAGACCAGGGAATATAGATTTAAACTTTAGAGCAATAGAAGCTGTGAGAACAATTGCATATATTTATACACAGAGAATAATTCAACGACCGGTTGGGGTAGTAGAATCACAAT